>NC_139624.1:28795284-28997784 GCF_964638095.1 Poromitra crassiceps | reverse complement strand
GTTAAAGAGGCACTATACAGTCTGCACTTTGTTAGTGTGTGTTAAAGAGGCACTATACAGTCTGCACTTTGTTAGTGTGTGTTAAAGAGGCACTATACAGTACAGTCTGCACTTTGTTAGTGTGTGTTAAAGAGGCACTATACAGTCTGCACTTTGTTAGTGTGTGTTAAAGAGGCACTATACAGTCTGCACTTTGTTAGTGTGTGTTAAAGAGGCACTATACAGTCTGCACTTTGTTAGTGTGTGTTAAAGAGGCACTATACAGTCTGCACTTTGTTAGTGTGTGTTAAAGAGGCACTATACAGTCTGCACTTTGTTAGTGTGTGTTAAAGAGGCACTATACAGTCTGCACTTTGTTAGTGTGTGTTAAAGAGGCACTATACAGTCTGCACTTTGTTAGTGTGTGTTAAAGAGGCACTATACAGTACAGTCTGCACTTTGTTAGTGTGTGTTAAAGAGGCACTATACAGTCTGCACTTTGTTAGTGTGTGTTAAAGAGGCACTATACAGTCTGCACTTTGTCAGTGTGTGTTAAAGAGGCACTATACAGTCTGCACTTTGTTAGTGTGTGTTAAAGAGGCACTATACAGTCTGCACTTTGTTAGTGTGTGTTAAAGAGGCACTATACAGTCTGCACTTTGTTAGTGTGTGTTAAAGAGGCACTATACAGTCTGCACTTTGTTGTACATCGCTTCATGCCAATTCTGTGAATAAATACATGATCACGTCATGGGGAGACATACCCCCAGTGCCAACAGCATCCCAGGCGAGTATCAAACACAGGACCTTCTTGCCGTGAGGCGAGAGTGCGAGGCGAGGGCGTTACCACTGCGCCACCGTGCCCCCAATTGGTTTAAGACTACATCACCGGTTATCACTTTGGTAGCACTTTATTTGGATAGTCCGCCTACAAAGAGTCTGCACAGAGTCTTTGTAACATTTCAACAGCTGAAAGTTGACATTCAACAATTCAACTGTTTCGCTGTTGTCTTCACAGTTGCTTCCCCTTCCACACACCTGATTCTCATCAACTGGAGCTACTAAATTATTTTGAGAATATATGTTGGTATGTTCATGAATTGTCATGTATAGTCTATAGATAATCTGTTCAACATCTACAGACAAAGGTGAAACAGTTGAATTGTTGAATGTCAACTAATAAGCTGTTGAAATGTTATGAATACTCAAATATGCAAAAAGATTGTTACCACTACTTTTACTTACATTTTTTCACTCTTACAATATCTACAACCACATGTAAAATGTGATGTGTAACTGTGGGCCTTCTGACTTGTATTCAAACGTCCACACACTGCACCTCCTACTGGCCTTCTGCAGTCCAGTGTTTTTCCCTGCATCGTTCAACCGCCTGCTGCTATTCTGCTCTATTCCGGGGAGTTTATCAGATAAGATTTCGATGTTCACCTTTGATGTGGGCCTTTTCTAAACGCCCCACAATACCTCATTCTATACTATTGTGAAACGATACGCTTGGCCTGGTTTATAGGTCTCCTTTCGCGTTCCGGCCTCTCACCTTCTTATCTCGCACCACGCTCAACCATACTTCATACTTTTTACTGCTTTGCTCACAGCCTTTGTCTCATTCCATTTAGACAATAGATTTACACCATCATCACATTCACCATATTTAAGAACTTCAACCCCAAACATCCCATGAACCTATATCTCTCACAATATAGGCCGGTTGCCCTGACACCAAGCTGGGTGCAGTTTGCGGCTCTGCTAACTGTGTTTATCTCTGTATGTGAATGCAGTTGCTCTAAATTCAGGCTCTTAATCACATATTTTTCAGGCTCTATATGTGGGGCATGCTGTACTCTGACATTCTCCTGCTATTAAAAAGGGGGTCACCTCCTCTCCGCTGCTGAATGTGACCTTTGTTAGAGGACTTATGGGACACTTTATACATGTGACGATAAGCAAAAACAAAAGTCTGGGATTAAGTGGGAAAGAGAGCAACAAACAAAAAAATACAATAGACCCCTGTGTGTGTGTGTGTGTGTGTGTGTGTGTGTGTGTGTGTGTGTGTGTGTGTGTGTGTGTGTGTGCGTGCGTGCGTGCGTGCGTGCGTGCGTGCGTGCGTGCGTGTGCGTGCGCGTGCATGTGTTTCGAAATTGCATCTTGGGTCTGACACGGTTTGACTCAACCCAGTCGCCAGAATAAAATGTTGGCATTTTACCTGTCTGCAAACCAGGGATACGCACAATCTCGGCGTAAATGTACAACGAATTGGTGGTTAATTTGCAAACCTCTCCACCTTTCCAACGCTCAATGCAAATAAAACAACTTTAACAACTTATGTCTAGGCAAGTAAAACAACTTGGTTAAGGATAGTATTATGGTTTTGGTAAGTCTTCAATAACAAAAATGTTACGTTACGGTTTAAATGTAGACTTTGAACAGGCTGGGACTGGAACACCGGTGTGAAAGGCGTGTTTCATATGCCCTCCATCCACCCCGGCCAAAGAGCTATTTCAATAGCAGATGTTACTCATATCTAATCGTGAAATGCGGCGTATTTTTGGTTCAGAAACTCCTATGTATCCATGGATTGCAGAAACGTACAACGCCAACTTTTTATTCTGGTGACCAGGCTGGGCTCTGACACCGGTCGACTATTCACCTTATTCACCACGCCCACTTTTTCTCTCTTCCGCGTTCAACGCAAATGTATTTGTTCTTCCGGTTCAGCGCTAGTTGCCTACTGTGGCTAATATTAGCCGCTAGTTAGTTATGTTATATGGCAGTAAAATGCCACTGAATGACCAAATTGATATAACTTTTAACCATTTCGAGTAACACTGTTTCCATACGGATCACCAGCGTTAGTTTGTTGTTTATAACGTGGCTATATTCATAACGTTTTCTATCCCGGATGCGTTATTTCAAATCCCACATAGGTTACGCTGGCGCAAAACGTGTGGGTTTCAGGACGAAACAGTCTCGAGCCACTAACGTCATCTTTAGAGCACAATATTCCTGGAATGCAAGTTTAACTAAACAGTTACATGTCCTCTGCATTCTACATAAAATTAAGATATTACGGGTTGTTTTATTTTGTATGTTACATACTTATTGGCCAACATATGTTAGTTTATGGGGGAGTAATTCTGCCAGTTTAGGAGGGGAGTGTGGGCGGCCATCTTGCCTGCGGGGTTTTTGGCAAGTCTAAAACGGAAATACTATTACGAAATGACGTAATGCGGAAGCGTCCATGTGTGGGCAAAGAATAAGGTGAATAGAAAGACTTTGTTGACACTGTTTGACTGGTGGGACATAGAAAGACTTTGTAGTGCAATCACATACCTGTAAACGACATTGTTCGCTGTGTGTTTTATTGTTGTATTGTTGTTATATTTTGCCCATGTATTTTATCACCAGTCTCTCTTCTTCAATCTGATCGTTTGTTTTTTCTCTCATGACCATAGGAGACAATATCAATCATCCACAGATGAGTAGCAGTAGTTTGGCAGACGAGCGGCCAGCGTGTGTTTTTCATCCGTCAGCCGTGTGACGGCGAAAGTGATGTCCAAGTGTGTGTTAAATGAGTTGTGACCCGGGGGCTGTTTGCAGTGTGCGGGCCGGTGTGTGTGTGTGTGTGCGTGTGTGTGTGTGTGTGTGTGTGTTTGCAGTGTGCGGGCCGGTGCGCGAGGCGAGCAGTGACTCCGCACAGAAAGGGAACAAAAACAGCAAAACAAACGCCAGTGAAAGAGTGAACCCTCCCTGCTCATCATCATCATGGCCCCATTCTTCCTCTCTCAATTGCTACTGAATCGGCCTCGGTCTCATTACAGATTATGGCCTCCGCAGAGTGACTCACGCCTTTCTTCCTCGCAGGCCTTCTCTTGATTAACATTTTCTGCTAGGCTTCACACCAAAAGGCGCAACCTGTGCGCTTTAAAGGCAGGCTGGAGGAAAAAGCCGTCAAGCGCTGGAGTGGAATCAGATAAGGCTATCAGGCAGGAGGCTTACTGGCCCGCGCCGCTTTGTCCCGCTCCTCCACCCGCCTTCGCTTCCTCCCTCAATCTCTCACTCCACTGCACCTTTTGTCCACATGACTCCCTGCTCCCCTCTGCCACTGCAGAACCCCCCGATCGCCTCCTCTCTCTCTCTCTCTGTGTGTGTGTGTGTGTGTGTGTGTGTGTGTGTGTGCGCGTGTGTGTGTGTCTGTGTGTCTGTGTGTGTGTGTGAGTAGACGCTGGCTGAACAAGCAAGGCTATGGTCATGGATGTAGCAGAGGGTAAAACTTAGTTTACTCACCTGTTTGTTTCCAGCAGTGACTCTCAACCCTTTATATCACAGACCCCTAACTTAGTCCACATTAGGAGGACCACGGACCCCCATTTGGTGATAAATCTGAGGATTGTTTTTTTTTTAATGTCAGATAGGATTTTGTGCAGAACTCCATGACTGTCTGTGTGAAACTAAGGTCAATACAGTCATTCCTCTACATTCTCGAATTGTGTTCACCTCCTACAAATTAAATAACGGCGGACTTAATAATTAATCACTTTGCTGGGGACCACCTAAGAACCCTCTCGAGGACCCCTGGTGGCTTCTGGATGCCACATTGAGAACCACTGGTTTACAGAGTATAGTTTTTGTCATCTTGACATCAAATCAGCATAACATCACAGGAACTAGTATAATACATTGTGTTATATGAGGAAAAAGAATATCTTTTGCTTTTTGGTCACCAACCAGAAGTCATAGTTTGACTGTCTATGGTGAAGACAGTAACAGCCATGACTCTACTACACACGACAGTACTACTGAACCTCAACTTCAGCCTGCCTTGTCCTGAAAGAGAGAAGGTGGCTCCATCCACTCACTGTCACACAAGCTGTCCTGTCACTTTAGTAGATTGATCAGTGCACTGATCCGGTCAGTGTGTGTGTGTGTGTGTGTGTGTGTGTGTGGGGGGGGGGGGGGGTCTAAATCCCCGGCCAGTCGGAGCGAGCGGTCGTGTGACTCCAGGTCCTGCAGCCCCTCTCATCACCATCAGATATTTGCAAACAGATGCGCAGAGCCGCCCGCAGGTTTTTGATCAATCAAGCTTTAACAAGTCATGTTGACTAGATGCAATGTAACATTTAGCATGTGAATGGACGGGGCTTGCGGAAGGCCTGCTTTTGATTAGGCCTAAGCAGATAAATGGCAGATTGAGACAGCCCCCTGCTATTGGGGAGAAGCCCCAGAGGTCCAGGAGTTTTAAGTCCAGACTGATATCAACTCTGTTGCTTCTCTTTCTTCTCCCACCCAATGAATAGATCCATTATTCAGCAGACTCATTCTCCTCTCCTGAATTGAAGTGGCAGCTTAAAAAGCCCCTGTTTTCTCCCTCCCAGATTTGCTGACTGAAATATTCATGGATGCGGTTAGATTGTTGTTGCTTGCTCTTCTACTTGTTGACCAGTCCAGATACGAGACTCCTCAATAAATAAACCCTCAATAAACCTGGATTATTGACATTTGCACATCTGGACACTTTTATATCTATTCCATTCTATTTTAATACGGTGTACGGTGGCGCAGTCGGTATCGCTGTCGCCTCACAGCTAGAAGGTCCTGAGTTCGGTTCTCGCCTGGGACGCTGTGGGCGCTGGAGTTGTGACCCCCCCATATCTTCAGTGCCTACTGCCCAGGTGGGCTATCTCGTTGAAAGGGCCTTTCTGTGTGGAGTTTGCATGTTCTCCCCGTACCCCCCAGGGGGTTCCTCCGTACATAACCCCCCACTAAAAACATGGACATATTTCACCGGCCACCGTCAGCATGAGTGTGTGTTGTGGCCGCATGCATGTGTTGTAGTGTGTTCGTGTGACAATAAAGACGGGCTTCCGTCTGAAATCGTGTTTAATACCTTATTATTCTATTTTACTACCTTATTTTAATACCTTATTTTATTTACATACACTGTTTACATTGTTTGCCCTAGTTAACTATGTTGCACTATTGTTGTTGTGATTGTGTTTGGTGTGATTTTGCACCTATTCTACCTCCTGCACCTTGTCTGTAACAGAGCCCACAGCATAAGAATTTCACACGTGTGTACTCGCACCACAGAGTGAGTGACAATTAGAATCTTGAATGTATTTAAAATTTCTTACTCCTCGATCATTTCCCTAAATACATCCTCTCACGGTAAATATCTTTGTCCTGAAAAGGCAACATATGAACTTCTCCAATGTCTATTCCCCTTTCTCTCTCTCTCTCTCTCTCTCTCTCTCTCACTCTCTCTTTTAATGAAAAAACCAAGCTGCCAAGTCCCCCCCGTCCCCACAGCATGACCAACTGGAAAGCCCAGTGAACTGCTTGTCCTACTACATTGTCCCCCCTCCCTGACCCCAGCGCTACCACGAGCGAGAAGAACCCCAATCAGTTTAAATCCACACCACCCAAGGCAGCCTATGATTGTTACTCAAGCTGAACATTGTTGTGTACTGTACGCCACGGCATGCCATGTTAATGCATAGCAGCACAACAAACACACCGACGACTGAAATTGTGTTAGTATGTCTGTGGTTAGTATGCAGTCAGAGACGTGGACACCGCAGACAGAGGCTATGATTAATATGTGGTCAGAGCTGTGGACACTGCAGACAGAGGCTATGGTTAATATGTGGTCAGAGCTGTGGACACTGCAGACAGAGGCTATGGTTAGTATGCGGTCAGAGCCGTGGACACCGCAGACAGAGGCTATGGTTAATATGTGGTCAGAGCTATGGACACCGCAGACAGAGGCTATGGTTAGTATGTGGTCAGAGCTGTGGACACCACAGACAGGCTTTCCTGCGGTGAAGTGACAGTGTGCATATGGCGGGGAGTCACTGCGGTGAAGTGACAGTGTGTATATGGCATGGAGTCACTGTGGTGACGTGACAGTGTGTATATGGCGTGGAGTCACTGTGGTGAAGTGACAGTGTGTATATGGCGTGGAGTCACTGTGGTGAAGTGACAGTGTGTATATGGCATGGAGTCACTGTGGTGACGTGACAGTGTGTATATGGCGTGGAGTCACTGTGGTGAAGTGACAGTGTGCATATGGAGTGGAGTCACTGTGGTGACGTGACAGTGTGTATATGGCGTGGAGTCACTGTGGTGAAGTGACAGTGTGCATATGGCGTGGAGTCACTGTGGTGAAGTGACAGTGTGCATATGGCGGGGAGTCACTGTGGTGAAGTGACAGTGTGTATATGGCATGGAGTCACTGTGGTGACGTGACAGTGTGCATATGGCGGGGAGTCACTGTGGTGAAGTGACAGTGTGCATATGGAGTGGAGTCACTGTGGTGAAGTGACAGTGTGCATATGGCGGGGAGTCACTGTGGTGAAGTGACAGTGTGCATATGGAGTGGAGTCACTGTGGTGAAGTGACAGTGTGTATATGGAGTGGAGTCACTGTGGTGAAGTGACAGTGTGTATATGGCGTGGAGTCACTGTGGTGACGTGACAGTGTGTATATGGCGTGGAGTCACTGTGGTGACGTGACAGTGTGTATATGGAGTGGAGTCACTGTGGTGAAGTGACAGTGTGCATATGGAGTGGAGTCACTGTGGTGACGTGACAGTGTGTATATGGAGTGGAGTCACTGTGGTGAAGTGACAGTGTGTATATGGAGTGGAGTCACTGTGGTGAAGTGACAGTGTGTATATGGCGTGGAGTCACTGTGGTGACGTGACAGTGTGTATATGGAGTGGAGTCACTGTGGTGAAGTGACAGTGTGTATATGGCGTGGAGTCACTGTGGTGACGTGACAGTGTGTATATGGCGTGGAGTCACTGTGGTGACGTGACAGTGTGTATATGGAGTGGAGTCACTGTGGTGAAGTGACAGTGTGTATATGGCGTGGAGTCACTGTGGTGAAGTGACAGTGTGTATATGGCGTGGAGTCACTGTGGTGACGTGACAGTGTGTATATGGCGTGGAGTCACTGTGGTGACGTGACAGTGTGTATATGGCGTGGAGTCACTGTGGTGAAGTGACAGTGTGTATATGGCGTGGAGTCACTGTGGTGAAGTGACAGTGTGTATATGGAGTGGAGTCACTGTGGTGACGTGACAGTGTGTATATGGCGTGGAGTCACTGTGGTGAAGTGACAGTGTGTATATGGAGTGGAGTCACTGTGGTGACGTGACAGTGTGCATATGGAGTGGAGTCACTGTGGTGACGTGACAGTGTGTATATGGCGTGGAGTCACTGTGGTGAAGTGACAGTGTGCATATGGCATGGAGTCACTGTGGTGACGTGACAGTGTGCATATGGAGTGGAGTCACTGTGGTGAAGTGACAGTGTGTATATGGAGTGGAGTCACTGTGGTGAAGTGACAGTGTGTATATGGAGTGGAGTCACTGTGGTGACGTGACAGTGTGTATATGGCGTGGAGTCACTGTGGTGAAGTGACAGTGTGTATATGGAGTGGAGTCACTGTGGTGAAGTGACAGTGTGCATATGGAGTGGAGTCACTGTGGTGACGTGACAGTGTGCATATGGAGTGGAGTCACTGTGGTGACGTGACAGTGTGTATATGGCGTGGAGTCACTGTGGTGAAGTGACAGTGTGCATATGGCATGGAGTCACTGTGGTGACGTGACAGTGTGCATATGGAGTGGAGTCACTGTGGTGAAGTGACAGTGTGTATATGGCGTGGAGTCACTGTGGTGACGTGACAGTGTGCATATGGCATGGAGTCACTGTGGTGACGTGACAGTGTGCATATGGAGTGGAGTCACTGTGGTGAAGTGACAGTGTGTATATGGAGTGGAGTCACTGTGGTGAAGTGACAGTGTGCATATGGAGTGGAGTCACTGTGGTGAAGTGACAGTGTGTATATGGAGTGGAGTCACTGTGGTGAAGTGACAGTGTGTATATGGAGTGGAGTCACTGTGGTGACGTGACAGTGTGTATATGGAGTGGAGTCACTGTGGTGAAGTGACAGTGTGCATATGGAGTGGAGTCACTGTGGTGAAGTGACAGTGTGTATATGGCGTGGAGTCACTGTGGTGACGTGACAGTGTGCATATGGAGTGGAGTCACTGTGTTGAAGTGACAGTGTGTATATGGCATGGAGTCACTGTGGTGAAGTGACAGTGTGCATATGGCATGGAGTCACTGTGGTGAAGTGACAGTGTGCATATGGAGTGGAGTCACTGTGGTGAAGTGACAGTGTGTATATGGCGTGGAGTCACTGTGGTGAAGTGACAGTGTGCATATGGAGTGGAGTCACTGTGTTGAAGTGACAGTGTGTATATGGAGTGGAGTCACTGTGGTGAAGTGACAGTGTGCATATGGAGTGGAGTCACTGTGGTGAAGTGACAGTGTGTATATGGCGTGGAGTCACTGTGGTGAAGTGACAGTGTGCATATGGAGTGGAGTCACTGTGGTGAAGTGACAGTGTGTATATGGAGTGGAGTCACTGTGGTGAAGTGACAGTGTGTATATGGCGTGGAGTCACTGTGGTGAAGTGACAGTGTGCATATGGAGTGGAGTCACTGTGGTGAAGTGACAGTGTGCATATGGAGTGGAGTCACTGTGGTGACGTGACAGTGTGCATATGGAGTGGAGTCACTGTGGTGAAGTGACAGTGTGCATATGGAGTGGAGTCACTGTGGTGAAGTGA
The DNA here is from genome assembly GCF_964638095.1 of Poromitra crassiceps. Taxonomy (NCBI): domain Eukaryota; kingdom Metazoa; phylum Chordata; class Actinopteri; order Beryciformes; family Melamphaidae; genus Poromitra; species Poromitra crassiceps. Next base: position 28,988,148 of record NC_139624.1, on the reverse strand, counting down.
CAGTGTGCATATGGAGTGGAGTCACTGTGGTGACGTGACAGTGTGCATATGGAGTGGAGTCACTGTGGTGAAGTGACAGTGTGCATATGGAGTGGAGTCACTGTGGTGACGTGACAGTGTGTATATGGAGTGGAGTCACTGTGGTGAAGTGACAGTGTGTATATGGAGTGGAGTCACTGTGGTGAAGTGACAGTGTGCATATGGAGTGGAGTCACTGTGGTGAAGTGACAGTGTGTATATGGCGTGGAGTCACTGTGGTGAAGTGACAGTGTGCATATGGAGTGGAGTCACTGTGGTGAAGTGACAGTGTGCATATGGAGTGGAGTCACTGTGGTGAAGTGACAGTGTGCATATGGAGTGGAGTCACTGCGGTGAAGTGACAGTGTGCATATGGAGTGGAGTCACTGTGGTGAAGTGACAGTGTGCATATGGAGTGGAGTCACTGTGGTGAAGTGACAGTGTGCATATGGAGTGGAGTCACTGTGGTGACGTGACAGTGTGCATATGGAGTGGAGTCACTGTGGTGAAGTGACAGTGTGTATATGGCGTGGAGTCACTGTGGTGAAGTGACAGTGTGCATATGGAGTGGAGTCACTGTGGTGACGTGACAGTGTGCATATGGAGTGGAGTCACTGTGGTGGTTTGTGTCGTTTACCCTCTGCCTTCGTCTCTTCTCTTTGCAGTCGACTTCTTGGCAAAGTATTGCATCTTCAGTCAGGAGAAGCTGGCCGAGTACAAGAGAGCTTTTGAAGCGGTAAGTGAAAGGGGATTTAAAGCCCTTTTCTGTTCCCTTCGCTTGAGATATTCTCTCTCTCCCTCTTGCTGCCTTTCGCTGTGCTCCCTCACACAAGCATGAGGAGGAGGATGATGATGATGATGATGATGATCTTCCTTACAGGTGGACAGCAATGGAGATGGCTATATCTCCTGCCCCCAGGTTCTGTCAGCTCTTAAATCCATTATCCCTCCAGAAGTGCTGTCTGACGAGGAGGAGATCTACGTCTACAGGGTAGACTGTAGCCTACACACACTGGCCTGTTCTCTTCAATCTGCGTACAAATAACACCATTTTACACGGTCAAATGTTGTGCAGTGGAGATGCCAAAGAGTCGGGAGCTATAACCAGGAAGTAGCGTGACATTGAAATAGGCTGGGCACTGTGTCGGGTGCAGTGGTGGGAGAACAAAACCACACTGGAGAGCTGTGTTCGCGTCCCGGTGTGTTCAAAGTCTACATTTCAACTAGCCTGGGTAAACCCAGCCTCCACGTGACCTCTATCTATGACCTCTATCGACCTCTATCTATACGTGACCTCTATCTATGTAGCACATAGATAGAGGTCACGTGGAGGCTGGGTTTACCCAGGCTACATTTCAACCTGAAGTGACATTGAACCTTTTTGTTATTGAAGCCTAACCCGGGGCGTCTGGGTACTGTAGAGGTAAAAGCACTCACCTACAACCGTAGTGACCCGGGTTCCATCCCCGGCAGTCGTACTTCCAGCGGTACCTCCGACATTCCTACAGACACAATTGGCCGTGTCTGCGGGTGAGAAGCCGGTGGTATGAGTCCTGGTCACTGCACCAGTGCCTCCTCTGGTTGGGGGCGTGTGGAACTGGGGGGAATAGCGTGATCCTCCCACGCGTTACATCTTGCCGGTGAAACACCTCGCTGTCAGGTGAAAAGAAGCGACTGGCAATTTGCACATGTATCGGAGGAAGCATGTGCTAGTCTACAACTCTCCCCACAGCAGGGGGAATTGGCAAAGTACTATTGGGGAGAAAAGGGGGGTCAGAAAGAAAAGAGGCCTAACCTTAACCTTGTTTTACTTGCCTAAACACCGTTTTCACCTGCAACCGTCGTGTTGCAGGTGCTTTTATTGTGAAAGTTATGACCGTAAAACAAGTGTTTTCATTCTGAGTAGCTTTACACCCGTGTTGCTGGACACGTGTCCCAGGTGAGGCGTATCACCTGCTTGCAAAATTGGCAACCAGCGTAATTCACTGCATGCAATCTCAACACGTAAAGAGTTGGAAGAGCGGAGCATGGAATTAACTTTTGCTCAACGGCTGCAGCAGTGAAAAGGCAGGCTGAATGGCGGAGAGGAGACTCCTATTCAAATAGGATGCTATTCAGGTTGCTCATAAATCATCTCAAAAGTCGTGTTATTTGTACGCAGATTGGTAAGACCGGGTTCACACACACACACACACACACACACACACACACACACACACACACAGCTCTCACATAACACAGCTAATCGTCTGATCTCCCCTCAGATCCTGGAGATGGTGGATTTCAGGGTGACAGATGGGCTCACAGACCTGAGGCTCTTCGCTGTGATTGCGAGCCTGGCACAGAAAATAGCCACCATGGAGTAAGTAGCCCGGGTCACCAGCACACTAGCCCGGGTCACCAGCACACTAGCCCGGGTCACCAGCACACTAGCCCGGGTCACCAGCACACTAGCCCGGGTCACCAGCACACTAGCCCGGGTCACCAGCACACTAGCCCGGGTCACCAGCACACTAGCCCGGGTCACCAGTACACTAACCCAACTCCTCAACTCACAATGAAGCCGGAAGACGTGTCACTGACCTCCCATAAATAAGAATAAGAGTGCACGCGGTGGTGTGGGCGGGGTTTTCTCTCATCCTCAAATATAAATAGTGAAGTTGATTCCTATGTATAGCCAAAGCCTTTACTTTTCCATCAAGGCAATGGGCAAATACTAACGACTAAGAATTGAAAATATGAGACAGTTTTGATTTGTTTAACACCTTTTTGGGGGGTTACTGCATGATTTCATTTGTGCTATTTCATAGTTTTGACATCTTTAGTATCCTACGATGGGAAATGAGGAAAACTCTGTCCTTCTGTCTGTCTGCATCCATTTCTCTCCTCATTGGGTTGGCCAATCAATCTGAAACTGCACTTGGAGACATCACACTGATTCAAGTCTGGCTTGTCTTGCTACATGATGCCCCATATGCCGCACATTCCCACACACAGCGCCTGGGGTTTATGACTTCCTACAGGCTGAAGTGTGTGGAGCCAAGCCTACCCCGGAGGTCCTGGGAGGGGGTCAGGGCCTGCTCCCAAAGCCCCGCGACCCGCAGTGAGAGCTCCCTCTCAGCCGGGACAGGGCCAGGGTCATGGGTCTTCTGATTTATGGCCAGCCCATTGTGTTGTGCAGCAGAGGAGGGCTCCTCATCTCCCGTGCCTGCAGACTGCTGCCCCGCTAGTAGAGAAATACCAAGTCTGCTCTGTATAGAAGCAATCACGGTTAATGATAATGAATGTATCAAAACCAAAAGAAAGCTTCTGCACACTTGGATCCATGCAAACATCTTTACTTGTGTACCAAGCTTTCGGGTCTACAAGACCTTCATCAGGGCAAAGTTACAACTCAATGAACACAGAGTCCATTCATGATGAGCACTGCAATCAGTACAAACAGTCACACAGTTTACACCTGTGCTGTGTGTGTTCCTCTTGCTGTGTTACACCTGTGCTGTGTGTGTTCCTCTTGCTGTGTTGCATCTACATTTCCCATGTTGCCATCTGAGCTTTACGACTCCCCTTCACATCTTCCCCGTCAGATCTTGGTAGATGTAAACTAACCCAACAAAATATGGCTCCCCCACTAATCTCTGCCCTGTTGGTGTTTCCTGGTTGAAAATGGTTATGTATGTTGTTTTATAAAACAATTGTGGTTGTGTTTAGGCAAGTAAAACAACTTGGTTAAAGTTGGGATTAAATTTGGTTATTGGGTAGTCACTCAGACTTTGCGGGGGAGTCCGAAAATTCTACAACACCAACATATTTTTTTCTTCTTCTTCCAATTGACCTCTTTCTTATTATACTCCCGCTAATTGTACCCTTCCCCCTCTCCACTATGCACACTCCTTTATTCAACTTAACTCTCTCTCTCTCTCTCTCTCTCTCTCTCTCTCTCTCTCTCTCTCTCTCTCTCCTCTCTCTCTCTCTCTCTCTCTCATATCTCTCTGGTCCCCGTCCCCGCCTCCCTCTCACCCTCTATGCGGTGGTGTGTTGGCCCTTGACTCAGCCCATCTGTCCCTGTATAGCATTGTGCCTGTTTGCTGCTCCCAGTCCGTCCACCTCGGCACCTCACCCGGTGCTGCATTCCCTCAGGGCAGGTCACATGATCTGCCAACAAGCACATTGCCATGCAGCAGCTAGTAGGATTCCCCAACAGGCCATCAGTGGAGCCGTCCCACACAGACTCGTAATTTGCGGCTTTGTGTGCGCGTGCATTGGCACGTGTGTGTGTGTGTGTGTGTGTGTGCATGTGCGTGCGTGCGTGTGTGTGTGAAATGTGTGAATATGCATGTATGCAAGTGTGCATGAGTGTAAATCCCCACGTTCCTGGAAATGCTCTGGCCAGGATGAGTCAGGGAGTGAAGGAGTGCCTATTCACTGATTAGACAGCAGAATCTAGACCCGCTCCCCTCGACATACACTTTCCACAGCCCGCCACAAAATGCACCAAAACAACTCTGAATTTAATCTGGTACTAAAGGCAAACTGGGTCAAGATATGGTTGCATCCCAACTCCCCCATCTAACTGTACCCCTGCCCCCCAATGAGGAGGCCATCTAACTGTACCCCGGCCCCCCAGTAAAGAGGCCATCTAACTGTACCCCGGCCCCCCAGTGAAGAGGCCATCTAACTGTACCCCGGCCCCCCAGTGAAGAGGCCATCTAACTGTACCCCGGCCCCCCAGTGAAGAGGCCATCTAACTATACCCCGGCCCCCCAGTGAAGAGGCCATCTAACTGTACCCTGGCCCCCCAGTGAAGAGGCCATCTAACTGTACCCCGGCCCCCCAGTGAAGAGGCCATCTAACTGTACCCCGGCCCCCCAGTGAGGAGGCCATCTAACTGTACCCCGGCCCCCCAGTGAAGAGGCCACCTAACTGTACCCCGCCCCCCCCCCCAGTGAGGAGGCCATCTAACTGTACCCCGCCCCCCCCCAGTGAGGAGGCCATCTAACTGTACCCCGCCCCCCCCCCAGTGAGGAGGCCATCTAACTGTACCCCGCCCCCCCCCCCAGTGAGGAGGCCATCTAACTGTACCCCGCCCCCCCCAGTGAGGAGGCCATCTAACTGTACCCCGGCCCCCCCAGTGAGGAGGCCATCTAACTGTACCCCGCCCCCCCAGGGAGGAGGCCATCTAACTGTACCCCGGCCCCCCAGTGAGGAGGCCATCTAACTGTACCCCGGCCCCCCAGTGAAGAGGCCATCTAACTGTACCCCGCTCCCCCCAGTGAGGAGGCCATCTAACTGTACCCCGGCCCCCCCAGTGAAGAGGCCATCTAACTGTACCCCGCCCCCCCCAGTGAGGAGGCCATCTAACTGTACCCCGGCCCCCCAGTGAGGAGGCCATCTAACTGTACCTCGGCCCCCCCAGGGAGGAGGCCATCTAACTGTACCCCGGCCCCCCAGTGAGGAGGCCATCTAACTGTACCCCGGCCCCCCAGTGAGGAGGCCATCTAACTGTACCCCAGCCCCCCAGTGAGGAGGCCATCTAACTGTACCCCGGCCCCCCAGTGAGGAGGCCATCTAACTGTACCTCGGCCCCCCCAGGGAGGAGGCCATCTAACTGTACCCCGGTCCCCCAGTGAGGAGGCCGCTAAAATGTTGGGCATTACGTAAGCGAGAAGTCTGCGGGGTGCGAGAAGAGGGCTGACAAAAGAAAATGGGTTAGGCTGCAGTCCATCACCATGCAGTCTCCTAGACACTAGCCATCATCAGCCAGTGTCCTGAGCGCAGCAGCATTTGGACTCTTTTACTGCAAACCAAGTGCAATTAATGATCATTAGCTGCCCTGTCTCACTTCATTCCCATCAAGCCCCTGCCTGCACCCTGGTTGGAGGACGAGGGCCAATCACGGCACTGGGAGCACTCAGGCGTGTACTGCACTCGATGGCCTAGTGCTGGGCCATTCTTCGGCCTAACAGAGGCCGAGGAGGGGCTCATTAACACTGGGCGCTCGTTAGAGCAGGGACGAGCGTCGCTGTGCCACACGCTGGACAGACAGGAGAGCTCTGTCCCCGTCTCCCTCTAATTATCCAAACGGACATAGATTTTGTTGGTTAGCTAGCGGTCACATTGCACCAGAGCGTGCCCCAGTCCTGTACTCCTCCTCCCTTTGGCTCTCCCTGCGCATCACCCCGCTCACCCTGCCCCAGCACCCCCACACCATCCCAAAGCAGAGCAGTTTTATCCGTTACTGTGGCGGGATGTCCCCGTGTGCCCACGCATTGTTTGGCAGCTAGGCCACTGTGAGCAACCACAATGGGCTCAGAACACTTTACCATCACGTCGGCCCAAACATAACATCGCACGGGACAGACCCGCCAAAAATCACCCACAGCCTCTTTGACCCAACTCTGACCTACGTCTCCTGTGGTCGACCTCGGCCAACACAAACAGGTTTCGCATTGAAATAACATGTAAAATGCTGTTTATTGTGTGTTGCAACACTTGGTCAGTCGTACAGTAGTAATGGTACTATTTTCCTCTTTTATTACAGTGAATTTATGCGATCTCTAATCGGCAATATGGATTTCCGCTCTCTAGAAGTGCAGCTGTTCAAAGCTAAGGTAATGTCAACGTTAATTTTTGTAAGATAATGCTACAGGAAATAATTAAAGTCACCAACATGTACTGTTGAAGCTTTTAAATTGTTCATAAATTGCACTTGATGCAGCATCAAATCAACTTTAGGCCACAAACACCAGCGCTCTCTCTTTCATGGCTGCGCGGGGATAATTACAATGGAATTAATACTGCTAAACACTTTGAAGAGCAATTCCAAAGCATGCTTTGTAAAGCTAGCCTTTTTTTTTTACGAGGGGCACTCAGTCCTGCATGCATAGAAATGAAGGAAGCAAGCAAGAGAAAGAGAGAGAGAGAGAAAGGAGAGAAGAGAGAGAGAGAGAGAGACGGGTGCTTTTCCCTTTTCATAGATTAGCACGGCCCTAATCTCATTAAAGTGCCCAGTGGTGAACATGCCATCCACTCCGCCCAGGCCTGTAATCAGCCTGAGACACACTGCTCATCTCAGATGGAGAGGGAGCAGCCTCCCTCCACACAGCATCAGCAGCCCCGGCCCTCCTGCACACAAGCAGGCAGTGAGCGGGCTGAAAGGCAGGCGGGACATGAAAGCCGGCGGCCATGGGTGTGGAAACTGAGCCCTGGCCCAGGTAGGCGAGGCTTTGTAATTACAGAGCTGTTAGGGATAGGGTTGTTAACTGGAGAGGTTGGAGGGAGAAATGGGCTAATTGCCAGAGGGACTATTCCCCCCCTCCCCCCCCTCCCCCCCACCAATTATTACCTAGAATGCATTAACTGTGCAAACAGGTGCACTCAAACAAGACTAGAAACAGGCCAAAGTAACCTGAGACCGCCCTGAAAGGAACACACACACAATCATACATTCATACTCGCACATGCACATGCACACACCGGAGATGTGGACTCGAGTCATTGTGACTTGGACTCATGTTGACTCGAGGTACTGTTTTGATGACTTGTGACTTGACAAAAGACAAATGACTTGAGACTCGACTTGGACTTGGAAGTTAATGACTTGACTTGACTTGAGACATGATGCCTCGAATTACTTGTTTGTGTTCATTTTATTGTGAAGTGATGGGGAGGGAATATTTTGATAGAGAAGAAATTAAGAAATACATACGATTTTATAAAGTCATTTGTTTTTTGTTTGATTACTGTACATTAATTTCACTGAATATCAATAATCATTATACAAATTCAATTCATTGTCATCCTTTTGAACAGGTTAGATAAATTGGCCAATAATATCATTAGACGGGTACTTAATACTTTGTCTTAAGTAAGACTGCAGTGACTTAACTTGCCTTAACTAAGCACTCAACTTGACTTGAGAGTGAGACTTGCACAAGAAAAACTGACTTGGGACTTGCTTGAGGCTTGGACCAAATGACTCGAGTCACATCTAGTGCACACCATGGACTGTAAATAATATGGACGTAGCCACTAGTGTTTTGAGACAGTCATGATGAGGGGTTTCCCAGAGCCGCAGCTCCACCTGCTATTGGTCCATGATCGACAAGCTGCGTGATCACTGATCACTGGACAGGCGACCTATCATTCATGCCCAAAACATATTTTCTATACTCTATTTTACTCTAAACGGCTGAGTTATATAACAATCGTGAAATGATCTATAGGCCAAAACTGTGTTTTGAACCAGGCTATAAACATGCTTAATCCTGTTACAAAGTCGGGCATTTTAACATCATGGGGGGTGAACTGGAAACGACTTCCTTCTGGATACAGCCTCAAGTGGCCATTCACACATGCACACACAAACAACTGATAAGTCCTGCAGCCAGTACAGTGTTTCTTGTTATAAATCTATAGGCTAGCTACTCTTATGTATGTATTATCAATATGATGATGTATCTCCCCCTTCCCCGTCCCCCACAGCAACTGTTCCTGTGCCTCCTGGAGGAGCAGCCAGGGGACGCTGTGGCCCAGCAGCAGTGCTGCATCAGCGCGGAGCAGCTGCTGGTGGAGCTGAAGGCTGGCGGCATCCTCCTGGAGCTCCAGCAGATCCGCTCCCTGGACCTGCTGGACTTCCTGGCCTACCTGCCGCTCTTCATGCTCATCCACAAATCTGTCATCACCAACCCTCTGGACGACTACAGCAGCCCCCCAAGCCCCCAAGAATGAAGCCAAAAACTGCAGTTCTTCAAATAGCCACTTGAGGATGGCTCCAAAAGCAAGTAAATCTCCATATACCCCCATGTTAAAATGCCTGACTTTACAGCAGGACAAAAATGGTTTTGGTCTCTTTAACGTTAGCTAATTTCACCGTTCATGACCGCTGTACGGGGGTGAATTTGTATATAACTCACCCGTTTATACAGTGTATGGCTGCAAAGAGAAGTCTGATTGTATTGAAGTCAATGGGGAAATGACCCTATTTCTCACTTGATTTATGACCTCACTAAATTCTTATGGACTCAATCGCTAGTTTCAAGTCTTCTTCAATACAGGATGATATCATTTTTTAAATGATGGTCCCATTTAGAGTCAAATGGACTATAAAGCAGGCTGTGCTTTGGGGGTGTGATGCAGGTCGACCTATTTACGTGTTGACTAACTTCCTCCTGTATGAAGTACAGGCGGGTAGGCAGAAGAATTTGCAAATTGCGGGAGCCAACGCATCTGTTTGAAGTGACTACCTGCCTGCAGTGAGCATGCAGCTCGCCCATCACAGACCAATAGCAGGCGGCCCTGTGGGGACTCACGCTGGCTGCTTCTGGCTCCAAATACGGTAACCAAGATGACCACAGTCAAAATTCCAAACTCAACGTGTCAAAATAAGCAGTGCACAGACCAATGGGTGACGTCACAGTGGCTACGTCCATACTTTTATACAGTTTATGGGCCTCACTCATGGCACTGTTTACCCCATCTGGCTTGATTAGCAGCATTGCCTTGACTGACACAACCACTAGCAGTAACTGTCATCTTGAGTAATAAGGCAATAGGCTTTCTGCAAAAGGCGTGATTTGAAAGTGAAGAGATTGAATCAGGGATTGTAGTATTGTAAATATTCACCTCACAGGGGTGTTGATGCATTAGTTCATGTGTTGGTGCTGTTGGGCATGTGGAACATTTCACACAGCTCTGATGTGCTGTCTTGGCTATGATCCATTGTGTCGTGTTTGACGGTTGAGCTCAAAACAAACTTCAATCTTCCGAGACTTTCCGCTTGAATCTGCTAAATCAAGCTTCAAACATTGGACTGAGCAGCGTTGCAAAGGCACAGCACAACTATTGTATGAGGAAAAACTCTCAAACGTCTTTGCAAAATTGACCTGACACACTGTTTTGGGGGATGGGGTTCATGTAGATTTGCTGACGCACCACCAACACATTGGATCACATCTATCACATTGAAGTAGAAAACATTGTTTGAACTAAGGTAGGAACCAGTATTTCTTATATCTTTGGACAGAGATGTTGGACGTTGCCCAGTTTTATCCAACTTGATCAAGACGAAGATGAATGAAACAATAAGATATTCAACTAATATAGTTTGCGCCATTGTTTTGTCTCAGCTTTGTCAATTAGATATGGCCATTCTCTCCTGTGGTTTGTCCACGCTTGACAGACTGCATGTAGAGGACGGCATAATGGGCTCTGACAGGCAGCAACCCAGGATTGTTCAGAGCAGCCTGTGCTAAGCAGCATTATGCTATTACTAGAGCCCAATGTCAATTCATTTTTAAAATGCACTCAGTATACGTGCAGGTACAGTCTTATGGTATTGTTGGTAAGAACACTTTGCTTATCTTATCTTTACTTTGAACTTGCTCGTTTGTCAGATGAACATAGTTATCACCCTCCCACCTATCTCTTATCCTAGGTTTTTCCTTTTCTTCTTTCCACTGCATCGTCCTCATGTGGAATGCCACAGCGACTCTGAATCTACCCTGAATCTAAATGTATGCACTATGATCTTACAGTATGTGTTTACTGCAGTGTATTGATTTATGCGCGTTATGCTATGTCAATAATATCTTTCGGTCACTTGATTATGATATGTAATGTCTCCTTATATGGGAGCAAAAAGAAAACCAATAAAAACTTGGTCACAAAAAAATTGACTCGTTCTGATACCTGTTGGAGCATACAATCTGTGTGTGTGTGTGTGTGTGTGTGTGTGTGTGTGCGCCACCTGATGGATGTTGTGGGTAGTGCTATCACTAATTGCCGATACCAGTTGGAGCATGCAATCACAGTCTGTTGGTGGATGGGTGCATCTGCTGACTGCTGTGGGTAGTGCTATGTCTATGTGTGGGGTGCCACCTGCTGGCTGGTGTGGGTAGTGATATCACTAATTGGTGTGTGTGTGTCACACCTGATGGGTGCTGTGGGTAGTGCTATGACTAATTGGTCGTTTGGTGCCATTTACTCAGCCATAATGACCTAATTCAAAAATCCGCTTGGTACCTCTGCCCGTACCCGTGCCAAATATGAATGCTGTCAGGCCAACGGTGTCCAAGGAAAATGAAACAGAGAGACATACATGTTTGCCCTTTTATGTGTTAGAGTTAGATAAACCTAGCCTGGTAAACCAGCCCGTCACGTGAACTCACATTTCATTTGGTTCTGCGTGACGGTCTGGCCCCGACGCCATGGGGCAGGGGCGGGAGCATGGGCGGGCGTAGTTGCCTTGACAGACAACTCCTTCAGCCAATCAGCGTCGGATCCAATCAAACCCAAATCCACTCAGGAGAATGGCAAAAACATATTTTCCGCCGAGAAACTCTGCGGTTGCGGCGATACTCCTGTACTTGTTTAATTGTTGTTATTGAGTCTATTTCTGCAATAACTGCACTTTATGGCTGTTCAAACTAGACAAACGCTGACATGACTCCTCGCGACGATCAGGCAAGGAGGCGGCCATTACTGTTTTGTTAGTGCAGTGCTAGTGGCGTTCCTGATTGGCCAACTTGCGCTGTCAATCACAGCGGAGTCGCTGATTGGCTCTTCCGCTCTGCAGCTTCTGCTAAACCCCCCCAGTGGCGTCAGGGCCAGACCGTCACGCAGAACCAAATGAAATGTGAGTTCATGTGACGGGCTGGTTTACCAGGCTAAGATAAACCAAGAACCAAATGAAGCAGTTTCTGGTGCTAAACAGGTTAGGCCAGGGTTTTTCAAAGTCTGAGACCATGTGTGAACCTCCCCCAAGACTAAGCTTGGAAAAAGGTGCCCCCTTTGCTCAATTCCTTCCTAGATGCCTATGGGATCATAATTATGTGATTTGATCCCATACACTCAACAATTATGACAAGATAGCCTTATATTGTTGTTTTGACAGACTACAGCAAATGCATAAAAATGGTCTGTCTGAAGGCATTTATTGAACTCGCTTTAAACAAATCACACACATTTAGGCTATTCTATATGTGATCACTGAGTGAATTCACTGAGCCTCCCCTGAAAAGGCTTGGAGCCTCCCTGGGGAGCCCCACTGCCCACTTTTCAAACCCCTCTGTTAGGCTTTTTTTTTTTTTTTACTTTAAAGTCCTTAAAGATGATTTAGGGTTTAGGCCTACCTGATCTTATCTGAAAAAATGATTTCAGCAACTCTAAGATATACACCTCCATTTCACCTGATCTTATCTTAAACTAGAATGACCGCACCGCAGATTTATGCCTCCGCCATTAATTCATTCTTGAGTCCAAATCGCCATTTGAGGCAAATTGGAAGAAATTCCATCAAGGCGCTCCTGAGATGTTGTGTTACAGAGCTTGGAAATTGGGTGTGTGAGGTCACAGTGACCTTGAACTTTGACCTTTAACCATCAAAATCTAATCAGTTCATCCTTGAGTCCAAGTCGATGTTTGAGGCAAATTTGATGAAATTCCGTCAAGGCATTCCTGAGATATCGCGTTAACAAGCTTGAAAATGGCGTTCGAGAGGTCACAGTGACCTTGGCCTTTGACCTTTGACCACCAAAATCTAATCAGTTTCATCCTTGAGTCCAACTCGATGTTTGAGACAAATTTGAAGAAATTTGAGATATTGCGTTAACAAGCTTGAAAATGGCGTTCGAGAGGTCACAGTGACCTTGACCTTTGACCTTTGACCACCAAAATCTAATCAGATCATCCTTGAGTCTAAGTCGATGTTTGAGGCAAATTTGATGAAATTCCGTCAAAGGCGTTCCTCAGATATCGCGTTAACGAACATTGGACGGATGGACGGACATACATACAGACGGACAGACAACCCGGATCCATAATGCCTCCAGCGGCGGCCTGGCTATCGCCGGCGGAGGCATACAAATTATGGTAACACTTTACAATACTGTAACACAAAAAATGAGTAGTTATTGAGGAACTAGTTAGGAACTAACCATTAGTTCATGAATAGTTAATGATTAGTTCCTGAATAGTTAATAGGTAGTTCCTTAATGGTAGTTACTTAGTAACTGACCATTAGTTACCATGTTAACGAACCAGTAAGTAATGATTACTTCCTTAATTTTTTAATTTTTTTTCCGCTAGTTCATGAGTAGTTAATGGGTAGTTCCTTAATGACCCTTAATGGTAGTTCCTTAAAGATCCTTAATGATAGTTACTTAAGAACTGACCATTAGTTACCATGTTAACGAACCAGTAAGTAATGATTACTTCCTTGACTTTTTTCTGCTAGTTCATGAGTAGTTAATGGGTAGTTACTTAAGAACAGACTATTAGTTACCATAGTTGTTACTAGGGAATTAATCATTAGTTCATGATTACTTTACCATTAGTTACCATGTCTGTGCCCCCTCAAGTAAAGCAGGCTATCATACTTAGTTGTTACTAGGGAAATGAATCATTAGTTCATGATTACTTCATCATTACTTACCATATTTGTGCCCCCTCAAGTAAAGCAGGGCTCCATACTTAGTTGTTACTAGGAAATGCATCATTACTTCATGATTATCTTACCATTAGTTACCATCACCCTACCCTATAACAAATAGATAGCTCATTTGGTAGAGACTAATAATCTTGCGTTCTTGGGGCCAAGGGTTCAAACCTCACCTGGAACAACTCTTGTATTTATTTGTTATAGGTAGGGTGATGGTAACTAATGGTAAGATAATCATGAAGTAATGATGCAATCCCTAGTAACAACTATGAAGCCCTGCTTTACTTGAGGGGGCACAAACATGGTAACTAATCATGAACTAATGATTAATTCCCTAGTAACAACTAAGTATGATGGCCTGCTTTACTTGAGGGGGCATAAACATGGTAACTAATGGTAAAGTAATCATGAACTAATGATGAACTCCCTAGTAACAACTAAGTATGATAGCCTGCTTTACTTGAGGGTGCACAAATATGGTAACTAATGGTAAAGTAATCATGAAGTAATGATGAACTACCTAGTAACAACAAAGTATGATAGCCTGCTTTACTTGAGGGTGCACAAATATGGTAACAAATGGTGAAGTAATCATTAACTAATGATTAATTCCCTAGTAACAACTATGGTAACTAATAGTCTGTTCTTAAGTAACTACCCATTAACTACTCATGAACTAGCGGAAAAAAATTAAGGAAGTAATCATTACTTACTGGTTCATTAACATGGTAACTAATTGTCAGTTCTTAAGTAACTACCATTAAGGATACCTATTAACTATTCATGAACTAATCATGAACTAATGGTTCATTCCTGACTGTTCCTTTTTGTGTTACAGTATTGTAAAGTGTTACCCAAATTATTTCAGCAACTCTAAGATATACACCTCCATCTCTAAATTAAATTAGTAGCTGAACATTATCCAAACAGTTTTGGAGGTCTTGAGAGAATCAAGATTTCTATTATAATTTTAAACGTGAATTTTTGGGGCATTTTTCACTACATATTATGTGCATCATAAACAAACTATATATTTAGTTTTGGCATGGCCTCTAAATTGTTGTGCATACTGCAGAGGACTGTATCTGCATGCTGTGTCCACAGCAAATGGTATTATGTAATACTGTGACACAGTGCAAATGAGCCCTAAATGTGCGTGTGAGAGGGAGCCCTCCAAAAAATCTCTCTCAAAATCAGCCTCAAAATCTTGTCTTAGTTCAGTCAGACAGTTCTTTCCCATTGAAAGTCTGACTGCAAATCACCTTATAGCCACTCAGATGGAAATGGAATGAAATGGATTGTTTTGTTTTGTGCAGCACCTGTGTCTTGACGTCAAGGAATCACTTGCAGAGCAATGAGCATCAATAGATGTATACCTCACAGATTATGATAGTGGTGCAAATGAACACTCATTGAAGTCCAGATACATTTTATTTGTGGCCCCTTCTCATTATGAAAACGTCATTTGGTTATTTTCACTGTGCAGTGTCAGCATCATTAGCACAGGAGTTCTCATTGTTCATAACTCAGACCACAAACACATTGTGATATTTCCCGAATATCGCGGGTCTTGCTGTTTGTTTCCATCCATCAAATGCTCAACTTTGGTTTTCTTCAATTTACTTTGAGAATATGTGGTCCTGATGGAACCATATAGAAATAAAAAAGAAAATTGGTATTCATGCCTAAAGTTGCTTCTATCATTCCGTGAACATTTTTCAACTTTGTCCAGATGCTTTCTGTGCCCTCCGCTGATTGTTGTGTGTTGAGTCGCACGGTCGCACGCTGCTGCCAGGAGGCAGTGGCACACGCCATCAGCCAATTCAACTCTGCACTCGACCTACAAGCCCCATTCACTCATTAGACCCAGACACGCGTCCGGCTGCAGCTTCGCCCTACCCTACCTGTCAAACATAGTTTTGCAGAACCACAAGCCAAGCCCTATAGCTCCGAATCTAGCCTGTTGACGACAAATTGTAATAATCTCAATGATATTCCGCCCATCTTTTAATTTAAAGGGCATAATGAGTAAATTAACCCAAGATGCTTGACTTTTCACCAATAGCCTATTATTATGTATTATTATTATTATTATTATTATTATTATTATTATTATTATTATTATTATTATTATTATTATTATTATTATTATTATTATGTCCCTTACATAAAAATGTATGATGAATAAGACTGTACGTTTTTCCCAACTTTTAGCCTAAGTTTGTGTATTAAACTCCGTTTACAATCAACTCTCAGTTTGCAATTTGTGTGAATCAAGTAGCCTACTACATTCATCTTTAAACTGACGTAGTTTCAGTTATATGAGGAAGAAGAGTTTTAACTTGATATTTTATATATATAAATATTTATTTAATTGTTTATTTGAAAAAATGTGTTGATTGCTTTATGATGACACCGAAAACTTTCAAATTTGATTTCATAACTGGTGCTTGTTTCAATTATCTTTTGTTAGAGATGTCGAATGAACTAAGAAAGATTGAATTTATACTTGTGTGCCACCACCAGATTTTAGGTCTTGCGCTCGACTTGGCACAACAGATTATTTCGTCTGTTGCACGGTCCAATATTAAGAAAGGAAAAAAAGAGAGCAGGACAAAGGGGGCTTTATTGAGGGATCTGTGAACTGGGCTTCATGAGCCACACTGTTGAAGTTCGAAGGTGCACGAAAAATAGGCTACAGCGTGCGTAAAATGTGCCAGATTGTGCGTAAAAGTGGTCTCCTTTGAACCAAACTGCATGAAGTGTATTCTTCTTGCTCCATGTTGTCCCTCCCGCTACATTCTGTGTGTATATTTATGGGTGTTATATCTTTCATTCCCTCTATTGATCATGTTACGAAATGTGACCCATCCTTATACACAGAAATAACACATGGAACAGAAATCCGTAGGAAATTATTTTATTCTTGGACTACAGTGTAGAAAATATGGTTATGAGACCCCCCCAACATGTTTATATATGAAGACAATATAGAGCTGGCAGTATAAAGAGACAATGCATCGCCATTGCGCTCTGTTTGGACAATAGCTGCATAACTTTTGATCATTGTGAACTTCATGACATAATAGAATAACAGTTTTTTTTGCTATTAAATAAGACACATTGGTGCTAGAATAAAGGTCTGGAGTGTCAAACCCCTTTGAAACCTCATGAACAGAATAGCCAGCTGCAGAGAATAACAGACTAACACGTCTAGGCAAGAGGTATAGAAGCAACTCAGCAATATATAGACAAAATATATACAAAATCATGTGTACAAAACATCTATAAATCTCTTACATACAAAAATATCTTAATATATATAAAAAGCGTTTGATATAGAATTTTATAGAATAAATTCGCGACTTGGAAGCATTTATCTGAAGACGTTTCAGAGGTTTATCAAAGGGTTAGTGTTCTTTGATTGGATTTAGCATAGGTGAAGAGCAACGTTTTAATTGTTTTTTTTATGTGCTGCGGTTGAGCTTGAATTCACTTCAAGTTTTTGTTTGTTTGTTTTTCATGGGCAAATGCACGGAAGCTTGGATTCCCACGCTGTCTGGAGACCCGTCTTCCTTAGTCCTTTGGCGCTGATCTCTGGCCTGATTTCCCCGAGGTTTTCAGGATACGAGGCCGTGTCTGTCTGTCTGGGCGGCCCGGAGTCCCCGGACTGCAAAGACAGCGGACCAACACGCGTATAAACAGTGCATCTTGTGACAGCCAGTCTCCTCCCGGGGCAATCCCAAGCGCGCTATGACAGTAGAAATGGAGCTGATCCATATTTCTGTGAAGAGGAGAAGAAAAAGAGTTAAGCCACTGTAAATTTCTCAGCCTTAATGAATCATGAATGGAATAAGAAAAATACAACGTGCGTAAAATGTGCCAGATTGTGCGTAAAAGCCTTAATGATGGATAACTGACTGATGGTGCCTTGGCTTGGACAGTAGCCTATAGTGCATCTTACCATACAGATGCTCAGAACCAGTTGGTGAAGTCCAGCAGCTCCTGCTCCTCTGGGCTGAGCGGGTCGTAGGAGCCCTCATCAGAGGAGTAGGACGACACGGGAGAGCCCGCCATGGAGTTCATATCGGCGGAGTATCCCTGCGAGATGGCAGGCGACAACACGCCGGACTGGAACACCGCGCTCACCGCGTCGTGCTCGTCCAGGAGATGCTGCAGTGCGCGGATGTACTCCACGGCGGAGCGCAGCGTCTCCACTTTGCTCATCTTCTTGTTGGCGGCGCCGTTGGGCACGTGCTCGCGCAGGGTGGCGAAGCCGTTGTTGACCAGCTTCACGCGGTTGCGCTCCCGCTCGTTCCGCCGCGCCACCGCGTGCGGCTGCGTCTGCGGCAGAGTGTAGCCGAAGCCCGCGAAGTTCAGCCGCCGCTTGCAGCGCAGCAGCTCCGGCGAGGAGGAGCGCTGCCGCTTGGGCTGCTTGGACGCAGACTTGCCGCTACCCTGGCTGCTGCCGCCCGGGCTCAGCTGGATGCTCTGCGCCTGTGCAAAGAAGCAGGCGGGCGGCATAAGCTGCTGTTGGCTGATGCTAATTTCCATCTTGGCAGTGAGGTCCATCCCCAGGGAAAAACGCAACAAATGTAGAGAATCACCCAGTCTTTAGCGGTGCGTCCCGCTCGTGCCGTTCACGTGTTGTGGCCGCTTCACGCTCACTTCAGCCTCGTTGGTGTCAATGGGAGGGGCCGTCCGCTGGGCTGCTGCCTCGCGCGCTCCTCAAAGCTGCACTGAGTCCTCGAGGAAAGCCACTAGTGCTTATCAATGCGCGTGGATGGGGGACTGGCCACGCCCCCTGTCGCGTGGGTTCACCTTGGCCCCTGCTCCGGTGCCGGTGCGTTGCGCGCGCCGGACGCGTGCCACTTGAAGCACTAAACAAACAGTCACTGGCGAGTTTTTTTTCCCTATCATGGGCAGCAATTAGGTAACGGCACACTCAACCAGGCTAAAGGACGGTTGATTTCAAGACAGCCGCCTGCCCGGTCTGGGACAGCACACATTCGGTTAGCCTACATTTAAACATATAGCCTAGGCATAGGAGCTATGTTATCTTAACAACAATGTGTTGACATTTAGCCTACAAATGCGTTGAAAAGGCTACCACAAATTCGTGTTGTCCCAAACCAGGCTTGTGTTCAAAATTACCCTACATGAGTGCAGGGAATTTAATTGGGTTTATCAAAGTAACTAACGCTAGTCCAAATATATAGCCTAGTCTACTGGAGAGTTTTTACAATTAGGTAGGAGCCTATAACGGAGAGCAATTGTACCAAGAAAAACTGTCGAAAAACTGTCACCCACTCGGGGTTTTAGCCAGCATATTGAATTGACGTTATTGGTAGTGATAGTGACACGTTAAAAAAAACTCTCCATTCAACAAGTGAAACTAAAGGCGCGTCATTCTCTGTGCTATAGCCTATTTGAAAGGAAATAAAGTGTTTCTGCTGTAACAGATTTCAGAGAACAACAGGTGATGGATTAGCCTACGAGTTTCACGTTGGAGAACAGAACTGCACTATCCAATCCTGTAGGTAGCCTAATTGGCTAGCATATCCTATTTTGGAGAATGAAACGAGCTTGTTTTTCCTTTATTATTATTGTTTCTCATTGTCTTCTGGGTCAAAGTGTGGTGCTGAAAGACAGCTCTCTCACTGCAAAGCGAAGTATCCAGGCTATATATGCAGTGCAACTGCTGGGTTCTGCATAAAACTCGCAGTGGATGCCTAAACAGCCGAGGTTATTGTTAACACGTACGCAGACGCGTCTCATCTTCATTTGAGGGGGCATTGTGCGTCAGGGGCAAGAGCAGATTATCGGCAATGGAGATGTGCAGAGGGAGGGGAGGAGGAGGCTTTGTATGACCGTGATTCGTAGACTATTGGCTCATAAGGATTTTGCAATTAAAGTAAAATATATCCTTATGAGCCAAATAGCAGAAATGTATCATGTGATGTGTTGGGCTATTTTTAAATGAATGGCAAGAAAGCTTACACAAGGTGGAAATTCAAAAAATTCCCATTCACCCTGAATTCAACCTATATGAATGAATACAAATAGCCTAGTATGTTTTTGGAAATGAACTCCATAGGATAGGGTGGTGGACATGACAGTAGTGTAGTGAAAGCAAGAGTCACAAGGGTATATCAGAATTAATCTAAAATATAGCCTATTGAAAATTTGAAAACATATGTCTTACTTTGCGTGATTAAGGAGGTTAATACAAAATGTAATACATTTGCTTAAGGAAATGGTTCTCAAGATAAAGAATTATGATAAAGTGAGTTACTTAAAGTATACCCCATTTTCATTTGATAGACAATAACTTTCATGTCACACCGAGACTTTCAGGGACTAATACAACAAATTGGTCAATAAATTCATATTCCAATCCAAAATCCAAAATACCACATATATTTTTGGAAATCTAAGAGGCAGTAGGCGACTACACAACTCTATAATTTTCATAATATATTTTCTTGGAGTTCATAAACTCACTCCAGTCGTGGCCATTAGTGGTGATATGGGTTGGGAACCCACAAACATTAGATACAAAGGTCAAATACGTGACTCTGGAATAGATTGGTGAGAATGTCTGATCAGAGACTCACTAAAAAGATATTTAATTGGGATATCGCCCATGGACACCCCTGGGTAAATGAAATGAAATCGCTTGTTCTGAACGATTTATCATTATCTTTCATAACAGGTTACTTTGTGACATCAAGAGTCTATGAGTGATATGTTTACTCTGTATAAAATGGTCTGTTGACCGATGGCATAAACCAAAACTAAGATCCTATTGTCTTAAAGGACAGTTACTGTGAAACCATACGTGAAGTTTGATTTGAACAGACGACAAAGATCTCTGTGTGCTCAGTTTCGATCAGGAACCCTTCCCTGAGCACTATAAACTGGTAGGTTTAATGCTACCCCCGAAGAAGATAGACTCTGTTTACTTTGTGAGTTACATTAAATTGAAAATTAGATTCACTTCTTATTCTACTGCACTGCTATGATGATGCAAGGGACGTACTCCTTAGTAAAATGTTCTCTATTATGGTGACTTCTTCTTTGAGTTGGATGACTATGAGAAACTCGAGCTGAGTTTCAAAAAAGGAATCTTCCTCACTGCAAATTTTATATGTCAAGCATGGGAGCAGAGACAGAACCTTTTATTTAGAAGCTGATGTATTGTTTTTACTGTCCTGCCCATTCTTGTGACTTGTATTTTAAATGTTTTATTTTAAATGCTATGAACGTGTGATGTTTTATTGTGTATGTGTCTTGTAAACCCATGGGGTTTGGGCACCTTGAGTGCATGACACTTAAATCACTCAATCAATCAATTAATATATATATATATATATATATGTGTGTGTGTGGGCGTGAGGTGTTTTCCAGGACTTTCCAGGTGGTTCCAGGACTTGATGACGTTCCCATGACCTTCCACAGATCATTACCCCTGCCATGCAAAATTTCAGACCAATCCAAACTGGGGTGTGGGCATGAGGTGTTTTCCAGCTGTTTTCAAGGATTTTCCAGGACTTTTCATGTGG
The DNA here is from genome assembly GCF_964638095.1 of Poromitra crassiceps. Lineage (NCBI taxonomy): Eukaryota > Metazoa > Chordata > Actinopteri > Beryciformes > Melamphaidae > Poromitra > Poromitra crassiceps. Next base: position 28,967,127 of record NC_139624.1, on the reverse strand, counting down.
TTCCAGGACTTGATGACGTGTATGACTTTCCCCAGATCATTACCCCCGCCATGCACAATTTCAGCCCAATCCAAACTACAACTCGGCTGCTGTGGGCAAGGCCGCGCAGCGGCCGAGCTACGAATGCGAGCTGCAGGGCCAGCTCGGCGAGCTGCAGGACAGGCGAGCCAGCGTAACGGGCAAGCCTAGGAATCAAACGCGCCTAGCCCGCGTGATCCCTATATACTAGGCATCTCGCACGCTAGGCTCGCCTGCCCTGCAGCTCGCCGAGCTGGCCCTGCAGCTCGCATATGCACGCCTGCTCTATTGGCATGTGCAGCGCACAATTGCTCAACTTTGCATCACTGATGACATCACTCACTGATGACATCACAATAATGTCACAATGTCTATGATCAGTGATGATGTCACAATGCCTATGACATCATCAGTGCCTATGATATCATCAGTGATGTCATAAGATGATTTTCGCTCTTATGACATAATCCGTGGTGTCATAAGATGATTTTTGCTCTTATGACATCACCTATGACATCATCAGTGGGACAAAAATTTAAACAAACTGGGAGACTGAGATTGCCCACTTGCCCCTTATCAGAACAGCAAGGCTGAAGTGTGTGTGTGTGTGTGTGTGTGTGTGTGTGTGTGTGTGTGTGTATGTGTGTGTGTGTGTGTGTGTGTGTGTGTGTGTGTGTTCTCTCTATATGTGTGTGTGTGTGTGTGTGTGTGTGTGTGTGTGTGTGTGTGTGTGTGTGTGTGTGTGTGTGTGTGCGTGCATGCGTGTGTGTGTGTGTGTGTAGCCTAGGCTATATCACGTATGAGGTGTTGTAGGAATAAACAATATTTTCTGCGTTGCAGCGGCATTCAAAATCAAGCTTGCATTGAGGAGCTCCCCGGCCCCAATACCTTTTCCTTGCTCCACCCCCCCCCCCCCCCCCCTTTCTCCCTTCTCCCCTTCTTTTTTGGAGCCCAGCAAGAGTGTTTAGAAAAGAAGCGTGGGTTCTATTCAGCCTCCCTCTGTAGCCCCTTGCCACCGCCAGGCTTTCTGAAACCTATCCATGCCCTGTCAGTGCGCTTCCAGAGTCCAATTAGCGCTTTGTAAAGACTTTCTCTCTGCTGTGCTCTTACAGAGGCAGGGAGGGCGCTCACTTTACTTGAGGGGGTTTCCAGTCATAGCTTAGTGTAATAATTAATATGACATCTGGGCGCCCGAGTTCAACCGCTTTCTATCGTAACTTTCTCTTTTTTATGAAGTTCGCTGGCAGATAATAATAATAGCCTACAGTAATAATAAAAATCCGCAAGCACCCATTATAATCCGCCCTGTATGATGTATGGGATTATCGTCCAATTTGTGAGCTATTAAAAATAAATGTGTTTACAGAGTGGCATCATTTATTTTTTGCAGGTGCGTTATAGGCTATTCTATAAGACAATGTTGCATTTTTCTCACTTCTTTTTTTTTTTTATCTCGCATAATATTATTTTAATATTCGTGTGGGGACTTTCTGTGATATGTGTCGTGTTTTGTGGCCTGTTATCATTTTAATATTATTATTACTTATATTTTATTTTTTCTCTCTCGGGAGAGTGGTTTTGATCCAGAAACATACAACACATGTGCAAAGGGAATAGTGACATGTGACCATCATCGTAATGTCTCTCCCGCCTGCCGGATAAGAATGAGTGAAAAGTTATGCCTACATCGCCCTCTAGAGGAGAGCGGCGAGACAGCGCTGACAGTAAAGCTAGTATGTGTGTGTGCATTATTTTTTGTCTGCACCTACAATTTGATTAGGCTATTTCCCAGATGATTTATTTGAGATCACATCTTAGTTTCCCAATCAAACCTAAAACGTCATCGCTCAGTTGACCTAATTTAGTGCTGTGGCATGGCATCTGGTATTTTAACAAAGGAAGAAATGTTGTTGGTTGTGAATCTTCCCACATTTCTTTTTTTCTTCTACTTAAATATGTGTTTTTCTTTTTATATAGCCTAGGCCTGTCTATCTATCTATCTATCTATCTATCTATCTATCTATCTATCTATCTATCTATCTATCTATCTATCTATCTATCTATCTATCTATCTATCTATCATCTATCTATCTATCTATCTATCTATCTATCTATCTATCTATCTATCTATCTATCTATCTATCTATCTATCTATCTATCTATCTATCTATCTATCTATCTATCTATCTATCTATCTATCTATCTATCTATCTATCTATCTATCTATCTATCTATCTATCTATCTATCTACAAACTGCGCTTCCTTTTCACGTCATGTGTTTTTTGTCTACACTGAGCTTCCGTTACTTTTCACGTCACGTGTTTTTGTTTACCAGGAAAAAGAAGCGTGTTCTTCATGTCTGAGCTGCTAGCGGAACATTGTTAACATCTAGACTCTAGAGTATTTTTTCTGTAGGGCCAACGGGCCAACTCATGTTGGAAAATAAGCTACTATTTGGGACTTTTAAGTAAGTATGTAGCAAAGAAGCTTTAGTCTCAGCTATGCGGTCTCTGAATTATGTGCAGCGTGTCAGCCTGGATTTCACGGGAACTCTGTTTCCTCATGCAATTTGCCTCGGAGATGCAGACAATGACTCGGTAAGGTAACGTTGGCTTTTGGGTTGATGCTATTCACACTAGCTAGTTCACAATACGATATGTGCCGTTATCTAGTTAATGACGAAGCAACACAAAACGATAAACTGATTAAAAATTGGTTTCCCCTGTTATTCCCGCAATCTACGTTTAGCGAGCTGCGTGAACTAATTAATTAATAAGTAAGTAATAAGTAAATTAAATAAGAATTTAGCAGTGTTTGGTGGATTATCAAACGCCATAATTGCCAGAAGACCACAATAATTGCTAAAAGTTCACAAAATACATTCTGCCAGGTATGCATCTCTGCGAAACAACAACTTAAACGTTGAGGTTAGCGAATGGAGTTTGGCGCATGACGGACTCGCCATACAAGAGATAACGGCACGTATATTGGGGCTAAACTACTGTAGCGTTAGTTGCTTTCCTACTTGTTGTTTTGTACGGCATTTCTAGCAAGCTAGAATACTATAATCCAACCCTTCTCAAACATGCTTCCGTCTTCGCTCATTGTAGCTGAACGAGCTGGTTGTAGGTGACACCAGTGGAAAGCTGCTTATATACAAGAATGATGACTCCAAACCCTGGATCACAAGAACCTGTGTGGGCATGGTCAGTACAGTAGCCAGAGGAGTGGAGAGAGGTTGATGATTGATTGTATTGTACACAGTGAATATGTTTTCCTTACTCATTTGTAATTTGTCTTGGTGCCCCCAGCTGACCTGTGTTGCAGTTGGAGACATCTGCAACAAAGGGAGGGTGAGTTCATGGAAGCCCAACAGACACAACACATGATGTTTGTTGTTTTAATATTCATTTCCTGTGTTTTCCTCATTGTCAGAACTTTGTGGTAGCTGTGGGTGCAGAGGGTTGGTTTCACCTGTTTGACCTGACAGCAGCAGCCGCTGCAGGCAAGGCAGATTCATCCAGCCAGCATGAAGGCCTGTTCTCCGACGACCAGAAGCCCTCCTTCACCCAGCACATTCCCGCCAACACCAAAGTCATCCTCATTAGTGATATTGGTAAAGTCAGCATTCCATAGCCTCAGCAGGGGTTTTCAAATTGGGAGGCGGGCCTCCCCAGGGGGGCTCCAAACAGTTTCAGGGGAGGCTCAGTGAATGGAAGTGGAAAAAATGACATTAGTTATTACATTGTTATGAAAAGGAGATCATATAGAATAGCCTAAATGTGTGTGATTTGGTTAAAGAGATAATTCAGAGATACTTTGTTTAGGGGGATTTGACTGTTTTTCCCACTCTTCCCATAGTCAGAACCAAATAAATGCCATCAGACAGACCTTCTTTATGTATGTAGTTCCAGTATGTCAAACAGAAATATCAGGCTATCTTGGCTCTATTGTTGAGTGGCAATGGGCAAATGGGGGGCTTTGTCCAAGCGTCAGCATCTGAGGGGAGGACCACAGTCTCAGACTTTGAAAACCCCTTCTATACATTATACTGGATGTTTTGCAGATATCTGATATGCCAATATTTTCCAACTCTTTGGCCGATGCCGATACCAATATGCATCTATTTTTCCCCACCTAATTTCAGAGACCATCAAGTCTCTCCTATAGAGGGTATGCACACCCACTGGAACACGCCCCCTCAATCGGGAATGAGTGTCAAAATGAGTGTCAAGTTCCTCCCTGAGCAGCAGGTGTCAGTTATCTAGGCTGATTACTGCATTCAAGCTCAGTCTTGCTGTGACTCAGTGGGCGTGACCCCACAGTGACTTCTGCCTCTGTGACATCACATGCATACCCTCTATAGTGGAATTAATACATTGTTATGCCTTATCATGATGGCCCTGCCCCACTGGCAGATGCAGACATAAATACATTTAAAAAAATGTACTCATTCACTGGGCAAAATAAGAAAAATACTTCAACTTAGATTATGTAAGTATATATATATATATATATATATATATATATATATATATATATATATACACTGATGACATGCCGATATCATCATCATGCATCCCTAATGTGCAGGTAAGTATTGTTCTGGTGATTTGAGCTAAGTGTGTGCATTTATGCAGATGGTGATGGCCGCAGTGAGCTGGTGGTGGGATACACAGATCGTGTGGTGCGAGCTTTCCGCTGGGAGGAAAACTCTGAGGCGTCAGACCTGGGATCTGGACAGCTGGTCCTGCTCAAGAAATGGCTTTTGGAGGGTCAGGTACTGCTAGCTATCAGTTCAACACACGTTCATCTTAGCATCCTCCTGTAATTGTTGCTAGATATCATTGAGCGTCAGCTGTGACGGGGTTATACTGTACTTTTGCATCTTATAGTAGCATACTAAGTTGAGTGGTGAGCAGATGCATACAAAATTTTAAACGGTACAGTGGTTACCGTAAGGGAATTTGATATATTTGATCATTAAACCGGTTATCATGTCATCCCTTTCATCCCATTATCATAAAGGAAGTGTACTGTGGGGTCCACCAATCAAGAGCCAGGGGTTATCATAAAGGAAGTGTACTACTGTGGGGTTGATCGGCACCAGCCATGTCACCAGCCAATTTCCTCCTGGCCGGCCAATCACTGTTGAAGACGTCACCTGTCTGGCATCAAAGATCCCTCACAGACAATGACCTCTCACTCTCCACCACACATAGCATTACAAGACACAGAAGGGAATAAAAGAGAAATGTTACAGATAAAAATACACATACGGCTAAAGGCCATAACAGGCTGTCAAAATGTGCACAGGCTTAGGGCGTTTCCAGATTGGGAACGAATGCTTTCGTTCTGTGCCCCGAGAACGATTGCTCCCCTTCCCTCTCCCCCGCCGGTCAGCTTTCACATTACAGATGTTGTTCCGTGCCCAGGCACACTTGCGTATCTACAAACTCTGACACAATAGGTGGCGGTATGCACGTAGTTGCTTTGTGATCCGCCAATAAACACAAAGAAGAAGAAGAGTAGGCTAGTAGGCTACACTTGCCAAGTCAGTGAACGAGCTGGATACTATTGTATGGTTGGACTTTGTGGTGTACAAGAGGTAAATACAAGTTTGTGTATTGTTTTCCCTACTATGACAAACTCAACATGTACAGTGTAAAAGTGAGTTGTGTTGCTAATAGCGAGTAGCCCTTAGCATTTAGTATAATACACATTTGCTTTCTTTTGAATCAGCCTACTCCACCGAGTTGACTGTTTACGAGTTGACAATTCAGTCTGATATTGGCTAACGTTAAAATGCCCATACACTACTTTGTACCCAATTCCTTAATGCAAAGCTATTGGTAATGAAAGCAAAGTTAAACAGGAACACAACTCGCTTTTACATTGTAACATTATTCACACAAAAATAAAGAGAGTCCCGCACACTGTCCAAACTTGCAAAAATAAATTTAATTGTAACGTTTCGGTCTCAGACCTTTTTCAAACAAATGGGACTCTCTTTATTTTTGTGTGAATTATATCCTTGTCCTACGCACCTGCCCCAAGAGAGATGTGCGGAGTTTTCCTTCGAACATTGTAACATTATAACATCACAGTATAGAAAACAATACACATACCGGTACTCATATATTTACCTCTTGTGGGCCACAAAAGTCCAGACCATAGGACAACTGTTCATCACACAGTAAAGAAATAGCAGTCCATTTTGTGCTTTGGTACAGTTGTGTTCACACTTCAAGTGTTGCGTTCCCGGGGATGCCTGAACCCTTCCCCAGACCACCTTTTCAAGTGGACCCGGCAACAGTTCACTGTTCCGGGGACAGAACGCAATGTTCACACTGATCAAACGAACCAGACTTTGGGGTCAGAGTGGTGACAAGTGTGCTCTGAGACGTTCCCGGGTCCTTGATGTGAAACCACCCTTATTGACTTATTCCACACACAATCAAACTCCAGTGTATGATGATGTCCCTGGTGCAGGTGGACAGTCTGTCAGTGAACCCAGGTCCAGAGGGTTTACCAGAGCTGATGGTGTCCCAGCCAGGCTGCGGCTATGCTATCCTGCTGTGCTCCTGGACCCAGCAGGGCTCCACCGGTCCTGGATCTGCAGAAGAGTCCCCCGCCACTCTTGGGAGGTACACATCATCATGATAGAGTCCTTATATGTGGAAACATGGGTTTTGTCTGATTCTCAAGTGAACGAGCATTATAGGTGGCATTTCTAGGTATGAAGTTGTAATTAGGCTGTCTGAAACCAGTTTGATACAGAAGTTGACTGAATTTGCAACCTTTCTAGTTACCTGGTTTTAGCCAATTTTCGAGGAACCATATGGTACCTTTTGGTGCGTTAGGATATCCCATAATACCAATCGACGAAGAAGAACAAAGCGAGCCCCTAATCGCGCCGCCCACAAAGCCTCCCGCATCCGAAAAAAGTGAAACAACGTTGGCTAAATAACAAACATCTATCACTTTCTTTTCGTTTTTATTCTAGAATAGTCAATAACGTCAACCTTTACTTAATTTTAGTGCAGTCAGATGTTTGTACAGTGTCAGGAAAGTCACTTTTGAACAATAGTAGGAAGCATCTTACCTGACTGTGTTCTGGGCAGCAGCCGGCTGGTTATGTTGCTAATATAACTAACCTTAGAGAACTCACTCCACCTGCCCCAAAGCAGGACTAAACAGCCAGGATGATAGCAGCATTGCAGACCTTCAAGTGTAAGTGGAGTTAGTTTTAACCATGCTTTATTAAATAATAAGCTGTCATTACTTCCCATTTGTTGATAATGTAACGTTTTCGTTAGCTTGGTTTTATGCTTTTAATTTGAAGGCGGAAAGGGGAAATGGTGGTCTGTCAATTGTGTCAGTTCACACGTACCATTTCCCTTTTTCGCCTTCAAATTAAAAGTGTAAAAACAGCTAACGAAACGTTAGCCTGTCTGGATTATAAAAGTAAGTATAATGTCAGAGAAAACAGCCATCAGACATGCCGTTTTATACAAATTTATTGCCAAATGCTTGGCAGTTGGGATTCAACTTAAAAAATCTGTCTATGCAATGAAACAGCACCAGTGCGATCTGTCGCATGCGATGGTACCTTCAAGCAGGAGGACGTCTGAAACAAGTTATTTTTTATCCAGCGATGTGAAAATATGTTACCTAATTAATCAAGTATCTAGTTAGATAGCTACTAGGTGACTTGTACTTCCCACTGAAACCTGATAGTAATTGCTCCCTGATCCCTTCTGACCTCCTGTACCACCTTTCCACATCTAGGTCACTTGTCTTAGATCCTCTGACCAGATCTTACTGTCCCGCTAACCAGGTTAAAGCGAAAGGGTGACCGTGCCTTTTTCTGCTGCTGCCCCGTACCTGTGGAATAGCTTGCCCCTCCCTGTTAGGTCTGCCTCTTCACTGGGCATTTTTAAATCAAGACTAAAAGGACACCTTTTCTCCCTCTCTGTAGTATTCACATTTGTATCTTTCTCTCTGGGTTATTATCTGTTTGTTATATTTTACGTTGTTTTAACTCATACTGTTAACAAACACATTGCTTTGAACCTTTATCGTCCGACGTATCACGCCTCTCTCTCTCTCTCTCTCTCCCTCTCTCTAACTTGCATGTTGTACAGCACTTTGTTCAACTTCTGCTTGTTTTTAATTGTGCTCTATAAATACATTGACTTGACTTGTCTCATACACCCAGTGCAACTGTACTTTGGCCTCAAAGTGTCAGAAAATATTAATATTTTAAACATGTGATGTGATGTTTCTCTCAGTGACGGGCCTTCCAGAGATGTAATTCTCCACCTGACCACCGGGCGGATACACAACAAGAACGTCTCCACTCATCTCATTGGCAGCATAAGCAGAGGTACCATACAATGTGAACCATGTACTATAGTTAGCTAGCTATTTCACTTTAAATGTTGTGATTGTTTTTCTGTATTGCTTTGTCTTCTATCTGATTACTTACTGTGGCTTTTAAAGTTAATCTTGAATCTTAGTGGATTGGTTTACGACTAGAATTGACTACACTTTTTATGAATAACTCATTTATGTTATATATTATACAAATAAAGGTCTAACCATAATCTATTCTGGACTCAAAGATTTTGTTGATACATTTTGACTAGGGGTGTAATGCTTCACAAAATCCCTATGTGCCCAGTCTCTCCCCCCCCTTTTTTACTCCTTTTTGTTTTTTGTTTTTTTTAACAGGCTAATTCAGGCTGATGAACTTTTTTTTTTTTTTTTTTTTTTTTACATCTCGTCTCTTGTAGCCATTATTTCCTTTTAGGTCTCTGTACAACAAGTGTTTCTGAAAAGTACAAACAAATATTTTGTATTTATTAGCATAGAATTTGTTGCCAATTATTAAGAACTACAAAAACTTTTTAAACACACAGATTGGTTCTAGCAATAAATTGTAATGACCTGTGTTTCAAATATGGCCCTACAGCTCACCACTTGCTTGCACCTACTCTGTACTTGCTCACGCAATTTCTGAAAGCACTATTTGTTCAGTAAATAGGATCCAAGCTATGGTGTACTGTTCATGCCCAGATGTAGATGGGGGCAGCTGTAGCTCAGGAGGTAGTTGAAATACTGGAGATAGTTCCTTGATTTTAAAACTTTTTATTTATTTTTATTTATTTTACTTATTTATTTTATTACTGTATTTTCACAATCTAGTTAAAAAAAAATATATAAAAAAAAAAAAATTACGCCGTTTGTCTATTTTGTCTAAATTTTGTTTACCATGATATCTTTGTAGAAGACTCGCAGTGTTCAGCATTGAAAGATTCATTGGTTCATCGGTTTGCAATGTGTATTGCACCTAAAGCCTCGTACCTAAACAGTTCAGTACGAATACGCGTATTGTTACACCCCTAATTTTGACTGATGAGATCTTTTTCTCCACAGGCTCAAAAGACGAATCTTCTAAATGTGGCCTGTTTGCCCTCTGCACTCTTGATGGTGAGCCAGAAATGTTGAACGTATTCAAACGATTCACACAAGAGGATGTGTAACGATGAATCCATAGTGACATTGCTACATACAGGTACATACTGTATTTGTATAACATGTAATGCAAGTTAGTGAGAGCTCTACGACTTGCTTCATTAACGTAATGAGCACCAAAGGTGAAGGCGGCGGCTGCTCTGTAAGGTGCCTTCCTGCCAGCAGCTGATACTTACTAAGAGCTTTCTGAACAGCGGGAGAGTCCATCAATATTTAAAGAAGAGGGGAGCCAATGGGATTATCAAGATTCACAGCTGCCAGACATACTCAGAATCACTCTCTCACACCTTAACACGCCTTTACCTAGTACTGTATGTAGCATTAGTGTATTGAAATGCAGAGGAAATGGTGAGAGAAATGTAAATCAGCTGTATGACAGGAAAATCAGTGATTATTTGGCAAGGAAACCACAGTGGAGAACTCCTTGGAGAAGCATTGATTTTCTCTTTGTGTGTCGAGACAGGGTTGAACGGAAGATTTATTTGATTTCATTCTGCTCTGCTGCATATGCACTTTCCTTGAACTCATATTGGTTGTTGTGGATTTCTGCTATCTCATTGTTATTCTTGAAATGTCAGACCCAGCTCCATCGCAGAAACCTTGCGCTCAAATTATTCCTTCTGTTGGAAGAGCCATTCAATGCCAACATCTGTGATACAGTGTGCTCTGTGCCAGAGGATTTGTTGATTTATCTTTATTCATCACAGCATTAGCATGTGTAGGTTTAAACTTGTTTGGACTGTTCAGCTGCACCATCATTTCCCACACATCTCTTTGCATTTCAAAGGAACCTTGAAGCTGATGGACAGTTCGGAGAAGCTGCTGTGGTCAGTCCAGGTGGATCATCAGCTCTTTGCCCTGCAGAAGCTAGATGTCACTGTGAGTTCATGTATTTATTTAGGCCTCCGTTAAAGTCGAACTGAAATGAAAAAATTACTAACTATTTTAGATCACATCCCCGGCCAATTTCAACCAATAATATCATGATATCCATTAGGGGTGCACCGATCGATCGGCAAGCTATCTGTATCGGCCGATTTTGACCTCAAATATGCGATCAGCTGATTGCCGATATTTCGGCTGATTGCCGATATTTTTTTATATTGTTATTATTATTATTATTATTATTTTTATTTATTTTATATATATAAAAAAGCCCTATCACTAATCAGGCTTTCCAACGATATAAAATACAATGCCAATTGGTATTATTAAAGGGGAGAAATAATCGACCGAAATAACGTTTCCAAACTTTTTTTGAGGAGTTTATATATTGGTGATCGGTAATCGGTGATCGGTCGATGACCGGTTGGGCAGATATTTCCCATAGGCGATCGGCAATCGGTGATCGGTGGCAAAAAACTTGATCGGTGCACCCCTAATATCCATCTGTCAATCAGTCTTTATTGCTAGAATAAAATTCCAAGAATGCTTGCAACATGGCTACATGGGCCAACTTTGCTAGCCCATAAATGTAATATAACTTCGCAAATAAGCATGTTAAATAAAAATGAACTGTAGTATCTTTGTTTAATATAGATGCAGAGGACATGTAATTAGTTTATTAACTCGCATTCCAGTTATATCGCTGTTTACTGTAGCTCATGTCCCGCTTCAAGACCGTTGGCCGGCTCTCTCCCTCGGCTAGGAAGCGGCTGTCTGCCCGGGGGGGAACCGCCAGCCGGTTCCCTGCTCGGGGGCTGCGCACAGTGAGCCAGCCAGCCAGCACGCAGTGCACGGCGCTGTATTTACATTATGTTGTTTGTAACAAAGACTGTTCAATTTCAGATTTGTCAGGTAAAATAAATTATTTGGCAGACTGTCTCCCTCTGCTCCGGGAGACACTGTGGGCAGGGCACTCGACTTTTCAACAGTCAAATCACACTCCTCCAAGCGCTATGTCCCACCTCTCTATCCTGTTTCACTCGGAAATACATCACGATATAAGGAAGTCACATACTCTCGAAATGCCGTTTCAGCTCCACTTTAAAGTGCAAAAAGTTTGTTAGGTTTGAGCTAGGGCTGGGAAATATATGAGACTAAATATCTTAGATTTAGATATCGTGATATGGCATAAGTGTTGTCTTTTCCCTGTTTTAAAGGCTGCGTTTACAGTAAAGGGATATCATTTTCTGAACTTACCAGACTGTTCTAGCTGTTCGAATATTTGCCTTTACCCACTTAGTCATTGTATCCACATTACTGATGATTAGTTGTCAAAAATCTCATTGTGTAAATATTTTGTGAATCACCAAGTTACAACTGAACATTTAGCCCAATTTGTAGAAAATACCGATATATATATATCATGTATCGCCAACCAGCCTAAAAATACAGAGATGTGAATTTTGGTCCATATCGCCCAGCCCTAGTTTGAGCCTCATGTATATGTGTGTGTTTGCCTCCAGGGAGATGGCCGAGAAGAGGTGGTAGCATGTGCCTGGGATGGTCAAACCTATATCATCGACCACAACCGCATGGTGGTGCGCTTCCAGTTCGATGAGAACGTCAACGCTTTCTGTGCAGGTGAGAGACCTTGTATTTAGCCCCAAATCTGCTTTTTTCCCCTCAGGCCATTTGCTCCTGTACGCTTCACTCCTGCTTACACTGTGCATGTCTAGAATTCCAAACATGCACACGGCCCATGACACCAGTAGATGGCAACATTGAGCTTAAGTCTCATCCAGTCGTCGCTCTCCCCCTCCTGTTTACCCTTCGTGTCTCTGTCCTCTCAAATCTTTCTCCAGTGTTTGAACAAGCCCCATCTTCTTTGACATGCACAGTAAGAAGTGGATTACAGAAAGGCATAAGAGAGGCTGTTTGATCTGCCTGGCTTCATCCTCAGACGCACACAGCCACAGAGTGTGTGGGGGAAGAGGCACCCCCCCCTTCCTTCGCCCACAGCCACAGAGCGTGTGGGGGAAGAGGCATCCCCCCCTCCCTTCAGACGCACACAGCCACAGAGCGTGTGGGGGAAGAGGCAGCCCCCCCTCCCTTCGCCCACAGCCACAGAGCGTGTGGGGGAAGAGGCAGCCCCCCCTCCCTTCGCCCACAGCCACAGAGCGTGTGGGGGAAGAGGCACCCCCCCCCCTCCCTTCGCCCACAGCCACAGAGCGTGTGGGGGAAGAGGCACCCCCCCCCTCCCTTCGCCCACAGCCACAGAGCGTGTGGGGGAAGAGGCACCCCCCCCCCCCTCCCTTCACACACAGCCACAGAGCGTGTGGGGGAAGAGGCATCCCCCCCTCCCTTCACACACAGCCACAGAGCGTGTGGGGGAAGAGGCACCCCCCCCCCTCCCTTCGCCCACAGCCACAGAGCGTGTGGGGGAAGAGGCACCCCCCCCCTCCCTTCACACACAGCCACAGAGCGTGTGGGGGAAGAGGCACCCCCCCCCCCCCTCCCTTCACACACAGCCACAGAGCGTGTGGGGGAAGAGGCATCCCCCCCCCCTCCCTTCAGACGCACACAGCCACAGAGCGTGTGGGGGAAGAGGCACCCCCCCCCCCTCCCTTCACACACAGCCACAGAGCGTGTGGGGGAAGAGGCACCCCCCCCCCCTCCCTTCAGACGCACACAGCCACAGAGCGTGTGGGGGAAGAGGCACCCCCCCCTCCCTTCGCCCACAGCCACAGAGCGTGTGGGGGAAGAGGCAGCCCCCCCTCCCCTTCGCCCTCCAGCCGTTCTGTGTGATCATTAAGTCACATTAGATGAGCACATTAGTTTCTCTGTTGTTTATGTGGAGGCTGGCTCTGCCACACACATTAGCATGCCGAGCACCACAGGGCTTTGTTGATGTCTTCATTGGGATGCACATGTCCTGTAGGGCTGTGAATCTTCACTGGCCTCACGATTCGATTCGATTACGATTCAGAGGGCTCCGATTCGATTATAAAACGATTATCGATGCATCTCGATGCATCTTACATCGATGCATCACTTTTTTTCCCCAATACATGATTTATTTTTTCTCACTTTCTTTTTTCTCACTGTGTGGCTACTTTTAAAATAAAAGTGCATTTGGAATTGCATTGTATTATGATCCATAATTAAAATAAACAAATGCATGTACTTCCATTATATTTTATTCAATTATTAAAAAAATAAAAAAACGTTTTTTTGTTGTTGTTGTTGTTTTTTAATAATCGATTTTTTACATTTGTGAATCGATGCAGAATCGTGCACGTCCGCATCGCGATGCATCTTATAATCGATTATTTTTGACACCCCTAATGTCCTGTTCTATCACAGCGCTGCATGCACACACACACATTGCCTTATCATATATCGGATTACTTCAACGCGACTGAATTGTAAGTCAAAGAATAGTTCTTACTGTAACCAAGTGCAATTGTGGGTTTTGTGGTGCAGGGCAGTACACCTGCAAGGAGGGCAAGAACAGTCCCTGCCTAGTGTACGTCAGCTTCAACCACAAGATCTACGTCTACTGGAGGGTGGAGCTGGAGCGCATGGAGCCCACCAACCTGCTGCGCGTGCTGGAGGAGCGGCCCGACTTCAAGAGCCGGCTGAGGCAACTGGGAGTCGGTGAGGTCGCCACACCAACACACCTCAAGGCAGCTAGCTATGCTCTTGTTAGCATTCCAGCCTAGTCCCAGACAAAACCTTTTAACCAAAAACCAGAGAAAGCTAATCAGGGTACCTGGGGCCTTAAAAGTATTTAAAAAGCATTGAATTTAATATTCTCGAAACAAGGCCTTAAAGCCCCCCTCCAGTCAGTTTGTACTATCTGTATAACTGTTGATGTTCTATGGAAACATATGTGCTGTATCAACGCACATCCTCATTTGCGGCAAATAACTTAAATTGATAAGAACCAAAGGTAACATTTTTCTCCATGCATTATTCCATCTCAGCATGACAGCAGCAGCGTTCTCTGTGTGTCTGTTCTCTCTTTGTTCAACTCTTTGTCCGCGTCCAGAGCGGAAATACCGGAGACAGTCACCGCCATGACCGTCTGCCCGCATCTCCGTAAATATTGTTATAATATCAACAACTAGCCAACAGATATCAAAGCTGGTGGGCTTCATGGAACGAGCGTGACTCAAACTGGTTAACAGTGATATCAAATTGGTCATTCAGTGGCGTTTTGCACCCACATAACTAACGTAGCTCACAGCTAAAGCGCAAATTATGCTCAAGCGAAATCGCCGGCTCCAAGGCAAGGCAAGGCTCCAAGTCGAGGCTGCGCAGAACCCTGTCAGCAGCTTAACTAACAGCTAGCTAACAACACCAGAGGCTAACCCCAGCTATTTACTGTATACTGTAATGTATTATCTGAATATCATACGTCAGTCGTCTGACCACTACAATATCTGATGTCATCACCCGTTTTTACAAACCGCTTTATTTTGAGTTTTATTCTGAGCCCAAAATAAGGTTATTTGTCAACAAAATACACTGGTGAACAGTGTGGCTAATCAACAGACCAGGGCAGGACTCAGCAACACATGAAATATCTTAAAGATTATAAAATACACTGGAGAGGGGCTTTAAAAGTATTAAATATAGTTTACAAAGGTCTTTTTCTTGTCCCTTTGTACGGACAAGAGCATTTTTTATTTTATTGTTTCCACTTGGAAAATGACAACTGCGCATATGATATCAAACAATGCACGTCTTCTGAGAGCAGCGAGTGTGCACTTAGGAGTGTTCGTCTTGTTGATTCCTCGCCTGACTGCGCTCGTCTATTTTCCTGGCAAGCACAAGGTCATTTCAAGGCTACATTACCCTTGTTGCTTTCAGTTATGTTTTGACAGTTGTTTATTAACAGACTTAACTGCACAGTTCTTGAGGGGGTCTGGCTACAGACCTCCGCTGTCACGCCAGCTCCATATGTATACATATAAGATGGAAAAGAGGTCGGCAGCCATGTTTGGAAAGTAGTGCCGGCTATCTCTTTTCCTTCCAAAAAGACCGATTATGTGCATTTTGGATTAATATTTAATCGTGTGTTGAGTACCCGAAGCACAACATGTATTCTGGCACTGTGAGATGTGTGTTTTGGCAGATTTCTAACAGCTGTACCATTACCCTCCATTCTATGGCGATACTAACTAACTTCACGAGGCATGGTATCTTGGTTATGTGGGGGGGGGGGTGTGGCAAATGAGCAAAACTCCCCAAAAAGGGGAGTATCCCTTTAAATTGAACTTGGAGAACCCCTGGGGGTACCCGAGAAGGTTGATTCTGTTCAGATTAGAGCCTCGTTTTCAAACAGGCAGTGTGTGTTCTCCTTTGATCTTGTTTGGCAGTGCAAGTCATAAGCGGATTAAGAGGCCAACTGTCACTGTCTCTGCATTCAAATGATTTGCCAATCAGTTAGTCATAGCACACAAACGCCCCCCCCCCCCTCACACACACACACACACACTAGATCCCACTGAGAGAGATCCTTCTTGCTGGCAAAGCGATAATTGTCCATCCTCGCAAATTAACCACACACACACACACACACAGAGGAATATATATATATATATATATATATATATATATTAGGGCTGTCAGTGTTAACGCGTTAATTGTGATTAAGGGCTGACCATAAATGCGTTAATCGCATGCCGCTATTTTGCCCCTTCGACGCACCCGTACTTGTAGTCAAGCATCGGTTTCCTGTCTCCTGTATGTTTCAGGCATGGAAAAGAAACACGGCAACACGCTTCTAAATGGCTCGTTTTACTTAAAAAAACTCCCAGATGCCACGTTTGCTTTAACCGTTCAACATACAGAAGAACGACACTATGCAGAAACATGTGCCCAGCACTTCTCCGAAGTAGCAGAGCAATGGGACATTGCAAGGAAGGTGACGACAATCGGTACAGACAGTGCACAGAATATGATAGCAGCAGCAAAAATCATGCCATACCAACACATGCCGTGCATTGCACATAGTATACAGAGGACGATTACAACGTCAATCCGTGACAGTGGTTTTGAGAATGTATTGGCAAAATGCTGCAAACTGGTTGGACATTTCAAGCATAGTCCAGCAAATGCAGCAGAACTGCAACTAGAACAAGCAGAGAGAAGACAAGAGCCTGAGCCTCTAATCCAAGACGTTTCCACCAGATGGAACTCCACTCTGAGCAGGATCACTCGGCTGCTCAAACACAAAGATGCCATCAGAGCTACACTTGATCTCCATCAGCAAAGGATCACTCCAGCCATGCTGACCAATGCAGAGTTTGATTAGATCCAAAAGCTTGAGACACTACTTGAACCCTGCAAGTAAGCTACTACTTAAACACACACACACACACACACACACACACACACACACACACACACACACACACACACACACACACACACACACAGACATTGTAGACATTGTTACCTCCTGTCTACATTGCACTTCTATTGAATTGAAAATAAATCTAAAATTCAAGATCACAAAGGACATTTATTTGCATTCATTTGATTCCCAATTCCCCATGACACACTGGTAATAATTATTAACATCGAATTAAAAATGCTTTGAATGCAAAATAATGGCATTTTAAACATGCGATACAAAGATGCGATTAAGAAAATTAATCATTTGACAGCCCTAATATATATATATTTTCGAATATAAGTGAGCCAAGTATTGCAAGGCAGGAAGGGCTGTGTGACGGGGTTTTTATTATTATTATTTTGCTGTGACCTCACCTTTTCACTCCAGCCTGGGAAACTGTGTGCAGCCAAGCAACACCGCTGCTTTTACTGCCAAACAGCAGAGAAGCTATATGGATTCCATTTGTCTGCTTGTTGTAAGGTTCACAAATCACCATGTCCTCTTTTCATTCCTTTTCATTAAATGTCCCTTTTGAAACACACTTTCGTCGAGGCTAAATTATGCACGCCATTACTGTGCCCCAAATTCACTTTACCTTGCTTACCCAGGTAGTCAGAGAGAGTGGACAGTCTTGTCAAGACTTTTTACGCACAAATGCTAATACTCCCTCCAAATGTTTGTTGTTTATTCTTTTATTATTAAATGGACACAGGTAAGACAGCAGTGGACCTCCTACCCAATCTCTTTAAAAAAAAAATCAAATCCTTGGCGAATAAAATAATTCTGACTCTGATTCAGCTTTTTTCCATAGCTCTCACTTAGCCACTATAAGCGTAGATTAGAAGCTTCAGCTGTTTGTTGAGAAGCCTCTGTAGTATTTGCTATCTCACACACCAAGTGCCCCATGTCAAGGTCATTGCCACAATTGTGCTTTTCCCCCACAGATGCTGAAGACACGGCGGCACAGAGACAATTGGTGGCAGATTTGCTCTACAAGGATGGACAGCCCAAACACACTGACACACATTAACTTGTTGCCGTTTGTTCCCCATTTCCCCTGTAACTGTCAACAATGTAAATAATACACTGTTAATAAAGACTGAATAACCGTCTCTCCTGTTGTTAGCCGTGTTACTTGTGTTACCTGTCAGGGTCAGGTTTGTAATCTGCCTTCTCCATCACCTGCTGTAATCTCAGATCTACTGGCAGTCACTGGCATAGGTATTCTATCCACCCGTGTTGCCTTTTTGGACCAGTCATCAGTTCAGCGCCTGCAGTTAGTCCAAAATGCAGCCGCTCGGCTCCTAACTGGGAAAAGAAAGGGCAACCATATTACACCGGTGTTGGCTGCCCTTCATTGGCTTCCGGTCCGCTTTAGGATCAATTTTAAAATTGTGTTAATTGTCTTAAAAGTTTTAAATGGATCTCGCTGATCTCATACACATTCACACTCCATAACAGGGCACTGATGTCGACAAACCAGATGCTCTTCTATGTGCCGAGGCGGAAGAATAGAGGCGACCGATTGTTCGTGGTGGCTGCCCCTAACCTATGGAACAACTTACCTGTCCACATATGAACTGCTGAGTCCTTTAAGTCGCTACTAAAGACTCATCTTTACTCTCGGCTTTCAACTCGAGCTGAGTTGTCATTTCGACTCTATCTTATTGTGTTTATCTCTGTGTTTATTGTTTGACCTTTTATTAATTGTACTATTTGATATTGTATATTTGTGCTCACATGTTAAGCACTTTGGTCAACTGCGGTTGTTTTAAATGTGCTATACAAATAAACTTTGCCGTGCTTTTAACAAGGCTGAAAGAGAGCAGAACAAACAGCAGTCCTTTTTGTTTTGATCACGGCTACATTTTGTCAGTGTTTGAGACGGCTTCTTCCCTGCCACTCGCTTTGTTACATATGCATCCTCTGAAACACATGGAGTGGAGTGCCGTCATATTACATAACACAGCGTTTGTTACATAATGAGGCCTGTGTTGCACCCTGCCGCAGCGAAGCGCCTGCAGGGTGTGGAGCGTCTGCAGGATGGCTAAGCTGCCTGGAACGACTGCGGGAATCACCCACTGTTCCCAATGGGAGGATCCTATAACCACCTGCGTAGACTGTCTCCATTTCTCATGTAATATAAATGAGGTGTGTATGGCTCAGGTGGAGGCCGGAGCCTCTCATGTCTCCTGTGTTTCTGCCCTTTAGACGTGTGCCAAGGGAAGGGTTTTCCTGCTGGACACAGTCTCCCTGTGTTCACAGCCTGACAGATGAGCTTGTTTTGTTTGCCTCCGCTTGTTCATATCAGGCGTAAAGGAAAGATCCACCTTTAAAATATTAACACTGCTAGAAAACCGCTTTTGGCAGTGTACCTTTGATTACTGGGCCAATTTTATTGCGGTAGAGATTTAATAAGCAAAATCAGTAGGGGATAACCGTTCCTATGCAGGTCTGGAAAGTCTGGGGAAGTATTAAAAATGAATTAAATTGATAATTTCCAGGTCGTGAATAGTTTGGGGGTGTGAAAGAATGTCTGGGAAAGTATGGCAAATGTTCAGGTCCGATACACACATAATTCTAGCTTTTATGTTGTAATGTAGACCCACTTTGAGTCCACAGTTTTTGTTGATGTGAAGAATAATGTTCAGATAGAGGGATGCTCTTATTTAACCAGCCACTGTCAGCATGCATTATATCAAAACACCCACCAAAGTCAAATCCAGTCAAGAACATACAGTAGGGTTTGCCTGGAGAAATATGGAATTTTAAAATGGAAACCATGTAGGAACCCTGCCAATCATCTCACATATTCTGATATTTGTCGCTGCGAAGAGCAATCTTCATCTATGTGACCTAGTTAGCAGGGGTAACATCTTCTAAACAAATCAAGCTCTGGAAAAAGTATGGATTTCTTTTGAATGAAAATGTGCCTTTAGGGTTCCAAAGGCTTTTATAGATCTCTACCTGTGTTACGGTTGTCCCCCTTCTCATGGAGATATGATAATATTCACTTCTATTTGTTATGGCTGATTTATCCTTTGATGTGCTGGTTTGCTTATGTATAAGGAAAGCGGTGCCTTTTTGTCCCACAGGGCTGCCGCCCATGCACACTGGAGTTCAGTCTGGTCCATACAGAAGATTGGGGCTGCTGCCCGCAACGCAGCTTGTGGATACTTTATACTAGTCTATGTTTCGTTTTGCATTGTTTTGTCACTTCTGTCCTGTCCCGTCTTTATGGGACCCTTTGACCGTGTGACGACTATCTTGGATTCCTCATGCATCCAACCGACGGGGCTGGCCCAGTGTTGGGATGTTTCTGGAGGCCACATCAGTGACCTCCACCAATGACCCTTGGGCCTTCATCTCAATTGATAAATCAGCCCGATTCATTGTTTCTGTTCATGATCATGTTATTATAGATCATAATGCCAGTCAACCCCTAGACACGATAGAGTACGAGCCAGAATTGAATATTGAGAAATGACTGGGCGCGATCATGTAACACCTGTGTATTTCATGAAACATTAGGTATCACGAATATTTTGAACATTCAGTGTATCTTACACCATGATATGATTCATTAGGATAATTCTATATTCATCTGGCAGTAGTCAGAACAAGCAGGCATTCTCCTTTGTAAATGTTTCACCTTGTTAAAACAACATTCACTGGCCGCCCGCCCTGTTTGTCCTCTTTGTCCATAAGTGGTGAGCATTCCTGTGCACTAAGCTCATGAAGCCCCCCCAGAAAGCCCGATCGATCCTGTCTGTTATGAATGGGCTTAGTGAGGTCTGTTAGTTTGGACTTGCCAGTGTTTCAAGCAGACATCAGTTTCCCTGAGAAAATGTCAACCCGTCGGTATGCAAAGTCCTGCCTGGCTTCGAGCGATGAATCCTGTGTGACTGACTTTTGCACCCTGTGTTTTCCCCATGCAAGCCGGCTGGACACAAAACACATCTCGGCTCTGGATCCAGCAGATTTCTGACCCTGGGAAATGACCACACAAGGATAATGGCCTTGCCAGTGTCCAACTGACCATCTGTGTCTATGTGTGTGTGTGGATAGTTTCATATTTATTTTAGCCTTATTTCCTGTATTTATACTGTAAGTGGACTAAATATCCAGGCAAAGCCCACATTTTCATTTGCTACATTGCCCTCTGGAATTTGTGCCAATGGGGGATACTACCTCTAGAGAGAGCTTGTTGTTATACATACAGTGTGGATGCATGTAGCAAGGTTACTGGGTGTTTTTGTAATCAGTCCTCTAAAGGGGTTAGTAATAGTTCTGCCACTGGTACCAGAGCACATTTTATTAGCTGTGGCTCTTGTCTTATAGGGCCAAGAGCCCCTACAGTGCCATGGCATGGCTTAGGAACTGTGGAGCCTGCCTGCATGACACAGAATCATCTCTCCACCAGATTGAGAGAGTGATAGAAAGAAGGGGAGATGACGTCCAGACAGGGAGGGTTGGGCTCGAGGAGTGGGCTCTGTTTATATAGCCAAGGTCTGTGGCAAAGGTACAGGGAGCATGTCAGTCATAATACAAAGGTACAGGGAGCATGTCAGTCATAATACAAATGAAAGTAGAAAAGGTAACCACTGCGCTCAGACAGGTGCGTAGTCCAATATAGAAATGTCACAAAATAATGAAAAGGTGGGGACCGCACTCAAGGAATATCGTTTTTAATTTTCTTTTTCTTTAGCAACAAAACGTTTTCGGCCGTCCGGCCTTCATCAGTGTGCAAGTACAGAATGGTTGAAACAGACAGGTCTTAACCAAGCGAGGCATCCACTCGAGTGGATGCCTCGCTTGGTTCACACCAGAAGCATCTCCGAAGCAGCGCGTCACGGAAGCATCGAGCAGGAGCCTTGACATTCACACCAGAAGCACTCTGTTTTGCTCCACGCCTCGCTCTGTTTTGCCCCGCGGTGGTCACAACTTGTATTGTGACCGGCGCGTATTGTGTATTGTGTCCATGCCTGGATGCACATGGCCGCTCGAACCTGACGCCGAAAATCTCGCTGCACGCGAGGCGACGTGCTGCGGCTGCTGTGATCGCTCTTCCTTGTTATCAAGGACGCTGAAATGAAACTGCCTCCGCGTGGCATTGCTTCAGTGTCGGATACGCGTCTAGTGTGTTTGGGCTGTCAGCATCAGATACGTGTCTGGTGTGTTTGGGCTGTCAGCGTCGGATACGTGTCTGGTGTGTTTGGGCTGTCAGCGTCGGATACGCGTCTAGTGTGTTTGGGCTGTCAGCGTCAGTTACGTGTCTGGTGTGTTTGTGTAACCGGTGGCCAACAGTGTTGGAAACACCACAAATATATATACGGGGAGCCACCCAAAACCACCAGGCACAGACAGGAGATAGGATACAACAATGATCTTTATTTATAATAATCATGTGGCGCGACTCTAGGCCCGCCCCAGTCCAGAGCTAGGTGTCCCTCCAAGGTCCTCCACTCGATCAATCCTCCTCCGTCCAGCTCCAGGATAGACTGAAAGGGTGAACAAGGGGGACAGTCACTCGACAGATCAACAGGCCCAGGCTCCCTAATAAGAAGTCAGTGATTGGTCCAACAGTCCCGAAACACCGGATGACACTGCAAGCAATTCCACTCGTGAATTATAAACCTCTTGGGTAGTTTGGAGGAGGGGAGCGGACAAAGCTCCACACTCCAATTAGTTGCACACGTGAAAAAAATGACAAACTTCAAGGGCAGTTCGTGGCCAACACAGCTCATAAAAAGCACAAAAAACGAAGGGAGTTTGGCTGGGCCGTTGCTTAAAGTGCAGGAAATTTGCACTGAGTCTGGTTCTGGAGACACCGGTGTGGCTGGGTTAGGCAGAGGCCATTACCACTAGAGCTATGGCTAAAAGTACAGTGTCATATATAATACAATCCGGTTTGGCCAATCCGAATCAATAATAAAACGTCAGTGGAAAAATCAGCAATGGTGGAAACAGTAAAAAGGGGAATCGTTGTTATAGTCCATGGGCCAAGGCAAAAATCGGTACCACCTGAGGTGACCGCACGATTTTGTTATTTTTGTCTTCCTACATGTCTCTAGTTTATATTTTGGTATGATAACCCTGCTGATTTGGTAGCTTAAGGATAGTTATCACTCTGTAAACAAACCTACCCCCATATAAATGACAAAACCCTGATTTCTGTGTATTAGTCCAGATGATATGTGAAAATGATGTTCCCTTTTTCGTAAAAGCATGAAACTTGGTACGATTATAGTTTGGGGCCCTGTACAGTTTCAGAAATTGAGCCATCGCAAAAATGCCTTGTGGCGGCCATTTTAATTCTGCCATAAGCAAATTATGTAGTTTGCATCATATCTCCTGAACCACACATGCTAACACAGAAAAGGTGATGTCTATCCCAATGTTTTCATGGTCAAGGATTACAATGATACCATATAGAACATCATAAACTGTTAAAGTGACTAATCAATGGTGAATTTGATGACGTTGTGAGAAGGAAATGACAGTATCTGATAACCGATGCTATAACTTCAAAGCCATGACCATTCTCTGGCTAAGATGTTTTGATGAGTGATTTGACTTATATAGACCTTTTGTTAAAATAGCGCCCAGGTCCCTCCTAAGGATCCTGGGATTTTCCTTGCCAGATGGCCAAATCCAAGATGGCCACTGGCGCCATGTTAAAAAATTGACTTTTGAACCAGAGCACATAGAATAATGTATGAAGACACTTTTCGGTGCAAGTCAACCACGAGGAATCCGATTCTGACATCAGTTTGACATTATGGCATAATTTTGACCCAGAATTCCAAGATGGCTGCCATCCAGTATTGTGGAAATGTAACTTTTGAATGGGAAGGTATACTGTGCGTTTGGGGTTTACCACAAGGAAGGAGATTAACAATGGTGGATGTTTTGGGAGTCATTTCAGAATTATGTTCACTGAAAATATGTTAATGTCAACACCCATTTTACCTTGGTACTGCTGTACCAACTACCTCCAGGATTTCTTGCATTAAAATATTTAATGAATGTATGACAAGATAACTAAAATAAGCTATTTTTATTAGCTGTAGCTATAGATTCTGAATCATCAGAGTCCGCTCATCATCTTTAGCCAAGTATGCTGTGTCATACCGGTCGATCACACATGATATGTCAACATCACCATGGCTAGATGGATGACACCTTGTGGACATAGTCCGACCACTTGTATGGGGTGCCATCTTGTGTCTGCCGATCCAATTGCTGATGGAGTTGCCATCATCTAGATCATGCCCATGTCAACGAGAGTGATGTAGGGTTCTTGCAGCCCTACAGATTGGAGATAGAGCTTCTTCTAGATGTGCTTGGTCTTCTGCGTCTTCCTGTATGTGATGTTGGAGTTGAATAAGGCCACACATTCATCAAAAACACAATGTTCCAGCAACTTGTGGAGGTTTACAAGTTGACCACAACCAGGTCAATCACTGCCTTGGAGCGCTCCACTCCATCTCAGCAGCTCCTACCTTGAGTTCCTTCCCGGGTAGTCTCGCTTGCCAGACTCCCTCCCTACAATGGCAGAGTCTGGCTGCTAATACCTCCACCCTGGTATAGGGGAAAAAGGCTCCGTTCACCTTTACAACTATCCACCAAACGTATCAAGCAGGCCTGCTTTATTGCACAATCCAGATCCAACCGTTTTCAGCATGTAGCAACGAGCTAGCATTGTTGATGTTGTTGTTTCATAGTGGCACAGGCATTTGAGATAGACAGATTTGACACGGAGGGAGTGGAAACGAAATCCATAAATGGTCGCCACCAGTCAGTCAGAGCGGGTTGGAGCATGCATGCAGGGAGGAGGGTGGAAGATGATTGTGATGCTGCAGACGCGAAGTGCCGCTGTGTGTAAATTCAGCTCGAGCAGGACCCTGGCCATTCACACCAGACGCACTGCTTTGCTCCACGCCGGTGACAACTTGTACTGACTTCCTATCTGGCTTCACACAATCACTCGCGGGTCTCACACAAAAATAGATCAGACGCCGAAACAATCTCTGCATGGGGCGAGCCGGCCGCATCACGGCTGGTCTGACTGAATGGTCTAATGTGCTAACAAGTGCACCAAAATGAAACTGGCTGCGCTTCCAGATGCTTAGTCACTTCAGCGTCTGGTGTTTTTGCTCCTTTTCGCATCCACTCATTGCAGACTTAAAATCAGCCCATGCTGCAGAGGAGAAGTTGACCAGATTCTTGCAAGTCCCGGGGGCCCTATCTTCGCAAAAGCGGTACGCCGCGCGCAATGCAAATTGGGGGCGTGCACAAGCGCATGCCTGTTATAATTTTACTGGACATAGGCGTGCCACAATCAGCCGTTTCTGTTCAGAATACGGGGCAGCACCTCTTACACACTAAAAAAAAGCACCTCTTACGCGCTAAATACTCTGCTGCGCTTGAGCGCACCATAATCTCTATGCTGTGCAGCGCAGCGCAGATTAAAATTCCTTTTGGATATGTCATTACACGCGGACGTGCCCACGCCAGGACATCAAATTCTGCTGCTAAAATTGGATATTAGCAGATAATTCAGTGAGGCAATGCAATCAACTATAACTCACTGAGAAACTTTTATCACATCGCAAAGAGGGAAATTAATTGAGAAAACTTGTTGGACAATGGACATAGGCTATTCACCTTCACCTTTCCCATAGTCTCGCTGGCCAGCCTCCCCTCCCACGCAGGTCTCCATAGTGGGATTGCGATGGGCGGCGCTTAGCGGCAGTGCCCTTGGAAAATAGTTTCCAACAATCCAACTTGCCCTTTTCAGCGTGTAGCAATGACCTAGCGTGTAGGTTTCTGCCGTTAGCTTGCTAGCTAGTTAGCGTTGTTGTTTTCACTGAGGCGGCAGGGCACTATTTACAGCGACACACAGGGAGGAGGGAGCGGAAGCTGCTCTGATTGACGTGGTCGGAGCCAATGACAGAGTTTGTAATAAGCAGACATCCGGCACCCACTGAAACAGTCGCTCCAATGGGGAGCAGCTGTAGAGCAGGGGAGGGCTTATCCCAGTTGCCTGTTTCCGTGGCGCCAGACTCCTCTCCCGGTAGGGAGGGGAGGCTGGCCACCGAGACTAACATAATTATGAAATTATCCTCAAAACACAATAATTGTCATTACTAAACCATGTTTGGTAGGCATGGATTTGCAATTAAAATAGCTATAATTCACCATTGTTAATCTCCGTCTTTACTCTAAAAATGGTAAACCCCAAACACCACATACGTATATGTTGCCATTCAAAAGTTAAGTTTTCACACTACTGGATGGCAGCCATCTTGGAATTGTGGGTCAAAATTATGACAGAATGTTAAACTGATGTCAGAATCAGATTCTTTGTGGTTGACTTACACCGAAAAGTGTCTTCATACATTATTCTAGGTGCTCTGGTTCAAAAGTAAATTTTTCAAGATTGTACCAGTGGCCATCTTGGATTTGGCCATCTGGCAGAAAGTCGGAGGATGTTTGGGAGGGGCCTGGGGGCTATTTTAACAAAAGGCCCATAGAAGTCAAATTACTCATCAAAAAATCTTAGCCAGAGAGTGGTCATGGAATTGAGGTTATAGCATCAGTTATCAGAAACTGTGATTAACTTCTCACGTCATTAAATTCACCATTGATTAGTCACTTTAACAGTTTATGATGTTCTATATGGTATCATTGTAATCCTTGACCATGAAAACATAGGGATAGACATCACCTTTTCTGTGTTATCATGTGTGGTTCAGGAGATATGATGCAAACTACATAATTCACTTATGGCGGAATTAAAATGGCCACCGCGAGGCATTTTTGTGATGGCTTAATTTCTGAAGATTTACGGGGCCCCAAACTATATGTGTACCAAGTTTCATGCTTTTATGAAAAAGTGAACATGATTTTCACATATCATCTGGACTAATACACAGAAATCAGGGTTTTGTCATTTATATGGGAGAAGGTTTTTTACAGAGTGATAACTATCAATAAGCTACCAGATTGGCAGGGTTATCATACCAAAATATAAACTAGAGACATGTAGGAAGACAAAAATACAAAAATTGCGCGGTCCCCTTACGTGGTACCGATTTCACCATTGGCCCATGGACTAATTGCATTGTATCCTTCTCAAAACACCACTGAATTCACCAAAACACCACCTAATTCACCATTAACTATTCATGTGAACAGTTTATGATGTTGCATAGGGTGTCATTGTAATCCCTGACCATGAAAACATAGGGGTAGACATCACATTTTCTGCGTTATCATGTGTGGTTCAGGAGATATGATGAAATCAGGGTTTTGTCATTTTTTGGGGGTAGGTTTGTTTACAGAGTGATAACTATCCTTAAGCTACCAAATCGGAAGGGTTATCATACCAAAATATAAACTAGAGACATGTAGGAAGACAAAAATAACAAAATCGTGCGGTCACCTCAGGTGGTACCGATATGTCAAAATTTGAGCCTTGGCCCATGGACTATTAGAGGGGTTACTTATCTTGAAGAGGGGGTTATCGTGATAAACCCCCTCTGCCTTTAAGCGACGCTTCCCCCTCTGTAGCCACGCAGTCTGTTCTGTCAGGTCGCTCCTCCGGCGTTACTCCAACAGCCGTAGGTCTGGATGCCGTGTCTGTGTGTCTGTCTTGCCTGGGACTCGTCTGCTTGTCCCCCTCCGCTTCTCCGTCAGGTCTGCTACCCCGTCAGGTCTGCTTCCCACCCAGGTCTGCTTCACCCAGGTCTGCTTCCCACCCAGGTCTACTTCACTCAGGTCTGCTTCTCCCTCTGCTTCTCTTCCCTCTTGCTTCTGGCTGCCTTTTAAGAGAAGAGAAGGACGCCAGCCCACTGCACAAAGCTCCCTCCACTAATTACCGACACCTGTCTTCAATCAGGGTCACTCCTCCCCACAGTCATTCAGGTGATTCAGAGTTAAAATAAAGGTACAAAATGTTTAAAGAAACTGGCCTGTGACATTTGGGCTGGTCTTCTCGTTTCATATGACACCAAGCTCTTCACTCTAGCTTTAAAAATGCTACAGCCTCTGAAAGACAGTAATTTTGGCTATGCAGACCCCGGTGCCCTCAGGATTTTGGGGTGGACATTGGACAATCAGATTTCAGGGGTTACCCCCTAAACATGCCCCATGTAATTAAGGTAGTTAGTAGTTGTTAGTTAAGTATTTTGCATGACCTCATCTAAAGTGAGGACTATCTATGCCTTACAAAGCATGTATAAATAAGATTAAATACAATTGGTTCATACATTATTAGTTTATGATTCAGGAATCAAACATTTATAACTGTTTATGAATTACTTAGTAATGCTTAGTAATGTATGAACAATGCTTTATAAATTATGAATTAAGTATTTACTACTACTTAACTAATGCTATTAAGCCTTAATAGTGTGCAGTTATAAAGTGTTACCAAAGTCTGATATCGTGACAACCCTATAGGATGAATCAGTGTGACATCGCGACAACAAAAAAGCACTTCCGGGTGCCACTGCAGCAGAGTATGAAATATAGCTGAAATTTTTTGCCAAACAAATGTTAATATCTCAAAAACTATACATCACATCGCTTATATTTTGACATTCTTTCTGAGTGAGAGCAGAATATGTGAATTTAGTAAATAGTACAGCCTGCTAGAGTGAGACACACTCAAGGCTGGCTCCATTCCATAGGGTCCCATTATAAAGGCTGGAAAAAAGCAAAACTTAAACTGCGATTTGTCAAACAGTACATAATATAAATTAAAGCTGAATTAAGATAGAGTGATAAACGTGGTGACTCGTTTAAAATTTAAATGGCGTGTCTAGTTTAAAGTATGGAGAAGTAGTTACAGTTCAAAGAGGGCATGGTTTCTCCATGAACTGCTGTTTAAAGCAAACGGCAGTTGCAACCGGAAGTCTGTTGAAGCCATTTGTTTACCAACATCCTGATCCCTCATATTTAACACCAGGCAAAATAATAATAATAATAATAATAATAATAATAATAATAATAATAATAATAATAAAAAGGTATTGAAAAAGTATGGAATTTTTTCATTGAAAATGTGCATGAACCCTGGTCTGTCCATATGGATGTGCTGCTGCTGCTGCTGCTGTGAGAGAATCCAGCATTCACTACTACATTGAGCTCAGTTTGACGGTCAAAGTCGTAAGTGGAGCAGTCTGTGGTTTTGAGGCAAGAAATCCGTTAATCACTCATCTCAAGATGACGAAAACGAAAATACCACTCCTGTAGCCTATATTGCATTTCCTGTAAGAATTTGTGAACATTTTTACTTTACGTTCAGAGGCGTTCCCTGCTCGGGCCTCGACAGGATGTGGCCTGCAGAGTGACTCAAACGCAGTGAGGGGAGAAGGGGGCGGGGGCTTTCTGTAACAAGGTTTGTTGTAATTTACTGTTCCATCCTGTGCGGCTCTATCTCTGTGTTGCCAGGAGCTGTCAGGGTGCCCAACTACAGAAAAGCCATTGCTTGACAGTTCTGATGCGACCAAAACAGGTTTTCAGTTTTTTAGCGAGAAAGCAGCCATCTCCACCCAGGAACGAAATCACACGACGAATGACATGTTTCCTTGAACAAAAAAAATATTTTTTATTTTGCTATGACATGTATGCACGCTGATTTTGTTGACATTTTATTAGCTGTAGGCTACTCTTCTAAGGTCAACCCAGTCGGCAGAATAAAATGTTGGCAGTTTACGTTTCTGCAAGCCACATAATTAGCCTGGGTGAACCCAGCCTTCAACGTGACGTCACAGACTATGTCTGTAGGGTAAGTTTCTTATGTAACTGATTAGTACATGGAGGTCACGTGGAGGCTGGGTTTACCCAGGCCAGAGCTGTGTATATAGAAGAGTCATGACATCACCATTCACTCCGATGGACCAGTTTTTTACTCTCAAGAGTTCCAGGAAGTAAGGTCCATTAAGCAGCACTGTGGAGTTTCAGCAAAATGGACAGTTTGTGTTGTACTTTGATTTTTTTTTCTTTTTTTGAATCAAATTGTACATTATCAGCTTTATTTTAGCATTCAAAAGTAGCACAAGACCCCTTCCTGGCTGTTCATTGGGCTAATGAGTCACGCCTTTTGGTCCTCCGCTGACGCCAATCTCTCGCTAAATTGCTCTGACCCAGGCTAACGGATACGTAACATTCAACGTTTGTAAACCAAAGAATACATCGCATATCAATATTTCAAATGAACCAACATTTTCCAACGTAAATGTGAAAATGTCGGTTAATTTGAAAACAGTTTCCAGTTCAATTTAAAACATTATGCAAATAACAACTTGGTTATGCTAAGGCAACTAAAACAACTTTGCTACAATTTGGGTTAGGCTCACATAACAAAAAACCCCGTTGTGACTCATGGTTGAACTGTAGACTTTGAACACGCTGGGGATTGAATACGACCCTCCGGTGTGAAAGGCAAGTGTTTAAACTTTACAGTCTCCATCCCCCCTAACCACAATGCCCTTACTGGCCACCGCGCTATTTCAATAGCAGACTCGATGATGTTTATACGTTGATATACACATGTCTAGAAATGTTGATATGCAACATATTTTGGTTCACAAATGTTGACATTCAATGTAGAAACGTAAACTGCCAACAATTTATTCAGGCGACCAGGCTGCTAAGGTGAGTGGGCTGTGAAATAATGTGTGTGCGTGTGCGCGCACGTGTGTGTGTGTGTGTGTGTGTGCGCGCACGCGCTATATATGTGTGCTATATGTCAGTAGGAAGGGAGAGGAGAAGGATATGTATATGTAAGCGTGTGTCTGTGTGAATGCTACATATTAGTGTGAGGGGTCAACCTCCAAGCCCTCTGGTGCTGTGGGAACATCGGTTTTCTCTGCGCTGACATGGTCTTTATATAGCACTGGACCAGTGAAGGGCACAGACGAGGGGGGAGGGGGTGCTAGTCCAGGCCCACGGGAATCAGCGAGCAGTTTGAGATATTAAATGGCTGCCCTTTCACATAATCTCACTCTGGAGCCAAAATAGAACCACCACTTCTCCACGCTGTTTCAATAAATATTGAAATAATGCACACATACGAAAAGGGCTAGCCAGAATACATATTTTTAATAGCCAGAGAAAATACTGTTTCAGAAGAAGAAAAACACCAAAAATACATTTCTGTCGTACATCGATTCCCCTCGCACAGCATAGGAAGTTCACTAGTACATCAAAGAGGGACAAAACATTGCCAATCTATGCGTGGATGACCTCTGCAGAGAGGCCCAGGTGGAGACCGGAGCAGTGGCACAGTCAAAAGCACGGCACAGCCCAAGTGTGGTTAAAGCACGGCACAGCCCAGGTGTGGTTCAAGCACGGCACAGCCCAGGTGTGGTTCAAGCAGAGCACATGACTTTGGCTTTTTTTGTTTCCCCCCCGCAAGCATGTATGAGGCCTTCCTTGATTCTCCACATTATGAATACACATACCAAGAGAGCCAGGTGGCACTGCAGTGGGGAGGGTATAGAGAGCCAGGTGGCACTGCAGTGGGGAGGGGATAGTTCTCATGGAGCAAGCTAGTGCCCACTGAGTCTGTGTCAGCACTTCATAAAAGACCAAATCAGCAAACATGACGCATCAAAGTGAATAACATCAGCAAAAGGGGGGCACAGGAGGGGAAAATATACAAAGAAGACTGGTCCTCTGAATAAAGAGGAAGCTAGAAAGATGCTTAACCAAACATGGATGACCTTGGCACAGAATGCAGCTTCAGCCTAATGAATGATTTTAAAAAATCACAAAAGAGGCAAGGGAAGACAGCCGGGGTGGGCTTTTGGCAGCTTTTTCTGGCCGGGGCTTGGTGAACTGGTTGTGGAGATAGGACCTATTGACCGGGGCTTGGTGAACTGGTTGTGGAGATAGGACCTATTGACCGGGGCTTGGTGAACTGGTTGTGGAGATAGGACCTATTGACCGGGGCTTGGTGAACTGGTTGTGGAGATAGGACCTATTGACCGGGGCTTGGTGAACTGGTTGTGGAGATAGGACCTATTGGCCGGGGCTTGGTGAACTGGTTGTGGAGATAGGACCTATTGACCGGGGCTTGGTGAACTGGTTGTGGAGATAGGACCTATTGACCGGGGCTTGGTGAACTGGTTGTGGAGATAGGACCTATTGGCCGGGGCTTGGTGAACTGGTTGTGGAGATAGGACCTATTGGCCGGGGCTTGGTGAACTGGTTGTGGAGATAGGACCTATTGACCGGGGCTTGGTGAACTGGTTGTGGAGATAGGACCTATTGACCGGGGCTTGGTGAACTGGTTGTGGAGATAGGACCTATTGGCCGGGGCTTGGTGAACTGGTTGTGGAGATAGGACCTATTGGCCGGGGCTTGGTGAACTGGTTGTGGAGATAGGACCTATTGACCGGGGCTTGGTGAACTGGTTGTGGAGATAGGACCTATTCCTAATCCTTCACTCCCATAACTTTATTACCTCTGCAGATCCTAGATAATATCCTTGAGAATGATATCGCCCGATCAGCCCAATCCCAACATGGAGTGGCTGAGTGAACGTGGTGTAGGCTTTGTGGAGCAGGGTCATGGTGTCGCCGGTGACGCTATAAAAGGACAGAGTACCTGCCTCAGAATTCAGGTACACTCCCACTCTGGAGGAACGATCGCCTGACACTTTTGTTTTTACATTATTGTGTTGGAAAGTGTAGCCGCCATCTTTAGAACAAACTAAACTCCAGGACTTGTCATTACATCCAAAAAGTGAATCACTTGACGTTCTGCTGATGTCTTTGTATGAAACTGCTGCATACAGAGTGTTAACGTCCCACTGCACCTCCCAATAACATTGCCCGGACAAACTCTCTCTGCACAGCACTTGAGAGTTAGTAAACCTGTCTGAGTGAGCAGGGCGATCTTGGGTGTAAGATTCCATCGTCACTCTCCGGTTGTCTCCTGACAGGATGAGATGGTTGGAGACTGAGTTCTCATCCAGTGTGAGAGGACAGCAATCTGTCAGAAGAGCAAAAGCAGAAAACAATGTGACTAATGAGTATTGTTACGGACACCAGTTAACATCCATTTTGATCTTATTTCCCCCCCTTTCTATTCTTCTTCATGGAGCTGGTTTCTGAATATGAGATGATGGCAGCTATGCTCATGGTGGTCATATTTATTGGGTTATGCCACTGTGAGAGATAAAGACTGCATATCCCATGTTGCAGTGGGGTTCCACTGTGAGAGATAAGGACTACATATCCCATGTTGCAGTGGGGTTCCACTGTGAGAGATAAGGACTACATATCCCATGTTGCACTGGGGTTCCACTGTGAGAGATAAAGACTGCATATCCCATGTTGCAGTGGGGTTCCACTGTGAGAGATAAGGACTACATATCCCATGTTGCACTGGGGTTCCACTGTGAGAGATAAAGACTGCATATCCCATGTTGCAGTGGGGTTCCACTGTGAGAGATTAAGACTGCATATCCCATGTTGCAGTGGGGTTCCACCAGGGCCGCTGCTGGCCATTTGGGTGCCCTAAGCGTAATTGTTTTGTGGTGCCCCCCCCCCCCCGCTGCAAAACTTTCAATAACTGTCAAACGAAAGACTGCAAAATCATTAATTATGAACGATACTAGTGTATCTCACATTACATTACATGTGGCAAACAAACAATTGTTAGAATTACTGTACATGTCAGCAAACAAGCGATTGTTAAACTGTACATGCAAGCAGGGGCGGACTGGGATCATAATTCAGGCCGGACATTAGATACCAAGCAGGCCAGGCCGATATGGGCCGACGTGCGTGCC
This sequence comes from Poromitra crassiceps, assembly GCF_964638095.1. Lineage (NCBI taxonomy): Eukaryota > Metazoa > Chordata > Actinopteri > Beryciformes > Melamphaidae > Poromitra > Poromitra crassiceps. The sequence continues at coordinate 28,933,464 of NC_139624.1, read as the reverse complement.
GGCGTCCAAAGGGCGGCAGCGAAAAATTTGGGCTGTTTGAAGCCGAATTTGGGCCGTTTGAAGCCCAATTTGGGCTGTTTGAAGCCAGATTTGGGCCGTTTGAAGCCCGATTTGGGTCGTTTGAAGCCCGATTTGGGCCAGTTGAAGCCAGATTTGGGCCGGTTGAAGCCCAATTTGGGCCGTTTGAAGCCCAATTTGGGCCGAGTCCAATTTTACAATGAGATGCACCCACTTTAACCCTGAATAAAGTAATAAAATCACTAGTAAACCAGTAGGCGGCGCCTGGCCTGCTGTTCAGTGAGTGGCCTGACTGAGGGCACCAAAAAAAAATCATCATGTGCCCTCAGTCACATGATGCCCTACGCAGTCTGCGTACTCTGCGTATAGTAGGGCTGTGGCGATTCACTTATCTCCCGATTCGATACTATCACGATTCTTGGGTGCCGATTCGATTTATATTGCGATTCTTAAGTATTGCGATTCTACGATTATTGCGATTCGATATTACGATTTATTGCGATTTTTGTTTATTTTTTTCTTTTCTTTTTTCAGTTTGTTTGCTTTTTTACACTAGATTAGAACATGGGAAAAGTAGAATCATACACTAGAGACTGTATATTATATCATGAGTAGGGCTGGGCGATATAGTTAAAAACAGGGGCGGACTGGGATCATAATTCAGGCCAGGCATTAGATACCAAGCAGGCCAGGCCGATATGGGCCGACACGCATGAAATTTGGGCCGTTTGAAGCCCAATTTGGACCGTTTGAAGCCAGATTTGGGCCGTTTGAAGTCCAATTTTACAATGAGATGCACCCACTTTAACCCTGAAGTGTAATTATTACTTCAGACTAACTAATAAAGTAATAAAACCACTAGTAAACCAGTAGGCGGCGTCTGGCCTGCTGTTCAGTGAGTGTGAGAGATAAATACTGCATATCCCATGTTGCAGTGGGGTTCCACTGTGAGAGATAAAGACTGCATATCCCATGTTGCAGTGGGGTTCCGGGTGTGTAAATGCTAATAATGGTAAATGGCATAATACAGCGCTTTTATCCAAAGCGCTTTACAATGAATTCACCCCTTCACACACACATTCACACACCGATGGCAGCAAGCTGCCACGCAGGGTGCTGGCACACCACCGGGAGCAATTTGGGGTGCAGTGTCTTGCCCAAGTAGGGCTGGGCGATAAAACAGACAGCAATATATATCGCGATAGACACGTCATCAATACAATAAAAATATGCTTTGATAGGGACGTTCGATAGAGCGCTTCCCTCTGCTCCGTGGCTCATATAGCCAATCATGTACCTTGTTACTACAAGTGCGCACCCGCCCCCGCTTATAAACAGCCAATCATATCCCTTGACATGGGCAGTGCTAGTGACACGAACAGCATGTTTGGTTTCACCCAGCAGATGTGATGTGGAGGAATTAATTGTCAATAAAAGGGCCGCCGAAAGCAGAACACCGTTGTAAACGTTACAAAGAATTAGATGCGAGTGAGTTTCAATTCATGTTAACGTAGATTGACGTGTTAACATTGTCAATGTTACGTGTTACAGACGGTAACGCTATTAATGGAACACATGTTATTAATGCATTCATATGTTGTACAGCAGGGTTTCCCAAATAGCGGCCCGCTATTTGGGCTATCTGTGAGGCCCGCGCTGGAATTGCAAAATAATAAAATAAATAAATACAGTGCACCTGAACGCAACATGCAAGCTACTCTCCCTATTGACCTGGCTATGAGGCCCTCCCCCCATTCATGTTGTACAGAGTGAAATATAATTGGCTTACAGCGTAAAAAGTCTTCTCTGGTTGGTGGCTCTGGTGGCTGTAAAACATCTACCAAAGACACTAGAATAAAGACAGAAAACAGAATCAGCACTTTGTAAATAGCGACATGTGTAAATCCACTGCATTGCTCTGAATGGATGTGTTGTCTTCCTGTCAGCTACCTGTGGCAGAGATCCTGGGCCAGGTGTCCTTCAGGATGTCCTCTAGTTTCTCTCTCAGGTCAGACACACATTCACTCACATCTCTGAAGTCATGTAGAGGATGAACAACAACACTAGGCAAGTCTGCAGACTCACTGGGACTGGAGAGAGACTGGAAACTCTGGAGAGTCCAGGAAGACAGACAGACAAACATTTAGAGGAAAGGAGAACAGGCAGCGATGTGTGTCATGACCCATGATATCAGTATTTTGTATGTAGTTGGGGTATATGCTATTGCTGAGCTCTGGAGACAGCATTATAGTAAATTGTTCAACTGTGTCCAGACTAAAGGCTCTCAAGTAGCTAATGTCGAAAGTGTAGATACTATCAAGACTCATGAGGTTCTTCAAGCTATTAAAAACCTATCAGTTAATAAATCAACAGGTATGGATTCTGTCTCCGCTGAACATCTTAAACTTGCAAGCCCAAGGTTAGCTCCACTTCTTGCCCTGTGCTTCACTGCCCTCATAGTCCATGGCTTCCTTCCAGACTCTATGATGACTGTGCTGCTGGTTCCAGTGGTTAAGGATAAAGCAGGAAAAGTGGGTTGCTCAGATAACTATAGACCTATCGCTCTTGCGAATATATTATCTAAAGTGGTTGAACGAATTATCCTGGAGAGGATCGAAGAATTGATTATTTCTACAGATAATCAATTTGGGTTTAAATCGAGACATGGTACGGATATGTGCATATATGTGTTAAAGGAATTGCTGAGTAACTATAAGAGAAAAAATTAATCTGTTTTTATGTGTTTTTTAGATGCGTCTAAGGCATTTGATCGGGTGAATCATGGGAAATTGTTTAAAAAATTGAGTGCAGCTGGTGTCCCTAAATAGATAGTTAGAATCCTGTCCTATTGGTATGCCCAACAGACCATGCAGGTTAAATGGGACAACAGTATGTCTGCTCCTTTTCATGTCAGTAATGGGGTGAGACAGGGGAGCATTTTGTCTCCTGTTTTATTCAATTTCTACATGAACGATCTATCATGTAAATTAAGCTTATGTAAAACTGGCTGTATGGTCGGCAGTACAGTGATGAACCATCTTATGTACGCGGATGATTGTGTCATTTTTAGCCCGAGCTCAGCCGGTCTGCAGCAGCTCCTTAACTCATTGAATGCCATGGACGTCCTTCGACGTCCAATTAAATAGTGACGTAGAATGCCACGGACGTCCTTCGACGTCCAATGCGTTTTTTGACGGTGGGACGTCGATCAAAGCCTTCCGCAGCTCCTGTACAACTATAGTAGCTATTGGAGGTGTATAACCTATTTTACGGACTCATTAGGTGGCGACAGTGCTTGCTCGGTGCAGTCCAGATTAGAGACAGGTCCGAGAAACAGCCTAAAAGCCGTGGATCAAAGACAAACCGATGCATGCTCCCAGAGCCATTTGCTCTGTCGCGGGAGCTGACATTGGCTCCGAACAGGAGTCAATCCGCGCTCACAACTGAGCCCCTCTGTCCCTGTCTGTCTGTCTGTCTGTATAGTTTCTCCACCCGATTAGCAGCCAGGAAAGCAGCCCCTGACGCCAAACCATTCAGCAATCCGGGTTGGCTCTTCCCTGCTGTGGCGCTGAGAGCCGACAGCAGCACACAAACGCAGCACTCCGAAAATATAATGGTTGCGTGAGGCTGTGTGCAGTGTGGGGAGGAGTTTACGGGGGGAGGGGGGGAGGGGGGTGGTGCACGCAGGGCATCACACAACAACTACGTCACTACATCAGAAAATATTATCTTCAGACTCAGTGAATGTGCTTGAAATGCTGCATTTCACAAAAGGCGGATTATCTCAGCTAATAATTTGAAAAGCCTGAAAACGCTGAAAACAACCTATCTTCTCCGGCTCATAACTAAAGAACGGAAAATGGTATCAATAAACTTTTTTTTGCTGATGATACAATAGAGCCAGCTCGTTCTTGTGCGTGTTCGGTGTTTACATAGTAATATCACACAATATTCTGTGGGCCTCGAGAAATCACTGAAAACGCTCTGAAAACTCTGGCACTGGGAGCATCCGTTCTCCAAAAGTGGCTGGCACTCAATGAGTTAATGTGTGCTCTGTGTTTGGGGAACAACAGGATGTAAAATATAACAATTCAAAAAGTGCTATTATGATTTGCAGAACCGTGGAAGATAGACGTATGACCTTTCCTGACTTTAAACTGTCTGGTAATGTTCTGAATGTCTGCAGTGAAGTGAAATATCTTGGTCACGTGATCACAGACCAACTGACAGAAGACGAGGACATTTATCGTCAGTGTCGTATGTTGTATGTACGAGCAAATGTATTGTCACGTAAATTTGGTTGTTGCACTGATGGAGTGAAGCTGACTCTGTTTACAGCGTACTGTTCACCTTTGTACACTGCACATCTGTGGTTGAACTATAAAAAAGCCAGCCTTCAGAGACTGCAAGTGGCATATAATGATGCTCTGAGAATACTGCTAAAAAGGTCCAGATGGACTAGTGCGAGTGAGATGTTTGTGAGTGCTGGAGTGAACACACTGCAAGCTGTCTTGAGAAATGTAATGTACAGGTTTATCTGTCGGCTAAATGATTCTGAAAATCAACTTGTTGTGGTGCTGGTGAACATTGCGTACAGTGCCACACGCTGCACGTCTCAGCTTTGGGAGCACTGGTATAGGTGTCTTTTAAAATGAGTCACTAGACTATTTTTATTTTGTGTTTTTCTTTTAATCTTTTTTGTATTATGTGTATTTGAATGTATTTTTGTATGGACCTTGAGTCTGCAATAAAGTCTATCTATCTATCTATCTATCTATAATTCCTTGGAATGAAAATAGTTCCTTTCTTGAATAATGCCGTTTATATTTGACTACATATCAGCTGAATCCAGCTCTGCGTTTTGAATAAATTAGGTAAATCATTGACAATTTCGGGATTAAACATGAAGCCAGACAAAATGACAAAAAGGGCCAGACTAAAGAATAAGCCAGGATGAATAAACAGTTAAAAACAAGTGTACACAGATTATAACCTGACGCTGCCAGATGGGGGCGGTGTTGGTTACACAGATCGGGGAGCATTTGTGATTATGTTTCTGAAATGACCAAAGTTCACCAGAGTATTCAGTTGTAGGATGTGTTGATCCTTCCATGTATGTGTTGTGGAGTGAGCTGGATGTTTATGGTGGTGGTTAGGTAGGGTCCATGGTCCCAATCTAACATCAACATGATATGAGGAGCAGCTGATATAGCACTGCAGGAAACCCCATGTGGAGATGTCAACAAATACATTCATTGTAAATAGTTGAAGTGCACTCAGAGTGAAAAGTGTGCGTTACCTGAATGAAGTGGATGTGGTCGTCAGCATGTGACAGCTGTTCCAGTTCAGTGTCTCTCCTCCTCAGCCTGGCAATCTCCTCCTCCAGCTGCAGCAGCAGTTCTTCAGCCTGAGCGACTGCAGTCTTCTCCTGGGCTCTGATCAGCTGCTCCACCTCCCTGTGTCTCCTCTGGAGGGAGCAGATCAGCTCAGTGAAGATCTGCTCACAGGCCTCCACTGCAGTCTGGCCAGAGCTCTGCAAGTACAAACAACATGGCGGCCCACCGGTTAGAGACAGTAATGCCAGCAAGCAAACACCCTCCTAACATGGGACTGAACAAGACACTGAAACCCCACCAGCTTTAGTAGCACTGTTCTGTAGCTGAGCTTGACCTCTGACCTCCCTGTGGAGGAGGGGACAGAAACACCCCTTCCCTATGGGGATCAGTGAAGCTCCACATTACATCCAACACCAAAATGTCCTTTCTCGGTACATGGCCCGGCCTCGCGCGATGCAGCACCATCATCAGGCATCAGGCCCAGCGCAGGTGGGGATTTGCATATCCATCAGGGCTACCAGATTTATGTCTTATATGATGCAATTGTCAAAAGAAGCCACGGTTAAAATGGTGCATTACCTTTAAGTTTGTCACAATAAAAGGCCTCCCACTCGTTTGTCAGTGGATCTATTTTATTATTAAGCAGCAGCAGCAGGAAATGTTTTCATCAGCTCAGAAGTGACATAACAGGGCTCTGATACTGTATGGCTGAAAGCGATGGGCAAACGATCAAATGAAGCAGATATCTTAAGTACAAACTGAAACACAGGAGAGAAACTACACTTCAAACCAGAGATTCAGTTTGAAGCTACAAAAGTACTGAGATACACCCTAAATACACCCCAGTTTAGGGGTCCTTGTTGATCATGATGCGAAAAGGTTTAAGAAGCAGTGCTTTAGCAGACACATTAGATCAGCGTTTCTCAACTGGTGGGTCGCGACCCAAAGGTGGGTCGCGGGGCCGTTTTGATTGGGTCGCGGACATTGGCCAATTTTTTTTTTTTAATTCAGATTATTGAAACTGGATTAGCCTGACCAGTTTTACTTGTTTAACAAGCTGAAGCATATGCTCTGCCTGTAATTCAAGAGAAGTCTGCCTTTTCATTTCATATTTAATTTTAGTTCAATTCAGATGATTGAAACTGGATTAGCATGGCCCCAGTTTAATTAAAAGTTATGACCAGTTTAACTAAAAAGCATATAGCCTGCCTGTGATTCCTTTTTATTTCATATTAGTTAAATTCAGACTACTGAAACTGGATTAGCATGACCAGGGCCCTATACTACAAATGTTGTATAAGAAGATCCAGGATCTGTCCCTTGATCCGGTTTGTCTAAACCAGATCAGCTCGATTGTAGTTAACTTGTACTACGAACGTCGATTGCCACTCGTTAACTCGAACCAGGTTTTTCTAATCAAGCTGTGAGCTCGTGCACATGAAAATGCCCGTGCACTGGAGCTCGTGCCCGCAAAAGAGGGGGGGTTTATAACAACTGCCAATCACAGTGCAATATGGACTGCTTCAAAACTCCTACAGCACCAGACACGCCTATTTCCTCATTGAATGAAACCGCAAATACAAATCTGCGTTGGATATTATTACTGTTCCCGAATGACTGTCTAAAGTGAGCACTTTTATCCACACCAGTAATTTCTTTGAAGAGCGGTTTCGTAGGCTATCTACAGCTCTCTATCTACAGTCTTTTGTGGAAGCAATGTGTAATCTATCTCAGTCCAAAATCCGTATGTATAGACCATTTAGGCTCAATGAATAATAATGATCTCATGATGTGTTTAGTCGCACTGATTGAATAATTCCTATAGGCTATCAATAAAAAAAAGAATGATAATAAAATAAAAAAATGCTTCTGAACTGAATCGACACGGTACGTGCGAGCATAGATTTAATTTATAAAAAATAGCCTATATAGGCTATTGTGAGGCAGAGTCGCATATCTCCATATTTCATATAATGATGCTGGAAATATGAAGTTCAATCACATCATACAGGCCAAAAGCAACACAGTTGCAGCTGCAAAATGCAGGAGTAGCCTAGATATGAATCATCTTAATATGGGATCGCCTGTGTGCAGGTGATCCAATATTAAATTGCTTAGATGTAGTAGGCTATTCTATCATGACCATTTCAATTCCAACCCAACGTCAGTCTCAGCTCCGTTGCGCACACGGGACCGTGCGCTTTGGAGATGTTTATGTAACCTTTTTATGCCAGTTTAGTGATATTTCTCCACTCACTATTCAGCTGCAATCGATCAGCGGGGTCAAACAACGTATCTAGGCTACTTGAGAGCACAAAAATGAATATATAAAAACAAATTCCAAAGTGGTAGGGCTTAATTAAAATGTAGCCTGCAACAAGTGCAAGGCTTTAGTCCTTGATTAATTCAACAACATTTACAATTCTTGCTCCTTCCTGATGGGAAAATCATCCAGAAAGGGGTTGGCCATTTTTCCAAACTGCTGATTCGATTGGTTCGTGGGCGGTGAATTTAAGGTCTAATCTTATCCTTGCAACCTAACCTGCTGCGGACCAGGTTAAGTGTGAAGCATAAGTTGCTATGGAAATATATGTCGGTAAGAAGTTAACTTGCTTTGTAGTACGGCTAAACCAGGTTTAAACCCAAACTTATCAGGATCAACCTAAATCTTGCTTTGTATTACAGGCCTCAGGTTAACTTGTTTTATTATTATTATTATTATTATTATTATTATTATTATTAACTTGTTTAAAAACATATAGGCATGTAATTCAAGATAAGTCTGCCTTTTATTTCATATAGTTCAAATAAGACTTTCTGAGCATGACCAGTTTGACTTGTTTAAATTTAAAAACATATAGGCCTGTAATTCAAGTCTGCCTTATTTCAATTGGTTTTTAGCCCTAGTTGCACTTCTGTTGCACTTTTTTGTTCATTTGAGGTTTATAACAGTGCATGAAGTCATTGTGTATTAAATTAATGCGCTATTTTTTGTGCAATAAATTTGAGTGGTTTAACACGTTCACTGCCGTAGACGAGATATCTCGTCAAGCAGAAACCAACGCTTGACTGCCGTGGACGAGATATCTCGTCAAAAAAAAAAAAAAAGAAATTTGACGGTGGGACGTGGATCAACGCCCCCCACGTCTCCTATAAAAATATGGGAGCCACCGAACGTGTACAACCCATTCCACCGACCCACTAAGTGGCGACAGTGCTCTCCAGACTAGAAAAAGCCGAGCCAAAACTGCAGGGGAACGCGCGAGGAAACCATTCTCATACTGTAAAATGGATTGGCGAAAACGCTTTCGCTTTCGCACTGAGAGCTGGCGGTGGGGGATTGCAAATTTGCATAATAGATTATGGGTGCAACACACTTTGAAACACGGGCAGAAAGCCCACAATCGCACGCAGCTTCATTCCAGCTGAGCTCACAACCGAAACGAACGAGCCCCATGCAGACTCGCCCAAAGAGCAGCCGCCAGCAGCCAGGCAGCACAGACAGGCAGAGCCTCGCTTGTACCGCTGCAGCCACGGAGGGAGGAGAACACACACGGAGGGAGGAGTTTGAAGGAGAGGGGGGTTTCCTGCTGCTATGAAGGAAATGACTGTTGATAGATTTCTCTCCTCAGATCTATGGTTTTTTGATTAAACATTTCCCCATAGGTCCAGTTTGGACTCAACAGAAGGCGGATACTCCAGAATGGCGGCCCAACATGCTGATATGAAGCATATGCATTTGTTAATTCAAATATATCTTTAATTATGTTTTAAATGTTCTGTTCTAGGTCTCGGAGGAGCTGCTGTGAGTTTGTGTTTAGATAAACTTTCTCCCTTTCTCACAGGGGGACAAAAGGCCATGGAGAGGGAGGTCTAAAGGACTCAAGCGTAATGATCCAACTGCACCAGGATGTCAGTTAATGAGTTCAACAGATGGTTAAATGGTTCTTGTTATCTAAGGATGGTCTGTTAACCTTTAATGGATATATGGTCTCTCTTCAGTCACTTTGGGATAGGACTGGGAAACAACATAGAGTTTATGGCGTTTCTCTAAGATAAATGGTTACAAGAGCATTAGGGGAACATTCCACAGGATGCCTCAGTAGGCAGAAGCTATCTGGAAAGGAAATCAACACTATGCATTTAACAATCTAAATGAATGATGGTTTTCTCTCATGATTGACTGTTGTTGCTTATTATTCAATATATATCCTACTGATTGACTGAGTGGTTTTGATATCTGATATGAAATAAAGTTTAAGAGCATACATTAGATGCGCTGATTTTTCCACAGAGAAAAGAAGACATGCTCAAGTTCACAGCACCAATGAGAGGAACCATGATTCGAATCTCAGACGGCTCGGCGTTGGTCTTTGGGAATATTGGATGCTCAGCAGAATATATATTGGTTATCTTATGAGAATAGAGTGTGTTTAGATCAGTCTGATGTTGTATTTCTGTGTTTTGAATAACTTCAATTTGTCCCACTTGCTGCACGATAGGAGAGTGCTATCATATTTAGATAAATAATAGCCTATGGTTATTATTGTAAGCAAATGGAAAATAAAGGTATAGTCGAATTAGTGGATAAGTGGTAATTGATAAGAGTTTCTCATCCAGGTTAAACAGGGTGAGTTTTTCTCTGTTTTGTTGAATTTAACTTTTGAAACTATCTCTTCTCTTTTTATACTCATAGAGTGGTTTTAGACTAAAGAGATAGTAAGTCTGAACTGTAAGATGTTTAAATCCAGTTTAGACTGGGATTAGCCCAAATATAGCTGAATTTGATTCATATCCAGAATATAGTTTAAGTTTATTTAGTCTAACAATAACCTTACATAATGTTCTAAACCATAGGACTTTAATAGGTAAATAGCTAAATTAGCTGACCCAAATATAAGTTGAAAATAGGAATTTAAAGTAAATATATTAACAGATGCTTTGGTAGATAGGAACCAATAGATAACTATTTCAAGGAGAAGGTTAGTGTGTGACCTCCAGTGGAAGCCAGGTCACAGGATGTGGACAAGAGGGGGAGAAAAACACGCCGGCCAAATAGGAGTGACAGAAGGGAGAGATCATATGACCAACCAATACCAGCACAGCAGTGAAGGATGACACTAGATGGAGGAGGAACCATACCGGAAGACAGACGCCCCCAAAGGAAATGTAGTTTAAAAGGACACGCAAAAGATAAGGGAGGGGTCGGTTTGCAGGGGTCTTCTTTTGACCTGCTACATATTTTGCTGTGAGGGAAAGACCACTGGAAAATCCACCTCAGAGATCTCTGATGGGGTAATATAAATACTTGACCTGTCTTTGTACTGAATATGCTAAATCCTCTATATAAAATAATGTTCTAAATATCAGAATTGCTTGTTGTATTGATTTTTCATATATCTGGAATGATTGGACACACTGGAAAGGTATTAACATATGTCACACCTTCTGATTGGAGTGGGCACTTTTTAGCTAGGTTGAACGAGGTACAGAGAAATCCTTTCCATCAAATGGCGACCCCGACGTGATTAGAATCCAGAGAAAAAAGCAAGCATTCTGATCAAGCATTTCAGGAAAACAGTGGCTTAACATCCCGGGAAAATATCAATAAAGGGTTTACGGATTACCTTTTTCATAAAAATATCTGCATTGGCTATTCTAAATTATTGTTACACTAACTGGATTCCACAAATGCTGTAATTTATCAATCAAATTTAGTAACCGTACAAAGCTGGTCAGACACGTGTTTTGATATTTTGGAAAGATTTGTAAAGTGACCGAGCGCGTGTGAGGGTCGTAATTAACCCCAAGACCATTGCCCATGACCGAGCACGTGTGAGAGAAGTGATTAATCTCAAGACCATTGTCAGACCGAATGCATGTGAGGCGAATAGTACATTATTATTATGATAATACTAATTTTCCAAGACCATAGCAAAATGTGTTATTTATACAGAACCGGCGTGTTCTGGGGGAGTCCGTTTTGTACAGAGAGCATTAATGCTCAGGTTTTTGCATTTTATTGTAATATATCTTGAAGGTTTTGGTATAATATGAATTGTGAAAAAATCAGCTAACTAAGATCATAAAAGATTATATAAAATGGGGAAGAAATAACACTGAATTGTCTAATAATAGTAATATTAATATCCATATTTTGAGTTGAATTTTAGATTCTTCCAATTTATGTTGCTATGTAAATTAGACACAAAGGTTTATGCTATAAATTCAAACAACAAGGTGAATTTAATGCAAGATTAGGTCACGTTGGGTTAGTATTCCTTTGTATTTTTGTGTTATACTGCTTTATGATCCATAACTTTGCTGTAAGTTTGAGAAGAAGAGAATGAATGTAAATGATTTTTAAATTCACTGTGCAGGGACGCCTGTCACAGTGGAACGGTAATATGTAAGAGTATAGTACATTAATAGAATCAACAGTAATTTGACGCTTATGAAAACTGTTTGTGGAAGAAAATACACCATAGTTGATGCGCGCAGCTTCTAACCAAGGGTCCGGGTGCAGCCAAAAGGCCGCGGGTGTGATGATGCTGGCACTTTTGCGGTCTGAGTGGGCTCTGGAATGTGGCAGGAGAAGTCTGTGAGGAAACGCCGCCCCGTCTGGCAGGCGGAGAATGGTAGATAGCCTAATATTGTTAATAAATGGCAAATTTGGTCATGGAATGTGACCTCCAAATTATTCAATTTATTGGAGAACAATTCGAGTATTAAGCGATGTTTGGCTATTTCACTGAGCATTAGGCTTGCCGTTACCAAATAGCCTATTAGATTATTGATTATATTTGGCTGCATGCGCGGGATCACTGAGGTAATGTTATTTTAAAATAAGAGCCTTTGGCAAGCAAATTCTGAGGAATCGATATTTGATCAAACTGCGTGAATAACATGTTTTTTGGCCAAAACGTGGGATCCTTTCCCTCGGTCTGGCCTACGCCCTGCACCCTAAATTTGCGGCTAGGCCGTCCTGCAACACGGGCGTCAGTAGGCCGTCGTGAAGTCAGCTCACACTTACAGTAAAACGACCATGGAGCCGGGATTAATATTGCATGAAATAAGTCACGCTATGCATAAAAGCGAGTCTGAAAATCAACACCGCAGTATTGTAGTAATTATAGTAAACGATTGACTGTTAAATCAAAACAGACATCGACAACCTTTATTTAGTTTTTGTCTGCCTGTTAGTCTGTCTGTCTGTCTGTTTGTTTGTCTTTTATCTATTGGTCGCTGGCAGTGCAAACTTTGCATGTCGTTGGGCAGTGTGTGCCCTCAGTCTGGATTTGAGTGTGTGTGTGTTTGCTCATGTGTGGCGCTTCCATGATGATCAGGATCGCATCACACTTTTCGCATTTCTCTGAGTTTTGCCTCTCCTCCGTCCGTCTATGTGTTAACTCTGTAAAGCAGTAGCAGGCAGAATCGATTCACTTGTAGATTGGCTGAGCAGCATCACGTGTGATGAGATACAGTGTATGCATTGGTCTGTGAGCTTCCTGACAGATAAACCTGTAGTACCGTAAAGGCTAGAAAAGCCTGTGCCGGTTAGAATGAAGACGCTCCGTGAAAATGTAACTATCTAATGATTTGTTTGTTATAGGGCTCGGTCCGGATGGAACGGCGTCTAGGTCTGGATGTGGACCGCTTGGAAAAACGCTATGTTTGTTGTTCTTGGGAGGGGGGTTTGAGGCGCTGTGTTGTTTGAGGTGAATGTGTGTGTCTGTATGCCTGTGCTGATAGGAGAATGGAGAGTGTGTGTGTGTGTGTGCGCGAAAAGGGGAGAGCATGTATGTACCGTATGTATGTTTGTGATTGAGTGTGTCTCGCGTTACTTTGGTAATGTACAGTTTGATCCAAGGGGGAACTTGTAACACCAAACTGTCTGTTTTGCTGCTTGTTTAGTCCAGGACCTTGTTTCCTGGATCTGTTGAGAGGTGGAGGGGGGCTGCTCCGTGCGAGCTCCGTTCTGTTCAAGGTCTATATGATAAGTGAAGTGACCATGCGCAAAGACTGGGCGTGTCTAAAAACACACCATGTCCAAGAATGTTGTCCCTTGAGAAGGTCAAAGAGGGCAGCCCTTTCCTAAGGGTGGGGCTGCACGAGTGGGGTAGGCTCTTGAGCAAGGCATTACATCAGGGCAGCGTTGCTGTAAGTGGCTGATTATGTAGGCTATAAGTTCCATGTTTGAGTTGATTTGAGTGTGATAATATGAGATAGATAGGATTTTATGTTACTGCATGAGTGATGGGTAGATGCCGGTAGTAAAATTTGATGTTGTGAATGCATTTAGTGGTGTAAGGAGACAGATAGGATTTAAGTGGGTTGGTATGAGTGATGAAGTTTGTGTAATGTGGGATTTTATGTGGATTGGGAATACAATGCTGATAGTATGGGGCGTGAACGTTCATTGTTTCTATGGAGAATGAAAGCACTGATTATAATATTTAGATTGGCGAAATGGTGCTGTGTTTTGTCGGTGTGGCTGTGATATGGGAAGTGATGTCTGTTACTCGTTTGAGGTGTCAATTGATCTAATGATTATTGATAGTTGTTTGATTAATTTAGACCAAAGGGGGGTCCCCATACATTGTGGAATGCATGGTGAATGAATGCATAGAATATAGAATGGACCCAGATGGAGGGTTAAATCTCAGCAAAACACACTGACGACGTGTCAGATATAATGAGTTATGAAAAATAGATTGGAATGGGAAAGTACAGCAGTGGGGAACACTGAATACTGCACATCATTATATAGTAATACTCACTGAATAGGAAGTTTGCAGTGACACATAAAAGAACAATAGTTATATGATGAGTTTGTTTAGTTGACAACTTTGCATAAATGAAGGGTTTGTTGATTAACTTGAAAATTCTCTTTGTCGTCCCTATAGAAGAACTAGCTCAAACCCAGGTAAGATACACTATCATTTTTCCGTTTGAGAAAAGCTACACATAGTTAAATTTATACTAAAAGTACGCTGGAGAGGTTTTTAAAAGTATTTATAAATAAGTCAATGCCCTCGGAGGACAGACAGTCTTGAGTTTGCGTTTGGAGTATTTATGAACAATGTTGGCCCTCACTGTTTTACCTAGTGGGGTTATGCCATCCCCAAAATTACTCAAGTGAACTGCCAGGGGTCTAGCCCGCCCCTCCCCCACTCACAGCACCTTCTGGGGTTACCCTCCGCCCCATTGTTTATTGCCACAAGTCTACAAGGTCGGTACATTGTCACTCTGTAAGCTATGAATGTTCACTCAGGAGTCATCTTGTTTATGAGGATGCATTGCAATCAAATTATAAAAGTAAACAATTGGATATATACTCACAGAGTATCTCAAACATTATCTGCCGTACGTGCGTACTTGTTGTACTAATAAAAATAGAAGAAATTATTTTGTCTAAAATACAGGCACATTGTGAAATCAAATGTTTGCAGCACAGGTCCAATCTTGAGTATGTGGGTTTCATTTTTGCATAGTGCGATCTAAGCAAATAGTCTTATGCACTTATATGGGTGCAAATTGGGACAAGGGGGCAACCAAATTATGACAAATTAGGAAAATGAATACATGCACTAATGGTTAAGTTGTGTTTGTGCTGAGGTTTAATATTGTCTATGTGTTTACCCAGGAAGTGGGTTCCAGGAGAGCTATGGGAACAGTTATGTTACTGAATGAACTGAATGTTGTCGTTAGGGGGGTTTCAATGGGGCTTATGTTAGATTCAGTACCAAGCCAAGTTGAAGAGCCAAGTTGAAGAATATGTTTAAAATAACTCAAATCATAGTGCTAATATAATATGCTATGTTCCAGGAAAATATGTAATTGGACCGTCCGATGCTGCCATGGGACGAGATCAATAAGTAGGTGGTTTTACACCTCTATTGGAGGTGTAAAAAGGGGGATTGATAGATTTCTCTCCTCAGATCTATGGTTTTTTGATTAAACATTTCCCCATAGGTCCAGTTTGGACTCAACAGAAGGCGGATACTCCAGAATGGCGGCCCAACATGCTGATATGAAGCATATGCATTTGTTAATTCAAATATATCTTTAATTATGTTTTAAATGTTCTGTTCTAGGTCTCGGAGGAGCTGCTGTGAGTTTGTGTTTAGATAAACTTTCTCCCTTTCTCACAGGGGGACAAAAGGCCATGGAGAGGGAGGTCTAAAGGACTCAAGCGTAATGATCCAACTGCACCAGGATGTCAGTTAATGAGTTCAACAGATGGTTAAATGGTTCTTGTTATCTAAGGATGGTCTGTTAACCTTTAATGGATATATGGTCTCTCTTCAGTCACTTTGGGATAGGACTGGGAAACAACATAGAGTTTATGGCGTTTCTCTAAGATAAATGGTTACAAGAGCATTAGGGGAACATTCCACAGGATGCCTCAGTAGGCAGAAGCTATCTGGAAAGGAAATCAACACTATGCATTTAACAATCTAAATGAATGATGGTTTTCTCTCATGATTGACTGTTGTTGCTTATTATTCAATATATATCCTACTGATTGACTGAGTGGTTTTGATATCTGATATGAAATAAAGTTTAAGAGCATACATTAGATGCGCTGATTTTTCCACAGAGAAAAGAAGACATGCTCAAGTTCACAGCACCAATGAGAGGAACCATGATTCGAATCTCAGACGGCTCGGCGTTGGTCTTTGGGAATATTGGATGCTCAGCAGAATATATATTGGTTATCTTATGAGAATAGAGTGTGTTTAGATCAGTCTGATGTTGTATTTCTGTGTTTTGAATAACTTCAATTTGTCCCACTTGCTGCACGATAGGAGAGTGCTATCATATTTAGATAAATAATAGCCTATGGTTATTATTGTAAGCAAATGGAAAATAAAGGTATAGTCGAATTAGTGGATAAGTGGTAATTGATAAGAGTTTCTCATCCAGGTTAAACAGGGTGAGTTTTTCTCTGTTTTGTTGAATTTAACTTTTGAAACTATCTCTTCTCTTTTTATACTCATAGAGTGGTTTTAGACTAAAGAGATAGTAAGTCTGAACTGTAAGATGTTTAAATCCAGTTTAGACTGGGATTAGCCCAAATATAGCTGAATTTGATTCATATCCAGAATATAGTTTAAGTTTATTTAGTCTAACAATAACCTTACATAATGTTCTAAACCATAGGACTTTAATAGGTAAATAGCTAAATTAGCTGACCCAAATATAAGTTGAAAATAGGAATTTAAAGTAAATATATTAACAGATGCTTTGGTAGATAGGAACCAATAGATAACTATTTCAAGGAGAAGGTTAGTGTGTGACCTCCAGTGGAAGCCAGGTCACAGGATGTGGACAAGAGGGGGAGAAAAACACGCCGGCCAAATAGGAGTGACAGAAGGGAGAGATCATATGACCAACCAATACCAGCACAGCAGTGAAGGATGACACTAGATGGAGGAGGAACCATACCGGAAGACAGACGCCCCCAAAGGAAATGTAGTTTAAAAGGACACGCAAAAGATAAGGGAGGGGTCGGTTTGCAGGGGTCTTCTTTTGACCTGCTACATATTTTGCTGTGAGGGAAAGACCACTGGAAAATCCACCTCAGAGATCTCTGATGGGGTAATATAAATACTTGACCTGTCTTTGTACTGAATATGCTAAATCCTCTATATAAAATAATGTTCTAAATATCAGAATTGCTTGTTGTATTGATTTTTCATATATCTGGAATGATTGGACACACTGGAAAGGTATTAACATATGTCACACCTTCTGATTGGAGTGGGCACTTTTTAGCTAGGTTGAACGAGGTACAGAGAAATCCTTTCCATCACTGTTCAAAACTATTGTTTAGATGTCTGACGTCTTACGCCAAAAATAAATGGTTAAAGTGACTGTTCTATCGAATTTCACAAAAAGCCATTTATCTCAGCTTAAATTTTCAGACGCTGAAACCATGCTGTATTCAACTGCTAATGTCTACATAACTACTAACTCTACAAACTAACTCTTTTAGACAGAGAAAGCACACATTCTATTAGTTCTTTTGAGATATTTTGTGTTCACAAAATCTTAGCAGAAAATAATCCTCGGCCCTTGAAAGATGAGCCAGAATCCTAAAAAAAAAAACTTGGCAGAAGCTACCTACAGTAAAAAAAAAAACTGCTGGCAGTGAGTGTAGTCGCAGACTGAAGTTCAATCATGGAAGACCAAATAAGGCATTAATAGAGCACCCCATGCTGTCATAACCCTCAGCCCAAATGACGTCACTAAATGACGTCACCATCTCCGACGTCACCTTCTCTATGACGTCACCTTTGCAGCGTGACGTCAGTTGCCCAAATGACGTCAGTTATGACATCATAAATGCCCTTCTCCCGGTACTATATAAGGCCCCCATCACCACAGCTTAAATCACACTCGTGCAGTCATCACTCACCTTGTGTCAGCATCACGCATCCATCCAGCATCTCCAGGCAAGAAGCTTCATCCCACCACCTCCCCCAGATCACCACCAATGTTATGACTCCCGTTGGAAACAGATCCCCTCAGGGGGGATGTCCTATCTCTTACAGCACCGACGCCTGTCCTATCTCTTACAGCACCGACGCCCTCTCTCATAAGCAAGAGGAGCGTCACATCATGGAGTCATACGCCATACTATTCTGATTCAATAAAGTTTGTTAAAATTATATTAAGAGTCTCTCATGATTGAAATGTGTTAAAAAAGAAATCTGAAATTTGGGTCGCGACTTCATGACAAGGAAAATAGTGGGTCCTGATGCTACACCAGTTGGGAACCACTGCATTAGATCATATGCTGTGCTCCCATCACACCTTGAGACGCTCCACAGCCTGACTCAGCTCCTTCAGCTCCCTCTCTCTCTCCTGGACTCTCTCCTGGACTCTCTGCTGACTCACCATCAGCTGTTTCTGGAATATCAGGAAGTGTTTTCTCACTTGCATTTCTAATTACCATGAATGTTACACTGGATAATGAATCATAGTTCAAAAGAGGAAAACATGAAAATATTTATTTTTCAATTAATATTGTTTAATGGCCACAGATGTTGTCAACAACTCATTTTGGTCCTACCTGTTTCTCAACTCTCTCTGCAGCAACGGACACTGTATTGTGTCCCTGATGCTCCTCGATGGCACACGGATAGCAGACACACTGCTGGTCTTCGCGACAGTAGAGCTCCATCAGCTTGTCATGCTTGGAGCACATCTTCTCCTGCAGCGGGGCCGTGGCTGAGACCAGCTTGTGCTTCTGCAACACAGGAACGCTGTAGTGAGGCTGCAGGTGAGCTTCACAGTAAGAGGCCATGCACGCCAAGCAAGACATGGTGGCTTTGCTGCGTCTGGTCCCGCTGCAGAAATCACAGGCCACATCTGCTGGGCCGGCACAGGCCAGAGCAGCAGAGGGAGAGGCCTGCTGGACGCCCGTCTTCTCCACAACCTGGGAGGAAAAGACAAGAGATGTCATTCACTGACGAGCAGTGTTGGGCAGTAATGCATTACTCAAGTCTGTAACTGTAATTGTATTACCGGTACTTTCCCCAGTAACAAGTAGTGTAAGGGGGTTTCAATTTCCAAAAACAGTAATTATATTACAGTTACTAATCGAAGTAACTTTCAAGTGATGCAGTGTAGGAAACTTAAAAGATATATTTTGGGGGCACATTTTGGGTTTCCAAATTCCAATCATGGAAGTTTGAAACCCTCAGTAGTGTTTTGCTTGCACCTATGTTTACCCTGCCTTTTCGACACAAAATGGGCCCCTGGATCATGGTTTTTTTAGGGCATTCTGAGATTTATGGTGCATTTCTGCCCTTGCCCCTGGCTAAATTACACTTATTACTAGTACATATCACATCAGATTGGTATTAGATAGGTATGCATTCATTGCCAGCAGTTTGGCTGATTGTTAACTCCTGCGAGCTGGCTAAACAGGTACTACATTGCGATGGTAATGTTGGCCAACGAGTAAGCTAACTAGCATTAAGGTGGCTAATTTCATAGCCTAGCTCTAGCTCGTCACTGTCAGTGACGAGCAGGTTATGGACTGCTACGATTGTCCACTTCCGAACTTATTTGTCCAGCCCACCTCAGGCAGCATGTTGTTCCTTTCCATGGATGTATTATAATTTATAATAACGTTCCTTTCTCTGAAAACATGCGCGGAAGAAGGAAGGGGTTGGACTTTCTGCTTCTTCTTCTTCTTTCTTATTTCCGGCAGTGTAAACGCTACATGGCGTATTACTGCCCTCCTCAGGTTCTATACTTCAACTACGCCCACAATTGAGAAAAAATTAACTACGCATAAATAAATAAATAAAAATAAACATTATATCCTCTGGTACAACTCTGATTCATGCAGAAATTTCAGCACTGCCTCTGTGATCAACTGGTGGTTCTTATTCTTCAGGCCAAAGAAAGATTTTAGAGAGAAAGAAGAAACTCCTAATACTGTTAACCTCTTATAAAAGATTTCCCTTTCTTTTCTTTCTCTTCTGTTACATTCTAGAAAAACATGCTTGACAGTTTCAGGCTCTCCACACTCACACCGCCCATCTGGATGTTTTCCCACAATGATTAGGTACTATTCAATGCACAATGGCCAAGCCTCAGTCTACATATTGTAGCGATGTGGGTTTGTCAGTAAACATGGGTTTGTCTAGTTGTCACGTTAGTTTGGGGTTGACATGTCTGTGGGGATTTACGGGGGTACGTAAAGACAGCAGACCAGCCAGTGGGTGTGGTGGAGAGAGGGGTTCACCTGTGATTGGCTGGGGGAAGGGGGGATCTGAACGAGAGAGTGTCAGCTCGGGGTTGTTGATGTGGGAAGCCTGAGGGAGAGGGCTGTGTGTGTTGGGAGCTGCGGAGCTAGGAGAAGCTAGCTGGGTTTGGGTGTGTGTTGTGGGGTGTTGGTTTTGGCGTGGACCACGGCTGACAGTGGTCCCTGGTTATAGCGATCCACAATAAAGTGCGGTGACAAGAACCTGACTCTTCGGCGGCTTTGTGGGATTACTACATTGGTGTCAGAAGTGGGATTACTACATTGGTGTCCAGAAGTGTAACTACGAACTTTGGTCGCTCGTCTCGCACGAGGTTCCAGCTAGCTGCAAGCTAACTGAGCTGGATTCGCCTCGGGTAGTTAGCTGAGGTGCTAACGTTGAACACGGACTGTTACAGCTCGCCGCGGAGGTTCCAGCCAGCTGCAAGCTAATTGGGCTGGATTTCCCTCAAGTAGGTCGGCTTGAATGCTACAGTTGGCGTGTGAGGAGACGGCGCGGAGGAAGGTCGAGGAAGAAGAAGCTACAGAGTGAAAATTAACGCCTTGGAGGATCGGCCAGGGGTGGGCGGCTAGCTGTGTCTGCTAGCTGCTGAAAGGTTAGCTGTGTCTGCTAACTGCTGAAAGGTTAGCTGTGTCTGCTAACTGCTAAGAGGTTAGCTGTGTCTGCTAACTGCTACGAGGCTAGCTGTGTCTGCTAGCTGCTACGAGGTTAGCTGTGTCTGCTAACTGTTACAAACACCACGTGGCATGGTGCGCGCTGGTGGACCCTCGTCGTTGGACGGGGGGGAAAAGGAGCTACCGACTCCGGAGTTCAGCTCGGTACTGGCCGGCATGGAGGCCCGCCTGGAGCAAAAGTTCAGCGCGGTGCTTGCCGGCGTGGAGGCCCGCTTGATGCAGGAGATCAGACGGCTGTTGGAGGCGACGCCTGCCTGGGCAGAGGTGCTTATGAAGCTACTGAGGGAGGCCACGCACCGCGGAGAACGGCAGACGGAGGAGCCGCAAAGAAAGTGTTGGACTTGCGAGGAACTGGGGCACCTAGCGAGGTGGTGTCGCAGCGGTCCCGGGGGGCAGACCAGGTACGCGGAGCAACGGTACTGGGGACGGCCAGGTGTCTGTTGGTCGTGCGGAGAGTTCGGGCACCTAGCCAGGGAGTGTCGAGAGGCTGTCGGGGACCGGAGGACAACGGGAGAGGAGGGACGTGCAGGCGGTGGGCAGGTGAGACTCTGTTGGACTTGTCGTTCGCCTGAGCACTTGGCCAGAGACTGCACTGAGACTTTGGGGAACGGGGGAGACACACAGCCTGGGGAGGATGTGAGCAGCCTAGGAGAAGAGAACGTTGTTACGGTCAGGAGAGTGACGATTGTGTCTCCGGAGGAGCTGGTGTTGCTAACGCCAGAGGAACCGGCCCAGCCTAGCTCCTCTGCACCCCCCACGGTTGCTGCGCAGAAAGCCGAGGTGGAGGTCGCTGCCGTTCGTGTTCTTCCTGCTGCCCTGAACACGGGGGAGGGGGACGGGAGGACGAGCGAGTGCAGGAGGCAGAGGAAGGGGAGTACTGTCCGGATGTGGACGCCATCTGGGATGTCGGGGAAGATGAGTGGAAACACAGGCAGGCGGAGGACGCGGATATCGGTCCGGTGTACGCGTGGGTAGCGGCCGGACGCCGGCCCCTTTGGGAGGAGATTTGCACATGCTCCTGTGCCACGAAGGGACTGTGGAATATGTTTTCGGACCTGCGTCTGGATGAAGAGGGGCTGTTAAAAAGAACAGTTCCGGGATCTAAAGGGAAAGAGGGGTCCCAGAGGGTTGTGCCCAGCTACCTGCGGGGATTGGTGCTACGATGGGCACACAGGGGACTCGGGGCCGGTCATCGCGGCCCTGATGACACACTCCGCCGTGCTCGTCTGGGATTCTACTGGGGCGAACAGAGGGAGGATGGGTGGACAGCGCCGAAGAAAATTTGACGTTTTTGGACTTTTAGCCATATTTAGAAGAATATTTAAAACAAACAAACATGACAATGACGCTCGTTTGTAGCCCTATCAGTGTCAAGCAAGCGTGTAGAACCCAGCAGCCATAGGGGTTGCCAGGTCAGATAAACCAGGGGTTCCCAACCTTTTTTGTGCCAAGGACCGGTAGATACATGCAGGACCGGTTGTCAATTTTAATGGTTTTAGTTACATATATATTTACTCACCAGGTGGCGACAAAAGGTAAATAACAGCCTTTTGTGTTGTATGTAGCCTACAGTATTTATGTTTTTGTTTAAACTACAAACATAAATAAACGTCAACCTATGCCACACAGCCACCTACCACACACAGCCTATAATATAGCCTATGTTTATTTTTATTATTTTTAATTTATTTTTTATTTTTTGGGGGGGCCCCCCCAACTCCCGGGGCTCTAGGCAGCCGCTTGGTTCGCATATAGGGCGGGCCGGCCCTGCGTATGAGGTGTTGTAGGAATAAACAATATTTTCTGCGTTGCAGCGGCATTCAAAATCAAGCTTGCATTGAGGAGCTCCCCAGCCCCAATACCTTTTCCTTGCTCCACCTCCCCCCCCCTTTCTCCCTTCTCCCCTTCTTTTTTGGAGCCCAGCAAGAGTGTTTAGAAAAGAAGCGTGGGTTCTATTCAGCCTCCCTCTGTAGCCCCTTGCCACCGCCAGGCTTTCTGAAACCTATCCATGCCCTGTCAGTGCGCTTCCAGAGTCCAATTAGCGCTTTGTAAAGACTTTCTCTCTGCTGTGCTCTTACAGAGGCAGGGAGGGCGCTCACTTTACTTGAGGGGGTTTCCAGTCATAGTTTAGTGTAATAATTAATATGACATCTGGGCGCCCGAGTTCCCATTCAACCGCTTTCTATCGTAACTTTCTCTTTTTTATGAAGTTCGCTGGCAGATAATAATAATAATAATAGCCTACAGTAATAATAAAAATCCGCAAGCACCCATTATAATCCCCCTGTATGATGTATGGGATTATCGTCCAATTTGTGAGCTATTAAAAATAAATGTGTTTACAGAGTGGCATCATTTATTTTTTGCAGGTGCGTTATAGTAGGCTATTCTATAAGACAATGTTGCATTTTTCACTTTTTTTTTTTTTTTTTTTACCTCGCATAATATTATTTTAATATTCGTGTGGGGACTTTCTGTGATATGTGTCGTGTTTTGTGGCCTGTTATCATTTTAATAATCATTATTATTACTTATATTTTATTTTTTCTCTCTCGGGAGAGTGGTTTTGATCCAGAAACATACAACACATGTGCAAAGGGAATAGTGACCATAGTGACCATCATCGTAATGTCTCTCCCGCCTGCCGGATAAGAATGAGTGAAAAGTTATGCCTACATCGCCCTCTAGAGGAGAGCGGCGAGACAGCGCTGACAGTAAAGCTAGTATGTGCATTATTTTTTTGTCTGCACCTACAATTTGATTAGGCTATTTCCCAGATGATTTATTTGAGATCACATCTTAGTTTCCCAATCAAACCTAAAACGTCATCGCTCAGTTGACCTAATTTAGTGCTGTGGCATGGCATCTGATATTTTAACAAAGGAAGAAATGTTGTTGGTTGTGAATCTTGATTCTTCCCACATTTATTTTTTTCTTCTACTTAAATATGTGTTTTTCTTTGTATATAGCCTAGCCCTACTATTATCTATCTATCTATCTATCTATCTATCTATCTATCTATCTATCTATCTATCTATCTATCTATCTATCTATCTATCTATCTATCTATCTATCTATCTATCTATCTATCTATCTATCTATCTATCTATCTATCTATCTATCTATCTATCTATCTATCTATCTATAACAAACTGAGCTCCTCCCTTCACGTCATGTGTTTTATGTCTACACTGAGCTTCCGTTACTTTTCACGTCACGTGTTTTTGTTTACCAGGAAAAAGAAGCGTGTTCTTCATGTCTGAGCTGCTAGCGGAACATTGTTAACGTCTAGAGTATTTTTTCTGTAGGGCCAACGGGCCAACTCATGTTGGAAAATAAGCTACTATTTGGGACTTTTAATAGCAAAGAAGCTTTAGTCTCAGCTATGCGCTCTCTGAATTACGTGCAGCGTGTCAGCCTGGATTTCACGGGAACTCTGTTTCCTCATGCAATTTGCCTCGGAGATGCAGACAATAACTCGGTAAGGTAACGTTGGCTTTTGGGTTGATGCTATTCACACTAGCTAGTTCACAATACGATATGTGCCGTTATCTAGTTAATGACGAAGCAACACAAAACGATAAACTGATTAAAAATTGGTTTCCCCTGTTATTCCCGCAATCTACGTTTAGCGAGCTGCGTGAACTAATTAATTAATTAATAAGACTTCTTTTAGCAGTGTTTGGTGGATTATCAAACGCCATAATTGCCAGAAGACCACAATAATTGGTAACAGTTCACAAAATAGATTCTGCCAGGTATGCATCTTTGCGAAACAACAACTTAAACTTTTTTTTTTTTTCTCTCTTGCCTCTGAACCTGGGCGGTCGCAAATCCTCCCTCTCCTGCTCCTGCACCTTTTTCCCTCTGCCTGCAACACCACGCTAGCCGGAGCAAACTTGCATTTGTCTATACGAAATGACAAACATGGATTTATTGGATTTACTGGTCTCTCAACGCAAATCAACTAAACTTTGTGGAAAGCGAGGTCCGGGGAGCCCCCACCCTCTGCCCAGACGGATTTTCGCCGCGGGGTACGGGAAGACAGCAGCGATTGACCCAAGGCTGTGACGTCATGAAAATTGAGATGGGCGGTCAGTGAATTTGAACTGTGAAAAATGGATTATACCTGGATTATATGACGGAAATTTCCACTGATCTGCATAAGGAATGAACTTATGTTGGGATTCCAGAGACTTAAGACAGAGACTTAAGACTTAAGACCTGTTCTGTTTGGTCTGTGTGACCTGATAGGAATTCAGGCAACCAAAACATTTTCATCCTAATCTGGACTCGGAGCTGCCAAGGACGCATCCGAAATTCCTCTCCTGATATCTACGAATGCAACTGCGCTCCTCCACCCTCCACCCTCCCCCTGACACCTGTTGGACTCGAGGCCGTCACCATAGCGACTCGCTATGTCTCGCTCACCATCCGGGAAGACGACTCGCCCTATCAGGCTCACTAGCACACACAAGGACAATTGGTCATTCACAGACTCTCAAACACACACACACACACACACACACCCCACCCCCCCACCCCCCCCCCCCCCCCCCCCATGCCGCCTTGTTCCAGCCTGGCTCTGCAATCTTTCCTCCACGCTTCATCCTCACCCCCCCCTCCTTCCCTCGTTCTCATCTGAATGGGGCCATATAGATGGAGGCTGCTATGAGCGATATGCATAGCCCCCAGTTCCTGTGTGAACGAGCTTCTCCCCCCCCCCCCCACTGCTAAACCCCCGCAATCCCTCTCCTTCCCCCCCTAGTATTTCATGTTTCTCTATGTATGTTAAGTCCTTACATATAACAACAAATGTTTATGTATTGTATAATAGTCAAGTGTGCCATTATTCCTATTCAAATCTAGTAATACTGTTAAAAATAGTCTTAATTTGAGTATAGAAGGTGATATCCATTTGTGTGTTGTATTTTGTCCCTCTGTTGTTTGTAGAGGACCGCAATGGAAATAAGCCTTAGGGCTTTATTGTGTTTTTATCCTCGGTGATTGTCTGTGATTTACCCTGTATGGTTGACATTCACCCAATAAATCAAAAAAAAAAAATCAAAGGTTAGCGAATGGAGTTTGGCGCATGACGGACTCGCCATACAAGCGATAACGGCACGTATATTGGGGCTAACTACTGTAGCGTTAGTTGCTTTCCTACTTGTTGTTTTGTACGGCATTTCTAGCAAGCTAGAATACTATAATCCAACCCTTCTCAAACATGCTTCCGTCTTCGCTCATTGTAGCTGAACGAGCTGGTTGTAGGTGACACCAGTGGAAAGCTGCTTATATACAAGAATGATGACTCCAAACCCTGGATCACAAGAACCTGTGTGGGCATGGTCAGTACAGTAGCCAGAGGAGTGGAGAAAGGTTGATGATTGATTGTATTGTACACAGTGAATATGTTTTCCTTACTCATTTGTAATTTGTCTTGGTGCCCCCAGCTGACCTGTGTTGCAGTTGGAGACATCTGCAACAAAGGGAGGGTGAGTTCATGGAAGCCCAACACAACAGACACAACACATGATGTTTGTTGTTTTAATATTCATTTCCTGTGTTTTCCTCATTGTCAGAACTTTGTGGTAGCTGTGGGTGCAGAGGGTTGGTTTCACCTGTTTGACCTGACAGCAGCAGCCGCTGCAGGCAAGGCAGATTCATCCAGCCAGCATGAAGGCCTGTTCTCCGACGACCAGAAGCCCTCCTTCACCCAGCACATTCCCGCCAACACCAAAGTCATCCTCATTAGTGATATTGGTAAAGTCAGCATTCCATAGCCTCAGCAGGGGTTTTCAAATTGGGAGGCGGGCCTCCCCAGGGGGGCTCCAAACAGTTTCAGGGGAGGCTCAGTGAATGGAAGTGGAAAAAATGACATTAGTTATTACATTGTTATGAAAAGGAGATCATATAGAATAGCCTAAATGTGTGTGATTTGGTTAAAGAGATAATTCAGAGATACTTTGTTTAGGGGGATTTGACTGTTTTTCCCACTCTTCCCATAGTCAGAACCAAATAAATGCCATCAGACAGACCTTCTTTATGTATGTAGTTCCAGTATGTCAAACAGAAATATCAGGCTATCTTGGCTCTATTGTTGAGTGGCAATGGGCAAATGGGGGGCTTTGTCCAAGCGTCAGCATCTGAGGGGAGGACCACAGTCTCAGACTTTGAAAACCCCTTCTATACATTATACTGGATGTTTTGCAGATATCTGATATGCCAATATTTTCCAACTCTTTGGCCGATGCCGATACCAATATGCATCTATTTTTCCCCACCTAATTTCAGAGACCATCAAGTCTCTCCTATAGAGGGTATGCACACCCACTGGAACACGCCCCCTCAATCGGGAATGAGTGTCAAAATGAGTGTCAAGTTCCTCCCTGAGCAGCAGGTGTCAGTTATCTAGGCTGATTACTGCATTCAAGCTCAGTCTTGCTGTGACTCAGTGGGCGTGACCCCACAGTGACTTCTGCCTCTGTGACATCACATGCATACCCTCTATAGTGGAATTAATACATTGTTATGCCTTATCATGATGGCCCTGCCCCACTGGCAGATGCAGACATAAATACATTTAAAAAAATGTACTCATTCACTGGGCAAAATAAGAAAAATACTTCAACTTAGATTATGTAAGTATATATATATATATATATATATATATATATATATATATATATACACTGATGACATGCCGATATCATCATCATGCATCCCTAATGTGCAGGTAAGTATTGTTCTGGTGATTTGAGCTAAGTGTGTGCATTTATGCAGATGGTGATGGCCGCAGTGAGCTGGTGGTGGGATACACAGATCGTGTGGTGCGAGCTTTCCGCTGGGAGGAAAACTCTGAGGCGTCAGACCTGGGATCTGGACAGCTGGTCCTGCTCAAGAAATGGCTTTTGGAGGGTCAGGTACTGCTAGCTATCAGTTCAACACACGTTCATCTTAGCATCCTCCTGTAATTGTTGCTAGATAACATTGACCGTCAGCTGTTATGGGGTTATACTGTACTTTTGCATCTTATAGTAGCATACTAAGTTGAGTGGTGAGCAGATGCATACAAAATTTTAAACGGTACAGTGGTTACCGTAAGGGAATTTGATATATTTGATCATTAAACCGGTTATCATGTCATCCCTTTCATCCCATTATCATAAAGGAAGTGTACTGTGGGGTCCACCAATCAAGAGCCAGGGGTTATCATAAAGGAAGTGTACTACTGTGGGGTTGATCGGCACCAGCCATGTCACCAGCCAATTTCCTCCTGGCCGGCCAATCACTGTTGAAGACGTCACCTGTCTGGCATCAAAGATCCCTCACAGACAATGACCTCTCACTCTCCACCACACATAGCATTACAAGACACAGAAGGGAATAAAAGAGAAATGTTACAGATAAAAATACACATACGGCTAAAGGCCATAACAGGCTGTCAAAATGTGCACAGGCTTAGGGCGTTTCCAGATTGGGAACGAATGCTTTCGTTCTGTGCCCCGAGAACGATTGCTCCCCTTCCCTCTCCCCCGCCGGTCAGCTTTCACATTACAGATGTTGTTCCGTGCCCAGGCACACTTGCGTATCTACAAACTCTGACACAATAGGTGGCGGTATGCACGTAGTTGCTTTGTGATCCGCCAATAAACACAAAGAAGAAGAAGAGTAGGCTAGTAGGCTACACTTGCCAAGTCAGTGAACGAGCTGGATACTATTGTATGGTTGGACTTTGTGGTGTACAAGAGGTAAATACAAGTTTGTGTATTGTTTTCCCTACTATGACAAACTCAACATGTACAGTGTAAAAGTGAGTTGTGTTGCTAATAGCGAGTAGCCCTTAGCATTTAGTATAATACACATTTGCTTTCTTTTGAATCAGCCTACTCCACCGAGTTGACTGTTTACGAGTTGACAATTCAGTCTGATATTGGCTAACGTTAAAATGCCCATACACTACTTTGTACCCAATTCCTTAATGCAAAGCTAATGGTAATGAAAGCAAAGCTAAACAGTAACACAAATCGCTTTTACATTGTAACATTGTAACATCACAGTATAGAAAACAATACACATACCGGTACTCATATATTTACCTCTTGTGGGCCACAAAAGTCCAGACCATAGGACAACTGTTCATCACACAGTAAAGAAATAGCAGTCCATTTTGTGCTTTGGTACAGTTGTGTTCACACTTCAAGTGTTGCGTTCCCGGGGATGCCTGAACCCTTCCCCAGACCACCTTTTCAAGTGGACCCGGCAACAGTTCACTGTTCCGGGGACAGAACGCAATGTTCACACTGATCAAACGAACCTGACTTTGGGGTCAGAGTGGTGACAAGTGTGCTCTGAGACGTTCCCGGGTCCTTGATGTGAAACCACCCTTATTGACTTATTCCACACACAATCAAACTCCAGTTTGTGATGATGTCCCTGGTGCAGGTGGACAGTCTGTCAGTGAACCCAGGTCCGGAGGGTTTACCAGAGCTGATGGTGTCCCAGCCAGGCTGCGGCTATGCTATCCTGCTGTGCTCCTGGACCCAGCAGGGCTCCACCGGTCCTGGATCTGCAGAAGAGTCCCCCGCCACTCTTGGGAGGTACACATCATCATGATAGAGTCCTTATATGTGGAAACATGGGTTTTGTCTGATTCTCAAGTGAACGAGCATTATAGGTGGCATTTCTAGGTATGAAGTTGTAATTAGGCTGTCTGAAACCAGTTTGATACAGAAGTTGACTGAATTTGCAACCTTTCTAGTTACCTGGTTTTAGCCAATTTTCGAGGAACCATATGGTACCTTTTGGTGCGTTAGGATATCCCATAATACCAATCGACGAAGAAGAACAAAGCAAGCCCCTAATCGCGCCGCCCACAAAGCCTCCCGCATCCGAAAAAAGTGAAACAACGTTGGCTAAATAACAAACATCTATCACTTTCTTTTCGTTTTTATTCTAGAATAGTCAATAACGTCAACCTTTAATTAATTTTAGTGCAGTCAGATGTTTGTACAGTGTCAGGAAAGTCACTTTTGAACAATAGTAGGAAGCATCTTACCTGACTGTGTTCTGGGCAGCAGCCGGCTGGTTATGTTGCTAATATAA
This sequence comes from Poromitra crassiceps, assembly GCF_964638095.1. NCBI lineage: Eukaryota > Metazoa > Chordata > Actinopteri > Beryciformes > Melamphaidae > Poromitra > Poromitra crassiceps. Next base: position 28,903,545 of record NC_139624.1, on the reverse strand, counting down.
CTAACCTTAGAGAACTCACTCCACCTGCCCCAAAGCAGGACTAAACAGCCAGGATGATAGCAGCATTGCAGACCTTCAAGTGTAAGTGGAGTTAGTTTTAACCATGCTTTATTAAATAATAAGCTGTCATTACTTCCCATTTGTTGATAATGTAACGTTTTCGTTAGCTTGGTTTTATGCTTTTAATTTGAAGGCGGAAAGGGGAAATGGTGGTCTGTCAATTGTGTCAGTTCACACGTACCATTTCCCTTTTTCGCCTTCAAATTAAAAGTGTAAAAACAGCTAACGAAACGTTAGCCTGTCTGGATTATAAAAGTAAGTATAATGTCAGAGAAAACAGCCATCAGACATGCCGTTTTATACAAATTCATTGCCAAATGCTTGGCAGTTGGGATTCAACTTAAAAAATCTGTCTATGCAATGAAACAGCACCAGTGCGATCTGTCGCGTGCGATGGTACCTTCAAGCAGGAGGACGTCTGAAACAAGTTATTTTTCATCCAGCGATGTGAAAATATGTTACCTAATTAATCAAGTATCTAGTTAGATAGCTACTAGGTGACTTGTACTTCCCACTGAAACCTGATAGTAATTGCTCCCTGATCCCTTCTGACCTCCTGTACCACCTTTCCACATCTAGGTCACTTGTCTTAGATCCTCTGACCAGATGCTTCTTACTGTCCCGCTAACCAGGTTAAAGTGAAAGGGTGACCGTGCCTTTTTCTGCTGCTGCCCCGTACCTGTGGAATAGCTTGCCCCTCCCTGTTAGGTCTGCCTCTTCACTGGGCATTTTTAAATCAAGACTAAAAGGACACCTTTTCTCCCTCTCTGTAGTATTCACATTTGTATCTTTCTCTCTGGGTTATTATCTGTTTGTTATATTTTACGTTGTTTTAACTCATACTGTTAACAAACACATTGCTTTGAACCTTTATCGTCCGACGTATCACGCCTCTCTCTCTCTCTCCCTCTCTCTAACTTGCATGTTGTACAGCACTTTGTTCAACTTCTGCTTGTTTTTAATTGTGCTCTATAAATACATTGACTTGACTTGTCTCATACACCCAGTGCAACTGTACTTTGGCCTCAAAGTGTCAGAAAATATTAATATTTTAAACATGTGATGTGATGTTTCTCTCAGTGACGGGCCTTCCAGAGATGTAATTCTCCACCTGACCACCGGGCGGATACACAACAAGAACGTCTCCACTCATCTCATTGGCAGCATAAGCAGAGGTACCATACAATGTGAACCATGTACTATAGTTAGCTAGCTATTTCACTTTAAATGTTGTGATTGTTTTTCTGTATTGCTTTGTCTTCTATCTGATTACTTACTGTGGCTTTTAAAGTTAATCTTGAATCTTAGTGGATTGGTTTACGACTAGAATTGACTACACTTTTTATGAATAACTCATTTATGTTATATATTATACAAATAAAGGTCTAACCATAATCTATTCTGGACTCAAAGATTTTGTTGATACATTTTGACTAGGGGTGTAATGCTTCACAAAATCCCTATGTGCCCAGTCTCTCCCCCCCCTTTTTTACTCCTTTTTGTTTTTTGTTTTTTTTAACAGGCTAATTCAGGCTGATGAACTTTTTCTTTTTTTACATCTTGTCTCTTGTAGCCATTATTTCCTTTTAGGTCTCTGTACAACAAGTGTTTCTGAAAAGTACAAACAAATATTTTGTATTTATTAGCATAGAATTTGTTGCCAATTATTAAGAACTACAAAAACTTTTTAAACACACAGATTGGTTCTAGCAATAAATTGTAATGACCTGTGTTTCAAATATGGCCCTACAGCTCACCACTTGCTTGCACCTACTCTGTACTTGCTCACGCAATTTCTGAAATCACTATTTGTTCAGTAAATAGGATCCAAGCTATGGTGTACTGTTCATGCCCAGATGTAGATGGGGGCAGCTGTAGCTCAGGAGGTAGTTGAAATACTGGAGATAGTTCCTTGATTTTAAAACTTTTTATTTATTTTTATTTATTTTACTTATTTATTTTATTACTGTATTTTCACAATCTAGTTAAAAAAATATATAAAAAAAAAAAATTACGCCGTTTGTCTATTTTGTCTAAATTTTGTTTACCATGATATCTTTGTAGAAGACTCGCAGTGTTCAGCATTGAAAGATTCATTGGTTCATCGGTTTGCAATGTGTATTGCACCTAAAGCCTCGTACCTAAACAGTTCAGTACGAATACGCGTATTGTTACACCCCTAATTTTGACTGATGAGATCTTTTTCTCCACAGGCTCAAAAGACGAATCTTCTAAATGTGGCCTGTTTGCCCTCTGCACTCTTGATGGTGAGCCAGAAATGTTGAACGTATTCAAACGATTCACACAAGAGGATGTGTAACAATGAATCCATAGTGACATTGCTACATACAGGTACATACTGTATTTGTATAACATGTAATGCAAGTTAGTGAGAGCTCTACGACTTGCTTCATTAACGTAATGAGCACCAAAGGTGAAGGCGGCGGCCATTAGCTGCTCTGTAAGGTGCCTTCCTGCCAGCAGCTGATACTTACTAAGAGCTTTCTGAACAGCGGGAGAGTCCATCAATATTTAAAGAAGAGGGGAGCCAATGGGATTATCAAGATTCACAGCTGCCAGACATACTCAGAATCACTCTCTCACACCTTAACACGCCTTTACCTAGTACTGTATGTAGCATTAGTGTATTGAAATGCAGAGGAAATGGTGAGAGAAATGTAAATCAGCTGTATGACAGGAAAATCAGTGATTATTTGGCAAGGAAACCACAGTGGAGAACTCCTCGGAGAAGCATTGATTTTCTCTTTGTGTGTCGAGACAGGGTTGAACGGAAGATTTATTTGATTTCATTCTGCTCTGCTGCATATGCACTTTCCTTGAACTCATATTGGTTGTTGTGGATTTCTGCTATCTCATTGTTATTCTTGAAATGTCAGACCCAGCTCCATCGCAGAAACCTTGCGCTCAAATTATTCCTTCTGTTGGAAGAGCCATTCAATGCCAACATCTGTGATACAGTGTGCTCTGTGCCAGAGGATTTGTTGATTTATCTTTATTCATCACAGCATTAGCATGTGTAGGTTTAAACTTGTTTGGACTGTTCAGCTGCACCATCATTTCCCACACATCTCTTTGCATTTCAAAGGAACCTTGAAGCTGATGGACAGTTCGGAGAAGCTGCTGTGGTCAGTCCAGGTGGATCATCAGCTCTTTGCCCTGCAGAAGCTAGATGTCACTGTGAGTTCATGTATTTATTTAGGCCTCCGTTAAAGTCGAACTGAAATGAAAAAATTACTAACTATTTTAGATCACATCCCCGGCCAATTTCAACCAATAATATCATGATATCCATTAGGGGTGCACCGATCGATCGGCAAGCTATCTGTATCGGCCGATTTTGACCTCAAATATGCGATCAGCTGATTGCCGATATTTCGGCTGATTGCCGATATTTTTTTATATTGTTATTATTATTATTATTATTATTTTTATTTATTTTATATATATAAAAAAGCCCTATCACTAATCAGGCTTTCCAACGATATAAAATACAATGCCAATTGGTATTATTAAAGGGGAGAAATAATCGACCGAAATAACGTTTCCAAACTTTTTTTGAGGAGTTTATATATTGGTGATCGGTAATCGGTGATCGGTCGATGACCGGTTGGGCAGATATTTCCCATAGGCAATCGGCAATCGGTGATCGGTGGCAAAAAACTTGATCGGTGCACCCCTAATATCCATCTGTCAATCAGTCTTTATTGCTAGAATAAAATTCCAAGAATGCTTGCAACATGGCTACATGGGCCAACTTTGCTAGCCCATAAATGTAATATAACTTCGCAAATAAGCATGTTAAATAAAAATGAACTGTAGTATCTTTGTTTAATATAGATGCAGAGGACATGTAATTAGTTTATTAACTCGCATTCCAGTTATATCGCTGTTTACTGTAGCTCATGTCCCGCTTCAAGACTGTTGGCCGGCTCTCTCCCTCGGCTAGGAAGCGGCTGTCTGCCCGGGGGGGAACCGCCAGCCGGTTCCCTGCTCGGGGGCTGCGCACAGTGAGCCAGCCAGCCAGCACGCAGTGCACGGCGCTGTATTTACATTATGTTGTTTGTAACAAAGACTGTTCAATTTCAGATTTGTCAGGTAAAATAAATTATTTGGCAGACTGTCTCCCTCTGCTCCGGGAGACACTGTGGGCAGGGCACTCGACTTTTCAACAGTCAAATCACACTCCTCCAAGCGCTATGTCCCACCTCTCTATCCTGTTTCACTCGGAAATACATCACGATATAAGGAAGTCACATACTCTCGAAATGCCGTTTCAGCTCCACTTTAAAGTGCAAAAAGTTTGTTAGGTTTGAGCTAGGGCTGGGCAATATATGAGACTAAATATCTTAGATTTAGATATCGTGATATGGCATAAGTGTTGTCTTTTCCCTGTTTTAAAGGCTGCGTTTACAGTAAAGGGATATCATTTTCTGAACTTACCAGACTGTTCTAGCTGTTCGAATATTTGCCTTTACCCACTTAGTCATTGTATCCACATTACTGATGATTAGTTGTCAAAAATCTCATTGTGTAAATATTTTGTGAATCACCAAGTTACAACTGAACATTTAGCCCAATTTGTAGAAAATACCGATATATATATATCATGTATCGCCAACCAGCCTAAAAATACAGAGATGTGAATTTTGGTCCATATCGCCCAGCCCTAGTTTGAGCCTCATGTATATGTGTGTGTTTGCCTCCAGGGAGATGGCCGAGAAGAGGTGGTAGCATGTGCCTGGGATGGTCAAACCTATATCATCGACCACAACCGCATGGTGGTGCGCTTCCAGTTCGATGAGAACGTCAACGCTTTCTGTGCAGGTGAGAGACCTTGTATTTAGCCCCAAATCTGCTTTTTTCCCCTCAGGCCATTTGCTCCTGTACGCTTCACTCCTGCTTACACTGTGCATGTCGAGAATTCCAAACATGCACACGGCCCATGACACCAGTAGATGGCAACATAGAGCTTAAGTCTCATCCAGTCGTCGCTCTCCCCCTCCTGTTTACCCTTCGTGTCTCTGTCCTCTCAAATCTTTCTCCAGTGTTTGAACAAGCCCCATCTTCTTTGACATGCACAGTAAGAAGTGGATTACAGAAAGGCATAAGAGAGGCTGTTTGATCTGCCTGGCTTCATCCTCAGACGCACACAGCCACAGAGTGTGTGGGGGAAGAGGCACCCCCCCCTCCCTTCGCCCACAGCCACAGAGCGTGTGGGGGAAGAGGCACCCCCCCTCCCTTCGCCCACAGCCACAGAGTGTGTGGGGGAAGAGGCATCCCCCCCTCCCTTCGCCCACAGCCACAGAGCGTGTGGGGGAAGAGGCACCCCCCCTCCCTTCGCCCACAGCCACAGAGCGTGTGGGGGAAGAGGCATCCCCCCCTCCCTTCAGACGCACACAGCCACAGAGCGTGTGGGGGAAGGGCATCCCCCCCTCCCTTCAGACGCACACAGCCACAGAGCGTGTGGGGGAAGAGGCATCCCCCCCTCCCTTCGCCCACAGCCACAGAGCGTGTGGGGGAAGAGGCATCCCCCCCTCCCTTCAGACGCACACAGCCACAGAGCGTGTGGGGGAAGGGCATCCCCCCCTCCCTTCGCCCACAGCCACAGAGCGTGTGGGGGAAGAGGCATCCCCCCCTCCCTTCAGACGCACACAGCCACAGAGCGTGTGGGGGAAGAGGCACCCCCCTCCCTTCAGACGCACACAGCCACAGAGCGTGTGGGGGAAGAGGCACCCCCCCTCCCTTCAGACGCACACAGCCACAGAGCGTGTGGGGGAAGAGGCATCCCCCCCTCCCTTCAGACGCACACAGCCACAGAGCGTGTGGGGGAAGAGGCATCCCCCCTCCCTTCACCCACAGCCACAGAGCGTGTGGGGGAAGAGGCACCCCCCCCTCCCTTCAGACGCACACAGCCACAGAGCGTGTGGGGGAAGAGGCATTCCCCCTCCCTTCACCCACAGCCACAGAGCGTGTGGGGGAAGAGGCACCCCCCCCCTCCCTTCAGACGCACACAGCCACAGAGCGTGTGGGGGAAGAGGCATCCCCCCCTCCCTTCAGACGCACACAGCCACAGAGCGTGTGGGGGAAGAGGCATCCCCCCCCCTCCCTTCAGACGCACACAGCCACAGAGCGTGTGGGGGAAGAGGCACCCCCCCCCCTCCCTTCAGACGCACACAGCCACAGAGCGTGTGGGGGAAGAGGCATCCCCCCCTCCCTTTGCCCACAGCCACAGAGCGTGTGGGGGAAGAGGCATCCCCCCCTCCCTTCAGACGCACACAGCCACAGAGCGTGTGGGGGAAGAGGCATCCCCCCCCCTCCCTTCAGACGCACACAGCCACAGAGCGTGTGGGGGAAGAGGCAGCCCCCCCCCTCCCTTCAGACGCACACAGCCACAGAGCGTGTGGGGGAAGAGGCATCCCCCCCCCTCCCTTCAGACGCACACAGCCACAGAGCGTGTGGGGGAAGAGGCATCCCCCCCTCCCTTTGCCCACAGCCACAGAGCGTGTGGGGGAAGAGGCATCCCCCCCTCCCTTCAGACGCACACAGCCACAGAGCGTGTGGGGGAAGAGGCATCCCCCCCTCCCTTCAGACGCACACAGCCACAGAGCGTGTGGGGGAAGAGGCAGCCCCCCCTCCCCTTCGCCCTCCAGCCGTTCTGTGTGATCATTAAGTCACATTAGATGAGCACATTAGTTTCTCTGTTGTTTATGTGGAGGCTGGCTCTGCCACACACATTAGCATGCCGAGCACCACAGGGCTTTGTTGATGTCTTCATTGGGATGCACATGTCCTGTAGGGCTGTGAATATTCACTGGCCTCACGATTCGATTCGATTACGATTCAGAGGGCTCCGATTCGATTATAAAACGATTATCGATGCATCTCGATGCATCTTACATCGATGCATCACTTTTTTTCCCCAATACATGATTTATTTTTTCTCACTTTCTTTTTTCTCACTGTGTGGCTACTTTTAAAATAAAAGTGCATTTGGAATTGCATTGTATTATGATCCATAATTAAAATAAACAAATGCATGTACTTCCATTATATTTTATTCAATTATTTAAAAAATAAAAAAACGTTTTTTGTTGTTGTTGTTTTTTAATAATCAATTTTTTACATTTGTGAATCGATGCAGAATCGTGCACGTCCGCATCGCGATGCATCTTATAATCGATTATTTTTGACACCCCTAATGTCCTGTTCTATCACAGCGCTGCATGCACACACACACATTGCCTTATCATATATCGGATTACTTCAACGCGACTGAATTGTAAGTCAAAGAATAGTTCTTACTGTAACCAAGTGCAATTGTGGGTTTTGTGGTGCAGGGCAGTACACCTGCAAGGAGGGCAAGAACAGTCCCTGCCTAGTGTACGTCAGCTTCAACCACAAGATCTACGTCTACTGGAGGGTGGAGCTGGAGCGCATGGAGCCCACCAACCTGCTGCGCGTGCTGGAGGAGCGGCCCGACTTCAAGAGCCGGCTGAGGCAACTGGGAGTCGGTGAGGTCGCCACACCAACACACCTCAAGGCAGCTAGCTATGCTCTTGTTAGCATTCCAGCCTAGTCCCAGACAAAACCTTTTAACCAAAAACCAGAGAAAGCTAATCAGGGTACCTGGGGCCTTAAAAGTATTTAAAAAGCATTGAATTTAATATTCTCGAAACAAGGCCTTAAAGCCCCCCTCCAGTCAGTTTGTACTATCTGTATAACTGTTGATGTTCTATGGAAACATATGTGCTGTATCAACGCACATCCTCATTTGCGGCAAATAACTTAAATTGATAAGAACCAAAGGTAACATTTTTCTCCATGCATTATTCCATCTCAGCATGACAGCAGCAGCAGCGTTCTCTGTGTGTCTGTTCTCTCTTTGTTCAATTCTTTGTCCGCGTCCAGAGCGGAAATACCGGAGACAGTCACCGCCATGACCGTCTGCCCGCATCTCCGTAAATATTGTTATAATATCAACAACTAGCCAACAGATATCAAAGCTGGTGGGCTTCATGGAACGAGCGTGACTCGAACTGGTTAACAGTGATATCAAATTGGTCATTCAGTGGCGTTTTGCACCCACATAACTAACGTAGCTCACAGCTAAAGCGCAAATTATGCTCAAGCGAAATCGCCGGCTCCAAGGCAAGGCAAGGCTCCAAGTCGAGGCTGCGCAGAACCCTGTCAGCAGCTTAACTAACAGCTAGCTAACAACACCAGAGGCTAACCCCAGCTATTTACTGTATACTGTAATGTATTATCTGAATATCATACGTCAGTCGTCTGACCACTACAATATCTGATGTCATCACCCGTTTTTACAAACCGCTTTATTTTGAGTTTTATTCTGAGCCCAAAATAAGGTTATTTGTCAACAAAATACACTGGTGAACAGTGTGGCTAATCAACAGACCAGGGCAGGACTCAGCAACACATGAAATATCTTAAAGATTATAAAATACACTGGAGAGGGGCTTTAAAAGTATTAAATATAGTTTACAAAGGTCTTCATTTTTTCTTGTCCCTTTGTACGGACAAGAGCATTTTTTATTTTATTGTTTCCACTTGGAAAATGACAACTGCGCATATGATATCAAACAATGCACGTCTTCTGAGAGCAGCGAGTGTGCACTTAGGAGTGTTCGTCTTGTTGATTCCTCGCCTGACTGCGCTCGTCTATTTTCCTGGCAAGCACAAGGTCATTTCAAGGCTACATTACCCTTGTTGCTTTCAGTTATGTTTTGACAGTTGTTTATTAACAGACTTAACTGCACAGTTCTTGAGGGGGTCTGGCTACAGACCTCCGCTGTCACGCCAGCTCCATATGTATACATATAAGATGGAAAAGAGGTCGGCAGCCATGTTTGGAAAGTAGTGCCGGCTATCTCTTTTCCTTCCAAAAAGACCGATTATGTGCATTTTGGATTAATATTTAATCGTGTGTTGAGTACCCGAAGCACAACATGTATTCTGGCACTGTGAGATGTGTGTTTTGGCAGATTTCTAACAGCTGTACCATTACCCTCCATTCTATGGCGATACTAACTAACTTCACGAGGCATGGTGTATCTTGGTTATGTGGGGGGGGGGGGGTGTGGCAAATAAGCAAAACTCCCCAAAAAGGGGAGTATCCCTTTAAATTGAACTTGGAGAACCCCTGGGGGTACCCGAGAAAGTTGATTCTGTTCAGATTAGAGCCTCGTCTTCAAACAGGCAGTGTGTGTTCTCCTTTGATCTTGTTTGGCAGTGCAAGTCATAAGCGGATTAAGAGGCCAACTGTCACTGTCTCTGCATTCAAATGATTTGCCAATCAGTTAGTCATAGCACACAAACGCCCCCCCCCCCCCTCACACACACACACACACACTAGATCCCACTGAGAGAGATCCTTCTTGCTGGCAAAGCGATAATTGTCCATCCTCGCAAATTAACCACACACACACACACACACAGAGGAATATATATATATATATATATATATATATATATTAGGGCTGTCAGTGTTAACGCGTTAATTGTGATTAAGGGCTGACCATAAATGCGTTAATCGCATGCCGCTATTTTGCCCCTTCGACGCACCCGTACTTGTAGTCAAGCATCGGTTTCCTGTCTCCTGTATGTTTCAGGCATGGAAAAGAAACACGGCAACACGCTTCTAAATGGCTCGTTTTACTTAAAAAAACTCCCAGATGCCACGTTTGCTTTAACCGTTCAACATACAGAAGAACGACACTATGCAGAAACATGTGCCCAGCACTTCTCCGAAGTAGCAGAGCAATGGGACATTGCAAGGAAGGTGACGACAATCGGTACAGACAGTGCACAGAATATGATAGCAGCAGCAAAAATCATGCCATACCAACACATGCCGTGCATTGCACATAGTATACAGAGGACGATTACAACGTCAATCCGTGACAGTGGTTTTGAGAATGTATTGGCAAAATGCTGCAAACTGGTTGGACATTTCAAGCATAGTCCAGCAAATGCAGCAGAACTGCAACTAGAACAAGCAGAGAGAAGACAAGAGCCTGAGCCTCTAATCCAAGACGTTTCCACCAGATGGAACTCCACTCTGAGCAGGATCACTCGGCTGCTCAAACACAAAGATGCCATCAGAGCTACACTTGATCTCCATCAGCAAAGGATCACTCCAGCCATGCTGACCAATGCAGAGTTTGATTAGATCCAAAAGCTTGAGACACTACTTGAACCCTGCAAGTAAGCTACTACTTAAACACACACACACACACACACACACACACACACACACACACACACACACACACACACACACACACACACACACACACACACACACACACACACACATTGTAGACATTGTTACCTCCTGTCTACATTGCACTTCTATTGAATTGAAAATAAATCTAAAATTCAAGATCACAAAGGACATTTATTTGCATTCATTTGATTCCCAATTCCCCATGACACACTGGTAATAATTATTAATATCGATTAAAAATGCTTTGAATGCAAAATAATGGCATTTTAAACATGCGATACAAAGATGCGATTAAGAAAATTAATCATTTGACAGCCCTAATATATATATATTTTCGAATATAAGTGAGCCAAGTATTGCAAGGCAGGAAGGGCTGTGTGACGGGGTTTTTATTATTATTATTTTGCTGTGACCTCACCTTTTCACTCCAGCCTGGGAAACTGTGTGCAGCCAAGCAACACCGCTGCTTTTACTGCCAAACAGCAGAGAAGCTATATGGATTCCATTTGTCTGCTTGTTGTAAGGTTCACAAATCACCATGTCCTCTTTTCATTCCTTTTCATTAAATGTCCCTTTTGAAACACACTTTCGTCGAGGCTAAATTATGCATGCCATTACTGTGCCCCAAATTCACTTTACCTTGCTTACCCAGGTAGTCAGAGAGAGTGGACAGTGTTGTCAAGACTTTTTACGCACAAATGCTAATACTCCCTCCAAATGTTTGTTGTTTATTCTTTTATTATTAAATGGACACAGGTAAGACAGCAGTGGACCTCCTACCCAATCTCTTTAAAAAAAAAAATCAAATCCTTGGCGAATAAAATAATTCTGACTCTGATTCAGCTTTTTTCCATAGCTCTCACTTAGCAACTATAAGCGTAGATTAGAAGCTTCAGCTGTTTGTTGAGAAGCCTCTGTAGTATTTGCTATCTCACACACCAACTGCCCCATGTCAAGGTCATTGCCACAATTGTGCTTTTCCCCCACAGATGCTGAAGACACGGCGGCACAGAGACAATTGGTGGCAGATTTGCTCTACAAGGATGGACAGCCCAAACACACTGACACACATTAACTTGTTGCCGTTTGTTCCCCATTTCCCCTGTAACTGTCAACAATGTAAATAATACACTGTTAATAAAGACTGAATAACCGTCTCTCCTGTTGTTAGCCTTGTTACTTGTGTTACCTGTCAGGGTCAGGTTTGTAATCTGCCTTCTCCATCACCTGCAGTAATCTCAGATCTACTGGCAGTCACTGGCATAGGTATTCTATCCACCCGTGTTGCCTTTTTGGACCAGTCATCAGTTCAGTGCCTGCAGTTAGTCCAAAATGCAGCCGCTCGGCTCCTAACTGGGAAAAGAAAGGGCAACCATATTACACCGGTGTTGGCTGCCCTTCATTGGCTTCCGGTCCGCTTTAGGATCAATTTTAAAATTGTGTTAATTGTCTTAAAAGTTTTAAATGGATCTCGCTGATCTCATACACATTCACACTCCATAACAGGGCACTGATGTCGACAAACCAGATGCTCTTCTATGTGCCGAGGCGGAAGAATAGAGGCGACCGATTGTTCGTGGTGGCTGCCCCTAACCTATGGAACAACTTACCTGTCCACATATGAACTGCTGAGTCCTTTAAGTCGCTACTAAAGACTCATCTTTACTCTCGGCTTTCAACTCGAGCTGAGTTGTCATTTCGACTCTATCTTATTGTGTTTATCTCTGTGTTTATTGTTTGACCTTTTATTAATTGTACTATTTGATATTGTATATTTGTGCTCACATGTTAAGCACTTTGGTCAACTGCGGTTGTTTTAAATGTGCTATACAAATAAACTTTGCCGTGCTTTTAACAAGGCTGAAAGAGAGCAGAACAAACAGCAGTCCTTTTTGTTTTGATCACGGCTAAATTTTGTCAGTGTTTGAGACGGCTTCTTCCCTGCCACTCGCTTTGTTACATATGCATCCTCTGAAACACATGGAGTGGAGTGCCGTCATATTACATAACACAGCGTTTGTTACATAATGAGGCCTGTGTTGCACCCTGCCGCAGCGAAGCGCCTGCAGGGTGTGGAGCGTCTGCAGGATGGCTAAGCTGCCTGGAACGACTGCGGGAATCACCCACTGTTCCCAATGGGAGGATCCTATAACCACCTGCGTAGACTGTCTCCATTTCTCATGTAATATAAATGAGGTGTGTATGGCTCAGGTGGAGGCCGGAGCCTCTCATGTCTCCTGTGTTTCTGCCCTTTAGACGTGTGCCAAGGGAAGGGTTTGCCTGCTGGACACAGTCTCCCTGTGTTCACAGCCTGACAGATGAGCTTGTTTTGTTTGCCTCCGCTTGTTCATATCAGGCGTAAAGGAAAGATCCACCTTTAAAATATCAACACTGCTAGAGAACCGCTTTTGGCAGTGTACCTTTGATTACTGGGCCAATTTTATTGCGGTAGAGATTTAATAAGCAAAATCAGTAGGGGATAACCGTTCCTATGCAGGTCTGGAAAGTCTGGGGAAGTATTAAAAATGAATTAAATTGATAATTTCCAGGTCGTGAATAGTTTGGCGGTGTGAAAGAATGTCTGGGAAAGTATGGCAAATGTTCAGGTCCGATACACACATAATTCTAGCTTTTATGTTGTAATGTAGACCCACTTTGAGTCCACAGTTTTTGTTGATGTGAAGAATAATGTTCAGATAGAGGGATGCTCTTATTTAACCAGCCACTGTCAGCATGCATTATATCAAAACACCCACCAAAGTCAAATCCAGTCAAGAACATACAGTAGGGTTTGCCTGGAGAAATATGGAATTTTAAAATGGAAACCATGTAGGAACCCTGCCAATCATCTCACATATTCTGATATTTGTCGCTGCGAAGAGCAATCTTCATCTATGTGACCTAGTTAGCAGGGGTAACATCTTCTAAACAAATCAAGCTCTGGAAAAAGTATGGATTTCTTTTGAATGAAAATGTGCCTTTAGGGTTCCAAAGGCTTTTATAGATCTCTACCTGTGTTACGGTTGTCCCCCTTCTCATGGAGATATGATAATATTCACTTCTATTTGTTATGGCTGATTTATCCTTTGATGTGCTGGTTTGCTTATGTAGAAAGCGGTGCCTTTTTGTCCCACAGGGCTGCCGCCCATGCACACTGGAGTTCAGTCTGGTCCATACAGAAGATTGGGGCTGCTGCCCGCAACGCAGCTTGTGGATAGTTTATACTAGTCTGTCTCGTTTTGCATTGTTTTGTCACTTCTGTCCTGTCCCGTCTTTATGGGACCCTTTGACCGTGTGACGACTATCTTGGATTCCTCATGCATCCAACCGACGGGGCTGGCCCAGTGTTGGGATGTTTCTGGAGGCCACATCAGTGACCTCCACCAATGACCCTTGGGCCTTCATCTCAATTGATAAATCAGCCCGATTCATTGTTTCTGTTCATGATCATGTTATTATAGATCATAATGCCAGTCAACCCCTAGACACGATAGAGTACGAGCCAGAATTGAATATTGAGAAATGACTGGGCGTGATCATGTAACACCTGTGTATTTCATGAAACATTAGGTATCACGAATATTTTGAACATTCAGTGTATCTTACACCATGATATGATTCGTTAGGATAATTCTATATTCATCTGGCAGTAGTCAGAACAAGCAGGCATTCTCCTTTGTAAATGTTTCACCTTGTTAAAACAACATTCACTGGCCGCCCGCCCTGTTTGTCCTCTTTGTCCATAAGTGGTGAGCATTCCTGTGCACTAAGCTCATGAAGCCCCCCCAGAAAGCCAGATCGATCCTGTCTGTTATGGATGGGCTTAGCGAGGTCTGTTAGTTTGGACTTGCCAGTGTTTCAAGCAGCCATCAGTTTCCCTGAGAAAATGTCAACCCGTCGGTATGCAAAGTCCTGCCTGGCTTCGAGCGATGAATCCTGTGTGACTGTGACTTTTGCCCCTGTGTTTTCCCCATGCAAGCCGGCTGGACACAAAACACATCTCGGCTCTGGATCCAGCAGATTTCTGACCCTGGGAAATGACCACACAAGGATAATGGCCTTGCCAGTGTCCAACTGACCATCTGTGTCTATGTGTGTGTGTGGATAGTTTCATATTTATTTTAGCCTTATTTCCTGTATTTATACTGTAAGTGGACTAAATATCCAGGCAAAGCCCACATTTTCATTTGCTACATTGCCCTCTGGAATTTGTGCCAATGGGGGATACTACCTCTAGAGAGAGCTTGTTGTTATACATACAGTGTGGATGCATGTAGCAAGGTTACTGGGTGTTTTTGTAATCAGTCCTCTAAAGGGGCTAGTAATAGTTTTGCCACTGGTACCAGAGCACATTTTATTAGCTGTGGCTCTTGTCTTATAGGGCCAAGAGCCCCTACAGTGCCATGGCATGGCTTATGAACTGTGGAGCCTGCATGCATGAGACAGAATCATCTCTCCACCAGAGTGATAGAGTGATAGAAAGAAGGGGAGATGACGTCCAGACAGGGAGGGTTGGGCTGGAGGAGTGGGCTCTGTTTATGTCAGTCAGCATGTCAGTCATAATACAAAGGCACAGGGAGCATGTCAGTCATAATACAAAGGTACAGGGAGCATGTCAGTCATAATACAAAGGTACAGGGAGCATGTCAGTCATAATACAAAGGTACAGGGAGCATGTCAGTCATAATACAAAGGTACAGGGAGCATGTCAGTCATAATACAAAGGTACAGGGAGCATGTCAGTCATAATACAAAGGCACATGGAGCATGTCAGTCATAATACAAAGGTACAGGGAGCATGTCAGTCATAATACAAAGGTACAGGGAGCATGTCAGTCATAATACAAAGGTACAGGGAGCATGTCAGTCATAATACAAAGGCACAGGGAGCATGTCAGTCATAATACAAAGGTACATGGAGCATGTCAGTCATAATACAAAGGTACAGGGAGCATGTCAGTCATAATACAAAGGCACAGGGAGCATGTCAGTCATAATACAAAGGTACAGGGAGCATGTCAGTCATAATACAAAGGCACAGGGAACATGTCAGTCATAATACAAAGGTACAGGGAGCATGTCAGTCATAATACAAAGGCACATGGAGCATGTCAGTCATAATACAAAGGTACAGGGAGCATGTCAGTCATAATACAAAGGTACAGGGAGCATGTCAGTCATAATACAAAGGCACAGGGAGCATGTCAGTCATAATACAAAGGTACAGGGAGCATGTCAGTCATAATACAAAGGTACAGGGAGCATGTCAGTCATAATACAAAGGTACAGGGAGCATGTCAGTCATAATACAAAGGTACAGGGAGCATGTCAGTCATAATACAAAGGCACAGAGAGCATGTCAGTCATAATACAAAGGCACAGAGAGCATGTCAGTCATAATACAAAGGCACAGAGAGCATGTCAGTCATAATACAAAGGTACAGGGAGCATGTCAGTCATAATACAAAGGTACAGGGAGCATGTCAGTCATAATACAAAGGCACAGAGAGCATGTCAGTCATAATACAAAGCAAGTCTACCCGGGCTGCAAGGAAATGGAAATCTCATCTCGCACCTGCCTACCACAGCCTCTAATCTGTGCAACTGAGTTAGGTCCAAAAAACATCTTCACCAAAGTAATTTAGTCTCATCTACAGGCTTAAATTATTATTTTTTAGATTTAAAATTCTGCTAATGGGTTGAGATAATTAATTTCCACAAAACAGTTGTAAAAAGTTGTACGTTAATTCATTTGTAAAGAAAATGATCAGAAAATTCTTGAAACACGTTGATTTGCAGAGAAACAAGTGAAATGATCTGTTGTTTTTTTTGTTTGTTTTAGTCATTTCATTTGGTTGCACACTGATGATGATAGCTTAGGCTGAAGCATCTGTGCCAAAAATTGCTGCATGATATACCTAGATAGTGAGTTATACTGTATCTACAGTAACTATAAGTCATGTTGGTATATTGTATCTATTAGGACATTCCCATGTTCTGGTCCTACAATCTAACCTTTGCCGGCCTATAATTATCCATAAAGACAATTTCACATGCCCAGCACAGGTCTGTGCTGCCTGTGTGACCTGAGAGAGTTTCATTTCTCATGAATACTGAAAGCTCAGGGAGATGATTATGTCTCTCCAAGTGCATTTAGTGCTGTGGGTGGAGATGTATATCTCCATCATTCCCTCCTGAAGATGAGTGTCCCCCCCTCCCCTTCCCCGCTACTGTGTTCTCTAAGTAAGAAGAGTCAGGCAGGGTCCCTACGCAAGTCTGGAAAAGTATTACAATTTAATGTGATCATTTCCAGGTATTTTATTTTATTGTATTTTTTGAGCAGTGCACCCCCCCCCCCCCCCCCCCCAAGGAAATGAGCTAGGAGACAGAAACCCTGCGGCTCAAAGCCAATGAAACACACACACACAGTACCAGAGGTGGGCGGTGGAGAGGTCTATGGGTCCGAGTTGCACAAACATGCACCGCTTACTGCAACACCTGGGTGTGATTTTTGTTGATGTGAAGAATACTGTTCAGATAGAGAGATGCTCTTATTACCCAGCCACTGTCAGCATGCATTATATCAAATAGGCTACCTCCCCAAATCATATCCAGTCAAGACCATAGGGTCTGCCTGGAAAAATCTGGAATTTTAAAATGGAAAGCGTGCAGTAAGAAGTAGGGACCCTGCCAATTTCACATATTCTAATATAATGGCAGGATTGCATTTACATAAACACGTTTTTAATTTTCTATTTTGTTAATGAAAAATGCTACCTTATCTGTGAAGGGGAGACTCCTGGGTATCCATAGAGCCCATTCTCATATAGATATCGCGAGGTGAGAGGTCATTCAAGAGACCCATTTGAAAATGGCCATCACCAAAATGTAGGCTAAATTTGGAGCTAGCAGCGTGATGTGGCTTCTGATGTGTGCTTCTGGTGTGAACCAAGCGAGGCATCCACTCGAGTGGATGCCTCGCTTGGTTCACACCAGAAGCATCTCCGAAGCAGCGCGTCACGGAAGCATCGAGCAGGAGCCTTGACATTCACACCAGAAGCGCTCTGTTTTGCTCCACGCCTCGCTCTGTTTTGCCCCGCGGCGGTCACAGCTTGTATTGTGACCGGCGCGTATTGTGTATTGTGTCCATGCCTGGATGCACGTGGCCGCTCGAACCTGACGCCGAAAATCTCGCTGCACGCGAGGCGACGTGCTGCGGCTGCTGTGATCGCTCTTCCTTGTTATCAAGGACGCTGAAATGAAACTGCCTCCACGTGGCATTGCTTCAGTGTCGGATACGCGTCTAGTGTGTTTGGGCTGTCAGTGTCGGATACGCGTCTAGTGTGTTTGGGCTGTCAGCGTCAGATACGTGTCTGGTGTGTTTGGGCGGGGCTTCTCGTTTCATATGACACCAAGCTCTTCACTCTAGCTATAAAAATGCTACAGCCTCTGAAAGACAGTAATTTTGGCTATGTAGACACCGGGGCCCTCAGGATTCTGGGGTGGACATTGGACAATCAGATTTCAGGGGTTACCCCCTAAACATGCCCCATGTAATTAAGGTAGTTAGTATTTGTTAGTTAAGTATTTTGTATCACCTCATCTAAAGTGAGGACTATCTATGCCTTACAAAGCATTTATAAATAAGATTAAATACAATTGGTTCTACATTATTAGTTTATGATTCAGGAATCAAACATTTATAACTGTTTATGAATTACTTACTAATGCTTAGTAATGTATGAACAATGCTTTATAAATTATGAATTAAGTATTTACTACTACTTAACTAATGCTATTAAGCCTTAATAGTGTGCAGTTATAAAGTGTTACCAAAGTCTGATATCGTGACAACCCTATAGGATGAATCAGTGTGACATCGCGACAACAAAAAAGCACTTGCGGGTGCCACTGCAGCAGAGTATGAAATAAAGCTGAATTTTTTTGCCAAACAAATGTTAATATCTCAAAAACTATACATCACATCGCTTATATTTTGACATTCTGAGTGAGAGCAGAATATGTGAATTTAGTAAATAGTACAGCCTGCTAGAGTGAGACACACTCAAGGCTGGCTCCATTCCATAGGGTCCCATTATAAAGGCTGGAAAAAAGCAAAACTTAAACTGCGATTTGTCAAACAGTACAAAATATAAATTAAAGCTGAATTAAGATAGAGTGATAAACGTGGTGACTCGTTTAAAATTTAAATGGAGTCTCTAGTTTAAAGTATGGAGAAGTAGCTACAGTTCAAAGAGGGCATGGTTTCTCCATGAACTGCTGTTTAAAGCAAACGGCAGTTGCAACCGGAAGTCTGTTGAAGCAATTTGTTTACCAGCATCCTGATCCCTCATATTTAACACCAGGCAAAATAATAATAATAATAAAAATAATAATAACAATAATAATAAAAAGGTATTGAAAAAGTATGGAATTTCTTCATTGAAAATGTGCATGAGCCCTGGTCTGTCCATATGGATGTGCTGCTGCTGCTGCTGCTGCTGAGAGAATCCAGCATTCACTACTACATTGAGCTCAGTTTGACGGTCAGAGTCGTAAGTGGAGCAGTCTGGTTTTGAGGCAAGAAATCCGTTAGTCACTCATCTCAAGATGACGAAAACGAAAATACCACTCCTGTAGCCTATATTGCGTTTCCTGTAAGAATTTGTGAACATTTTTACTTTTCGTTCAGAGGCGTTCCCTGCTCGGGCCTCGACAGGATGTGGCCTGCAGAGTGACTCAAACGCAGTGAGGGGAGAAGGGGGCGGGGGCTTTCTGTAACAAGGTTTGTTGTAATTTACTGTTCCATCCTGTGCGGCTCTATCTCTGTGTTGCCAGGAGCTGTCAGGGTGCCCGACTACAGAAAAGCCATTGCTTGACAGTTCTGATGCGACCAAAACAGGTTTTCAGTTTTTTGGCGAGAAAGCAGCCATCTCCACCCAGGAACAAAATCACACGACGAATGACATGTTTCCTTGAACGAAAAAAAATATTTTTTATTTTGCTATGACATATATGCACGCTGATTTTGTTGACATTTTATTAGCTGTACTCTTCTAATGTCAACCCAGTCGGCAGAATAAAATGTTGGCAGTTTACGTTTCTGCAAGCCACATAATTAGCCTGGGTGAACCCAGCCTTCAACGTGACGTCACAGACTATGTCTGTAGGGTAAGTTTCTTATGTAACTGATTAGTACATGGAGGTCACGTGGAGGCTGGGTTTACCCAGGCCAGAGCTGTGTATATAGAAGAGTCATGACATCACCATTCACTCCGATGGACCAGTTTTTTACTCTCAAGAGTTCCAGGAAGTAAGGTCCTGGATTAAGCAGCACTGTGGAGTTGTAGCAAAATGGACAGTTTGTGTTGTACTTTGATTTTTTTTTCTTTTTTTGAATCAAATTGTACATTATCAGCTTTATTTTAGCATTCAAAAGTAGCACAAGACCCCTTCCTGGCTGTTCATTGGCTAATGAGTCATGCCTTTTGGTCCTCCGCTGACGCCAATCTCTCGCTAAATTGCTCTGACCCAGGCTAACGGATACGTAACATTCAACGTTTGTAAACCAAAGAATACATCGCATATCAATATTTCAAATGAACCAACATTTTCCAACGTAAATGTGAAAATGTCAGTTAATTTGAAAACAGTTTCCAGTTCAATTTAAAACATTATGCAAATAACAACTTGGTTATGCTAAGGCAACTAAAACAACTTTGCTACAATTTGGGTTAGGCTCACATAACCAAAAAAACCCGTTGTGACTCATGGTTGAACTGTAGACTTTGAACACGCTGGGGATTGAATACGACCCTCCGGTGTGAAAGGCAAGTGTTTAAACTTTACAGCCTCCATCCCCCCTAACCACAATGCCCTTACTGGCCACCGCGCTATTTCAATAGCAGACTCGATGATGTTTATACGTTGAACACATGTCTAGAAATGTTGATATGCAACATATTTTCGGGGGCGGCTTTAGCTCAGGAGGTAGAGCGGGTCGGCCAATGATGCAAGGGTTGGCGGTTCGATCCCCGCTCCCTCCCAGCTGCTGTCGTTGTGTCCTTGGGCAAGACACTTAACCCTCCTTGCTCCCAATGGTGTGTAGGCACCCTGCGTGGCAGCCTGCCGCCATCGGTGTATGAATGGGTGAATGTAGACTATCTACTCATTGTAAAGCGCTTTGGATAAAAGCGCTATATAAATGCAGACCATTTACCATTTTACCATTTATATTTTGGTTCACAAATGTTGACATTCAATGTAGAAACGTAAACTGCCAACAATTTATTCAGGCGACCAGGCTGCTAAGGTGAGTGGGCTGTGAAATAATGTGTGTGCGTGTGCACGCACGTGTGTGTGTGTGTGTGTGTGTGTGTGTGCGCGCACGCTATATATGTGTGCTATATGTCAGTAGGAAGGGAGAGAAGAAGGATATGTATATGTAAGCGTGTGTCTGTGTGAATGCTACATATTAGTGTGAGGGGTCAACCTCCAAGCCCTCTGGTGCTGTGGGAACATCGGTTTTCTCTGCGCTGACATGGTCTTTATATAGCACTGGACCAGTGAAGGGCACAGACGAGGGGGGAGGGGGTGCTAGTCCAGGCCCACGGGAATCAGGGAGCAGTTTGAGATATTAAATGGCTGCCCTTTCACATAATCTCACTCTGGAGCCAAAATAGAACCACCACTTCTCCACGCTGTTTCAATAAATATTGAAATAATGCACACATACGAAAAGGGCTAGCCAGAATACATATTTTTAATAGCCAGAGAAAATACTGTTTCAGAAGAAGAAAAACACCAAAAATAAATTTCTGTCATACATCGATTCCCCTCGCACAGCATAGGAAGTTCACTAGTACATCAAAGAGGGACAAAACATTGCCAATCTATGTGTGGATGACCTCTGCAGAGAGGCCCAGGTGGAGACCGGAGCAGTGGCACAGTCAAAAGCACGGCACAGCCCAAGTGTGGTTAAAGCACGGCACAGCCCAGGTGTGGTTCAAGCACGGCACAGCCCAGGTGTGGTTCAAGCAGAGCACATGACTTTGGCTTTTTTTGTTTCCCCCCCCGCAAGCATGTATGAGGCCTTCCTTGATTCTCCACATTATGAATACACATACCAAGAGAGCCAGGTGGCACTGCAGTGGGGAGGGTATAGAGAGCCAGGTGGCACTGCAGTGGGGAGGGGATAGTTCTCATGGAGCAAGCTAGTGCCCACTGAGTCTGTGTCAGCACTTCATAAAAGACCAAATCAGCAAACATGATGCATCAAAGTGAATAACATCAGCAAAAGGCGGGCACAGGAGGGGAAAATATACAAAGAAGACTGGTCCTCTGAATAAAGAGGAAGCTAGAAAGATGCTTAACCAAACATGGATGACCTTGGCACAGAATGCAGCTTCAGCCTAATGAATGATTTTAAAAAATCCCAAAAGAGGCAAGGGAAGACAGCCGGGGTGGGCTTTTGGCAGCTTTTTCTGGCCGGGGCTTGGTGAACTGGTTGTGGAGATAGGACCTATTGACCGAGGCTCGGTGAACTGGTTGTGGAGATAGGACCTATTGACCGAGGCTTGGTGAACTGGTTGTGGAGATAGGACAGGTTGACCGGAGCTCGGTGAACTGGTTGTGGAGATAGGATCAGGGCTCGGTGAACTGGTTGTGGAGATAGGACCGAGACTCGTTGAACTGGTTGTGGAGATAGGACCGAGGCTCTCTGAACTGGTTGTGGAGATAGGACCGAGGCTTGGTGAACTGGTTGTGGAGATAGGACCGAGACTCGTTGAACTGGTTGTGGAGATAGGACCGAGGCTCTCTGAACTGGTTGTGGAGATAGGACCGAGGCTCTCTGAACTGGTTGTGGAGATAGGACCGAGGCTTGGTGAACTGGTTGTGGAGATAGGACCGAGGCTTGGTGAACTGGTTGTGGAGATAGGACCGAGGCTCGCTGAACTGGTTGTGGAGATAGGACCGAGGCTTGGTGAACTGGTTGTGGAGATAGGACCGAGGCTCGCTGAACTGGTTGTGGAGATAGGACTGAGGCTCGGTGAACTGGTGGGGAGATAGGACCTATTGACCGGGGCTCAGTGAACTGGTTGTGGAGAGAGGACTTATTCCTCATTTCCCCATGTCTAACACTAGCCATATCAAAGCAGAAAATCCCCATTTTGACTTCAGCACACACAAGCACACACAGACACAATCCCTTCAGACATACACACTTTCAACGTGACACAATCACACACTCACACAGTTACACAAATATGCAGACTTGTACAAAAGCAGAACTTTACAAAGTCATGCAATGGAATGTTTTGATATTTTTGTTGTCGAGTCTGACTCAAATGTGTTAGGCTGGCATGAAGTCTATTTTAACATTAGAAAAGGAATTATTTGAACTACTTTCAATCGAGGCCAACGTGACAGTCTGGAGTGTGCTCCTGGTTTGGAAAATCAACTTCATCGAAAGAGCAAGAGAGAAGAGAAGGGGCTCTACTGTATAGGGCTAGTTCAGAAATAGTGGTATTCTCCTCACGTCTCTTCCAAATTTCTAGATGGGATCTTAACAAGGTGGCCTGATTGACAGTTATATAACAACTCAAAAAACGTTTCACAATTTCCTTTAAACATACTTGAAAAGGCTTCCTGAGCACAAGTCATGTCAATTCTTAACCACAATGCTGAACTGATGTAGAGCTACGATGAAAGGTTTTGTCATTTACTTGATGATTCGAAGTCATTTCATACAGCCAAATCACAAATGATTCTGTTCATTTCAAATGATAATCACAGTTTTGCCATTTTGATAATGAGCCATTGGTGCACTTTTGCAGCTCAGCAAGATAATTGGTTCGAGTATAATCGTGAAGAACGATTAGATTCAGAGAGATCAGGCTCTCCCTATAATTGGCTTCCATTCACTCCGTAAACTAGGCTAATTTAATATGGGAGATAATCACGATGAATGTCTTAATTCTACAAACACAATGATGTAAACTGAAGAATGACAGATGCTCAACCACGTTCTGGCAGTGCGAGGCACTGAGATCGGACAGTCCAGACATGAGCCGTGTAGCGTCGCCACGTGGCCCATCGAGAGTGGGGTGAGAGGACCTGGACATCGCCCCTCGGGTCAGGCTCACAGGTTCTCGTTGGTGTCACTGTCATGGTGGCACTGGCTGTCGGACGGCGGATTCAGGAAGGGCAGCTCCTCGCCGCAGCCCTGCAGCTTCAGGACCCGACTGCTCAGGTCCAAGCAGCACTGTGTGGAGAGACATAAGTTATTCCTGAGGTCCAAGCAGCACTGTGTGGAGAGACATACGTTATTCCTGAGGTCCAAGCAGCACTGTGTGGAGTGTGGAGAGACAGTAGTGGTGGCCTAACGGTTAGAGAAGCGAGCTTGTGACTGGAAGGTTCAATCAGTTCAATCCCCGGGACCGGTAGGATAAATCTGGGTGGGGAAAGTGAAAAAGCAGCTCTTGCCCCTCCCTCATTACCACCACTGAGGTGTCATTGAGCAAGGCCCTTAACCCCAACTGCTCCAGCTGCTCAGTGGCCAACAGATCAGACTGTGGTTGTACTGGTCAGCTTCCAGGTGTGAATGTTTGTGTGAATGTGAACAGGGTGCTCCTGAAAAAGAGAGCATTGCTCTCAGTGAGAATCCCCCTGTATAAATAAAGGTAAAAATAAATAAATAAATAATAATAATAATAATAATACAGTGGTACATCTCAGAATTCTGACATTAAACTCTGAATTTTTACTTTATTTTCAGAATTCTGACTTCATTCTCAGAATCCTGATTTAAAGTTATAATGTCAAACATTTTCATCTAAATAAAAAAAATAAAAGTAACTATCTATCTGATAGTGAGTTAATACTGTACAATGGTGATAGAGGCTATGGCCCATTGACAGTTTGGATCTCACCTGCAATTACCACTCATCGCCATAGGTGTCACCCAATTGAACAAAACTGAAATCTTAGAGATTATCACTTTCACTTTAAACTCAGAAAAAAAAAGAAAAATGGCAAGTGACCCTAATCATCTTCTGTAGTTTAAATTGTGTGTGGTGTAAAAAGAAAAAAGAATCAGCTATTTGAATTCCAGGCAACCCCACTTAGGGTCGCAACCCTAAGGTTTGGAACCACTGCTGTAGACCTTATTTGTCTGTTTTTCTCCGGGTATAAACACCCAGCTCCACCGAGACTGAGCATTATATTAGCTGAATGGCCAAGTAAGTAGACATTTTGCCTCTATTCCAAAAGCTGACAGATGTAACCTTCTACATATAGCTGCTGGCTATAGAGTCTCTGAGGAGCTCTCCAGTAGGGAAGAGCGGTAATGAGTTACAGTAGTTTGCAGTCCCTCATTTAAGCAAAATTTCAACAGAGTTTTTGGCTCAGATCAAACTGAATTACGAGATGCAATTTTGCAGAGACAACGATGCAGTGGGAAGGAAATTGAGTCTTATATTACAAAGTCCTCGAGGGCTGTTTTACATAATTATAGATCATGTTCCCCCTCAAGTACCACTCTAATTAGATTTTTGGGAAGATGTCAACCAGATGCAGCACTTCTCTAATCCTGGATGTCTTTCTTTGTCCTATTAGCGCTTTCTTCAGTTTGTCACACAGGCTTTTTTATGCCTCCGCCGGCGAAGCCAGGCCGAAGGCATTATGGATCCGGGTTGTCCGTCCGTACGTACGGCCGGCCGTCCGTACGGATGTCCGTCCGTACGGATGTTTGTTAACGCCATATCTGAGGAACGCCTTGACGGAATTTCATCAGATTCGCCTTAAACATTCACTTAGGCTCAAGGATGATCTGATTAGATTTTGGTGGTCCAAGGTCAAAGGTCAAGGTCACTGTGACCTCTCGAACGCCATTTTCAAGCTTGTTAACGCGATATCTGAGGAACAACTTGACGAAATTTCATCAGATTCGCCTTAAACATTCACTTAGGCTCAAGGATGATCTGATTAGATTTTGGTGGTCCAAGGTCAAAGGTCAAGGTCACTGTGACCTCTCGAACGCCATTTTCAAGCTTGTTAACGCGATATCTCAGGAACAACTTGACGAAATTTCATCAGATTCGCCTTAAACATTCACTTAGGCTCAAGGATGATCTGATTAGATTTTGGTGGTCCAAGGTCAAAGGTCAAGGTCACTGTGACCTCTCGAACGCCATTTTCAAGCTTGTTAACGCAATATCTGAGGAACAACTTGACAAAATTTCATCAGATTCGCCTTAAACATTCACTTAGGCCCAAGGATGATCTGATTACATTTTGGTGGTCAAAGGTCAAGGTCACTGTGACACCTCTCAAACGCCATTTTCCTGCTTGTTAATGCGATATCTCACGAATGCCTTGACGGAATTTCATCAAATTTGCCTCAAACATCGCCTTAGACTCAAGGATGATCTGATTAGAGTTTGGTGGTCAAAGGTCAAAGGTCAAGGTGAGCTCTCAAACGCCATTTTCAAGCTTGTTAACGCGATATCTCAGGAATGCCTTGACGCAATTTAATCTAACTTGTCTCAAACATCGACTTCGACTCAAGGATGAACTGATTACATTTTGGTGGTCAAAGGTCAAGGTCACTGTGACCTCTCACACACCCAATTTCCAAGCTCTGTAACGCAACATCACAGGAGCGCCTTGACGGAATTTCTTCCAATTTGCCTCAAATGGCGATTTGGACTCAAGAATTAACTAATGGCGGAGGCATAAGTCCGCGTTGCGGTCGTTCTAGTTGTGAATTTGAATTGTATTTTTGAAATGTGCAGATTCAGAATCGCACATCACTGAGGGGCGGAACTGACCTACATGCATATACGT
Source organism: Poromitra crassiceps (assembly GCF_964638095.1). Classification (NCBI taxonomy): domain Eukaryota; kingdom Metazoa; phylum Chordata; class Actinopteri; order Beryciformes; family Melamphaidae; genus Poromitra; species Poromitra crassiceps. The sequence continues at coordinate 28,877,372 of NC_139624.1, read as the reverse complement.
ACGTAGACTATCAATGTTTCTGAACTGACCTACATGCATATACGTACGTAGACTATCAATGTTTCTGAACCAAAAATATGTTTCTAGATACGTGCATATCAACGTTATACACAGATTCTGCTATTCAAGTGCGGTGGCCAATAAGAGCGTTGTGGTCAGGGACAGGTGGTTGGAGGGCGTAACTAAGTGCTTGCCTTTCACACCAGAGAGCCGTGTTCGCGTCCCTGTGTGTTCAAAGTCTACATTTCAAACGTAAGTCTTTTAAAGTTACCTTTATTTAACCAGGAAGAGCCTAGCACAAAGGACATACAAGCTGATTTAGTCGGAAGCTGATTTTCTTTTCTTTTTTTCACTGTGCTGTGTGTGTGTGTGTGTGTGTGTGTGTGTGTGTGTGTGTGTGTGTGTGTGTGTGTGTGTGTGTGTGTGTGTGTGTGAGTATATAGCAGCTGTGCCCCGGCGGGTCTGATGGTGCATGTCTGGTTGAATCTGATATTCTATTTGTTTTCTCCCCAATTATAATTGGCCAATTCCCCCTGCTGTCCCGGTTGTGGCTCCACCCCCTCTGCCGATCTGGGGAGAGTTGTAGACTAGCACATGCTTCCGCCGATACATGTACAGTCACCAGCCGCTTCTTTTCACCTGACAGTGAGGAGTTTCACTGGCAGGACCTATAGCGCATGGAAGGATCACACTAGTGCAGCGACCAGGACTCACACCCCACCGGCTTTCCACCCGCAGACATGTAGCAACGTCTGACCAAGCTGGAAATACCGCTGCCGGGAATTGAACCCGGGTCGCCGCGATGGTAGGCGGGTGCTTTTACCTTCACACTACATAGACACCCAAAAGAAGCACACATTTGAAAGCATATAAGGCACACAACAAATTTGCAAAGCTAATGACGATCTTACTTTGAGTTCCAACAGAGTCTGGAGACCCAGGCACAGCTCAAACGTGTCATCCTCTGAAGGAGAAGAGAGAGCAGGGAGAGAGGAAAGACACTGAATTGAATTGGAGTTTGTGGAGGTGGGGCTATTTTCTCTGTCTGTTCAGCCATGGTGTCTATCGCTGCTCACGCTAACTACCCAGTTCTTCTGCTTATTCACATCAAACCGGAAATGGAAAAAGCAGAATTCCCAGGAAAGAGCTACTGGACTCTGGTTGTTTGGAACAGCAAATGTAAACGTTTTCAAGACCTGGATATAGTCTGAATCACTATTGTGTTTAAAAAAAGTGGTGTGAATTTTTGAAGTCACTTTTTTATCAGATTTACAGCAATATTTGTTTAAAGAAATATATTAAATATTCATATTACATGTTAAACCTAAATGTTATATCTTAAATCTAAATGTTAAATCTTAAATGTAAATAGATAGTCGATGAATCAGTTAATATACATGTATGTTTACTTGATCAAATTCTTAACAATTGATTAATCACTAACATCCCTAATGCAGACATAATGCTATAAAACAGCAGGTGAACAAAACATCTGTGTTGTGGTATTTTCCATACGAGAGCTGCTGTTCAGATATTTTCACAACTGGAAAACACCATTCATAAGCATAAGGAACTGAGGAATTGTTTGTTTCCATTTGACATGGTGTTCTTTTTAGCTGCATTCAGCACTGTTGTAGCACATTCTGATATTCTTACCTTTGACATAGGCTGAACATTGGACCCGCTGGCTGCCCAGCTGCAGCTGCACACCCGTCACTGAGCTGGTCAGACCACATGGTGAACTGTCCTGACTAGGCACTAGTCTAATAATACACACACACACACACACACACACACACACACACACACACACACACACACACACACACACACACACACACACACACACACACACACAGACATACATACACACACACAATAGCATTAATAGTTAAGAAGTAAACATATTGCATGTAGGGATGCACAATGATATCGGCACGTCATCAGTATTGGCCGATAAAGTCTTTAACATGAAATATCGCCATCAGCCTGAAACGAACATTTCTGCTGATATGACAGGCCGATAAAATCTCTCTGGGAGAGCATGTCTCTTTAAGTATGATGAATCAAAACAGTTTTGTTTGAAAGAAAAATAAATAAAATGTTAACGGCATGTTTATAGCCTAAGTTGAAGTACTTTTCTTATTTTGCCCAGTGAATGTGTACATTGTGAAAAACATTGTATTTATGTCTGCATCATTCTGCCTGTGGGCCATCATGATAAGAATGTGTTAATTCCACTACAGGAGAGACTTGATGTTCTCTGAAATTAGGCAGAGAAAAAAATGTGCGCATGTATTGGCAAACGGCCAAAAGTGTTGGACAATATTGCCAACTCGGATATCAGCAAAAAATTAAATATCGTGCATCCATAGTTGCAAGTATTTCACAGGGCTATCTCTACTTACTGTATATAGCATTTTGTGCTGAATGGCATCAGCACTTTATTCTGGCATCAGTCAAAAGTATCATGCATGTCTCTAGCTTGTAGGAAATGCAACAGTGAGGATTACCTCAGACAGATGACATCTATTCACTCGTTATCTGCTTTAGATTTTATTTTAAAGGGATGGTTCACCCAAAAAATAGATGAATAAGACATAAGGGTGAGTAGATAATGACCAAATTGAGGAACGTATCGTCCTATTTTTTATAGACGTGCTTTCATGTGATGTATTTTATATTGTTTTTAGCCTCCATTAACTGGTGTGTACATGCATATATCAGGCTTCCCATGCAGGTTTGGAAAGTCTGGAAAAGTATTAAAAATTAATTGAAATGAATATTTCCAGGTCTTCAATAGTTTGGGATTTTTTTTCTTCAAAAGTATGGAAAATATCTTTGTTCAGGTCTGATACACGCGGAATTCTAGCTTAATTCTAGTCTTTATGTTGACGTAGAGCCACTTTGAGTCCACAGTTTTTGTTGATGTGAAGAATAATTTTCAAATAGAGGGCTGCTGTTATAACCCAGCCGCTGTCAGCATGCATTATATCAAATACCGGACAAAATCGAATTCAGTCAAGAACATCTGGGAAAATATAACAATAACAATCTTGATCTATACAGTGATATGACCACGTTAGCAGGGGCAAGATGTCTGCGTAAATCCTATTGAACACCAGACAAAATCTTCAAAACAAATCAGTTCTGGAAAAAGTATGGAATTTTTTTATTGGAAATGTGTAGGAAGCCTGATGTAGGCTACTGTGTACACGTGTCTATATGTGTGTTCACGACAGAATCCAGGTGTTTCTCACCCCAGCCTCCGGCAGCAGGAGGCAGAGATGTGGTTGTGTTGACTGGCCGTGTTGATGGATGCTCTGACTTCAGTCTCACAGCACTGTAGGGAAAACAGAGGGGGTTTCAGCGTCACAGAACAACACCATGTGATTTTCCACTTGCGCCTGTCACAGCCACCTGCGAGGAAATGACCAGTCACACAACGGCACTTAATGCAGCGCTGGGGAGCCATAGGAAGAACACCATTCATGTGCTTTCTTTTGAACAAATAAGTTGCAACAGCTTTATGGGGTTTGAACAAACATAACAAAGAGTAGTCTATTCGGAGGTATTTCCCCACCAGCTCTTGGCGAAAGTTTGAGATGCTATTTTGTGTGTAATTTGATCTGTATTGATTCTCGGATGGAGTGAGGGAGTGTTAAACAAGTGGTTCCCGACAGGGGGTCCCCAACAAAGTGATGGATTGTTACACTTCACTAGTATTTCAATTACAAGACGTTACCACCATTATGGAATGTAGAATGACTGTTTTGATCATACATAATGTCTCTGTTATATCTCTACCTACAATACAGTCCTGGCATTCTGGACTCATGGCATTCAGGACAAAATCATGTATAGCTAACAATAAATAAATTCTTAGATTTGGGTTCAAGAGACAAATTCTCACCAAGTGGGGGCTGTGGCCCTCGATAAGAAAAAGGTTGAGGATGCCTGTGTTAAACCACAACTCTTCAGTTGAATAATGCAGACTCTCTGCTGAGCCGTCCTTTAGTTAAAGATGAAGCTAATGGCAAACCAACATCATCAATCTGTGCAACATTACATGTCACATAAAATCGCCAGTCTCACAGAAACTGGTTGTTTTGTGATTATTAGCTGATCTATTGAGTTCATATTGCTGACGGCTTTTCCGTTCAGGTGCTGACTCCACAATATGAGAAGTGCACCTTGATTTTTGAGGCCCTGTCTTAGCTTGCATTATCTCGAATATATCACTAGAGCATGAAATATTAACCCAATCATCCATGTGTGATGATTAACTGATCAGTCAGCCGAACAATCTCAACACTGAAGATTAAACCATACTTAAGCACAGCGTGAATTATAGCCAGGCACATGATTCATCTGGCCAAGCTCGAACACACAGTACTGCTGAGGCAAAGTTTTATTTTTTTTAATGTTTGCCGTCCCAGAGTCTCGGCTCACAGAGAATTGGAGAGCTCCGTCTACCAATCGTCGGGGAGCTCCTAGTCAAAGATAGTTTAGAGTGCGAGAATGGCACACTAACAAACCTACGCCCCTTTGTCAAGTTACCAGAAGTGATGCTCTCCCTGCATTATCCTCCATAGTAAAACAAACTGGAGATACAGTGAATCACTTTGAGAGAACTTTTTAAAACATTTAAAATGTATGTCCCGAGCAACGTTGCATTTGATTCTGTTTTATCTGTTTACAAGCGCACAACTTCTGCATGTTGAAACGAAAGCTGGGAGAAAGTTCTCAGTCTCTAGTTGAGCGGCGCGGATAGAGACTGAGAACTGAGTAGAGCCGTCCCCAACTGTAACATTCCATCATTCATCAGCTTTTCCCAACACAACCTCATACCGAAATGACAGAGTAAGTCCATTTCCAATGACTCCCAAAATGACATTATATGAGCGAAACGTGTGCAGGTACTTCACGTCGGTTAATTTGGAAATGTCACATGGTTATGTTTAAACATTGCTTATGTTTAGGCAACTAAACTTGGTTAAGGTTAGAGTTATGGTTTGGGTTACAGTTCAAAATGGAACACATCAGGAGACAAACCGGAGCCCCGTTCCAATACCCATACTTGTACTTCCTTCTTGTAGTATGTACTGCCGCTGCCCTCACAAAGTATGGATTGTAGTGTGCAGCATGCATGCAAAATGCATACTATTGGGACACACTACATCTGTCGTCACGTGAGCTTCCTGAACTCCGACCTCTTGCTCACTTCCGCCGACGTCCGCAGCGCCACATTTGAGTTTTTTTTTTTTTTTTTTTTTTTTCAATAAACAAAGTCTGGCAGTAACAAACAGTACATTATACAAAAAATTCAGACTAAACATTTACAAAATTGGAACAGACAATCAAATAAACAAAATAAAATAAATAAAGCAAAAACATTAAGTCAGAGATCTAAACAGGAATCAAGATATGCATGTTTTGGTACACACCATGCTTGTTTGGTTTTAACATATTTCAAGGCTTTCTTAAAGTTAATTATCTCATTCATGAACACGCAGCTCAGTCAGTGCGACGTAACTCCAGTAGGTGGCGGTAATGCACAAAAAGTTGTTTGCCAACCGCCATAAAACATTAGAAGAAGAAAAAGAAGACATAACTTCCTGCTGCGCAAAGGATTGTGGGGAAGTTTGGCTGAAGCAGCATGCATCGATGCATACTCCGAAATAGGAGCTGATGTAGTACAACATCCTGGTACTCTTGGCATACTGCATCTGACATACTATGTATTGGGACATACTAAATCTTTTTTTGCCTACTAAATAGTATGGAAGTATGGGTATTGGAACGGGGCCCTGGTCTTTCCGGATGAGGAAGTTACACTAACAGTCGGCCAATCCCACTCCTTCACCCTTGCGTGTCAGCGAGCTCCTTTATAACTGGGAACTGGTAATCTTACGACTTCAAAGGTCATGAGCTGGGACGGTGACGTCACCAGAGCTGGTATTTCCCATTCCAAACTTGTAGGAGCCTCAGCAGCCCCGACCTAAAAAATCCAAGATGGCTGCGCCGTGCAACAACAGTAGTTATAATCGTAGTAATGTTGTTTAGCACTTCGGTTTTTCAGCTGTACACACAGCACTGCATAACATCTATCTGTGTGGACCTGAGGCTACAGTGTTTGTATGCGCAAAATGCCACGAAATGCCATGTTATCAACTGTTATTGCTAACAATGGCTAGCCTGGCTAGCGACTGGATCTGACCAATGAACAGTGAACTTCCCAGCTCAAGTTTTCTGGAAATGGAACGCTAACAAAACGGATGTGACGTCATTTAGCCTCAATATCCCAGTTATTTTGCGATAAAGGAATGCGCCATATTTCAATGTCAGACTGTTGTTACATTAAAGACTGCCAGAGGTCGCCACCAGGCGAAGGTGGATTTAAGTTATTGCCGATACTACTACCCCAACCTTCATCACATCATTGCCACCCCCCCCCCCCCCCGCCAGCTTCATACATCCCTGAACACACACATTTATTTTTTAACACCTGTGCTATATGGTGTGTGGACATTAGAAACACACAGTGTTGAGGAAGCTACTTTGAAAGCATAGCTTAGGAAGCTACCAACTACTTCACCATGGAAGTAGTTGAAACTACAGCAAAGCTACCCTGGGAGAAATGTAGGTTAGGAAACTACAAGCTACGCAGAAAAAGTAGTTCAAACTACTTTGTAAAATAAAGCATTAAATTGACAATGTATATGTGTGATATATGAAATATTATAAAACGGCTCTCTCAAATCAAGCAATCTGATTGGTTCACAGCCATTGTATAAATCCAGTAACCCACTCCAATAACCCATGGCCATGGGTTATTGAGTTGCCATGGCAACTCTCTTACTAAAAGGCTTTGGTTACCTCAAATGACAATGTAGAAAAAACAAATGGCGGAGACAGCTGTCAGATCCTTGTGAATCGATCTTCACTTATAACTTTACTAATACTTCGCAGAAAATTATGTTTTGTACAAGAATAGACGCGGGCTAATGTCTTCTTTGCAAAAAAAAGGCTGTTAACCCCGCATTTAACCCCGTAATGTTAGTTGGTGTCGGGCTTTCCAGAAAGCTCTCAGCTTCTCAGCAAGCGCTGAGAATGCAGCGCTGCGCTCGAGCTGCGTGTCGGGCTTTCCAGAAAGCTCTCAGCTTCTCAGCAAGCGCCAGGATTGGCCAATGTCAACTTCAGTCTCCAGAACGATCCAATCAAATCACCCGCACGTTCTTGCGGTCCTGCCTTACAGTAGTGTTTCAACTGACTCTACCAGAATGCCATGGCAGTCGGACTTATAGTATTACTATTATTATTATATTATCATACTTGGAAACCGTTTTATAAAAGCAATATAGCACTCGAGCTGCGTGTGTTGTGGCATATATCCTGCTGCTCAGCAGTTATCCCACTCGGCCTGCGGCCTCGTGGGATAACAGCTGATCAGCGGGATATATTTGCCACAACACACTGGCTCTCATGCTATATTGCTTAAAAATATAATAGCCTACAAAAAGTGCAATGCCAGCAAAAATATGCCTCTCAATTGAGTTTATTGACACCCAATACATTCAATGTTATATTTTTGTTGTAAACAAATCTGGGTTCTTCTGGGTTTTGTTTGATCAGATAATAAAGAGTAAAGACTTGACTAGGATTGGTTAAGGTTAGGGTAACAATCTCAGGGCAAGCCAATCAGAGGCAGCGTGTGTTGTGTGTCTTGTCAAGAAGTAAATGGTAAATGGTAAATGGCCTGCATTTATATAGCGCTTTTATCCAAAGCACTTTACAATCAGTAGGTCGTCTAGGTAGTCTACATTCACCCATTCATACACCGATGGCGGCAGGCTGCCACGCAGGGTGCCTACACACCATCCACCATCGGGAGCAAGGAGGGTTAAGTGTCTTGCCCAAGGACACAACGACGGCAGCTGGGAGGGAGCGGGGATCGAGCCGCCAACCCTTGCGTCATTGGCCGACCCGCTCTACCTCCTGAGCTAAAGCCGCCCCTGCGGTACAGTTAGAAGTACAGTTAGTGGGATCTTGGCTGACTTCGGACTATGGTGCCTTCAAAGCGATCAGGACAAAATAAAAAGGGGCAGTCCTGTCAAAGGGGGTTCTAGTTCAACAGTAATAGTAAAAAAAAAATATATATATATATGTATACTGTACATTCCTTTCCAGGGACGGCGCTACACCGGGGCAAGGGGGGGCTATAGCCCCCTCACAAATCTGCCAAGCCCCAGTTAAGCCCCCTCAAGCATTTTAGTATCTTTTATTTTTAAATAAACAAATGTGTAAAGTTAATAACCAGGTTTTAATTTATTTGATAATTGATAAAAAAGAGATATATACAACTGCCCAGCAGGAATACATACAAACATAAAAAAAATCATTGAGGTTGAGAACACAAGAACACATCAGGGACCATTATGTTGGAATTAAGTGTTTACATTTTCACATGCTATCCCTTGGATCTTTTATTGTCTCTATAGCCATGAATAAAGTCAGTTAATCAAGAATCAATCAATCAATCAATCAAAAGGCTTATTTCCATTGTGGACTTTTTCTTACCCTGATATTAACCCATGAGGATGGCCGGGCTTTTCCTTATTCACTCATCACTCAGCCTATGTTCTCACAGCAGCCATGCTAACGTCACTCAGCCTATGTTCTCACAGCAGCCATGCTAACATCACTCAGCCTATGTTCTCACAGCAGCCATGCTAACATCACTCAGCCTATGTTCTCACAGCAGCCATGCTAACATCACTCAGCCTATGTTCTCACAGCAGCCATGCTAACATCACTCAGCCTATGTTCTCACAGCAGCCATGCTAACATCACTCAGCCTATGTTCTCACAGCAGCCATGCTAACATCACTCAGCCTATGTTCTCACAGCAGCCATGCTAACATCACTCAGCCTATGTTCTCACAGCAGCCATGCTAACGTCACTCAGCCTATGTTCTCACAGCAGCCATGCTAACATCACTCAGCCTATGTTCTCACAGCAGCCATGCTAACATCACTCAGCCTATGTTCTCACAGCAGCCATGCTAACATCACTCAGCCTATGTTCTCACAGCAGCCATGCTAACATCACTCAGCCTATGTTCTCACAGCAGCCATGCTAACATCACTCAGCCTATGTTCTCACAGCAGCCATGCTAACATCACTCAGCCTATGTTCTCACAGCAGCCATGCTAACATCACTCAGCCTATGTTCTCACAGCAGCCATGCTAACATCACTCAGCCTATGTTCTCACAGCAGCCATGCTAACATCACTCAGCCTATGTTCTCACAGCAGCCATGCTAATGTCACTCAGCCTATGTTAAGCCTAAGGACTCATAGGCCAATCACACATGGTCACGCACGCACTCCCCCAGCACCACCCCGTCCTCCACCATCCCCCACCACGTCCGACCGTCTCTATCAGCCCCCGCTGCCCTACCTACCCCCCCCCCCCCCTTTTTTTCCTTTCTAACCCAGCCGTCAGTATTGGAGTAGTTTTGGACTGTAATCCCTGTACTTTTTTCAACAAATGGATTGTACCTGTATAATATTGAAGTGTGCCTTGTTACTCGTTCAAAACAGTAATAATGTTTCATGTTTCATGTTGCAAATCTGAGTATATTTAGAAACCATTACTGCCGGCTGCATATATGTATGTATGTATGTATTGTTTGAGTGTATTGTATTGTATGTAGGTATGTCCACGTATGTCCTGTTTGTTTTGGGGACTACGGATGGAAATTAGCCTCGTGCCATGTGCCATGTGCCATGTGCAACGTATTCGAGCCTCGTGCTCGAGTCTCGTGCTAAATCCGGCAATTTTTACACTCTGATTATGTTCTTTGTGTCCATTAATTTTGCACTGTCCCGTCTAAATAAACATATCAAATGTCAAAAATGTTCTCACAGCAGCCTTGCTAACAGGCAGCTTGTCCTCATTTCTGATGACATTCTCTTCTACTGCATCTCACAGTGCTCTTCTGCCTGCTGGACACTTCATGTCACAGTGACATATATTTCACAGGAAAGGGTGGAAGCAGAAATCGCAGCAGATTGTAATGGTTTATTATGGTGACCGTGAGATGTCATGCCAGCCGTCCACAAGCGAGAAAACCCCTGAAGAAATACAACCCATACAATATCTATCTATCTATCTATCTATTGTATCTATCTATCTATCTATCTATCTATCTATCTATCTATCTATCTATCTATCTATCTATCTATCTATCTATAGTATCTATCTATCTATAGTATCTATCCATCTATCTATTTATCTATATACATTATCTGTCTGTCTGTCTGTCTGGCTATCTATCTATCTATCTATCTATCTATCTATCTATCTATCTATCTATCTATCTATCTGTCTGTCTGTCTGTCTGTCTGTCTGTCTGTCTGTCTGTCTGTCTGTCTGTCTGTCTGTCTGTCTGTCTGTATAGATAGATAGATAGATAGATGTCTGTCTGTCTGTCTGTATAGATAGATAGATAGATAGATAGATAGATAGATAGATAGATAGATAGATAGATAGATAGATAGATAGATAGAGTCATGCATAACAGAAAGAGACAGGCGATCTCTGCTTTGGCTGCTAAATTTGGTAGTTGAAAAACAATTATATCAACCAGCAACGGCTTGTCAAAACGAATTTGACCATTGATGATAAATGATGACAGTTTTAATTTAAACTATTCCTTTCAAGTTTACTTACTCTATGTTACACTGTTGCCCTTTGTTAAGGGATTATTTAACATCTAACAACATACACCCACCCACCCTGTGCCAGAGAACATCTGTCTCTTAATGAATCCCTGATTCATAGCTTATCATAGCTTATCCACTTGAACAAAGGATATTTTCTCCCTTGGAATAAACACTTTGGGTCGCTGTGACTAAGCCGCATATCTTCTTTTGATCCTCTCTATGGGGTGAGCTGAGTCCCCACAGACCTGTTTCCTTGTCTCAGTCTCAGAAGTGCACAAATCCCCCTCTCTCCCTGAAGTTTAAAAATAGCTCCAGAATGAGTAACTAAGGAGGACTTTGCATTTAATAATGGAACAAAAGTGCAAAGCACAGTGAATAATAAGGAAAAATGCTGCATCCAGTGGAAAATCTTAAACGGACCGCACAAAAGCACAAAAGCTGCACTACATACTACAAACACTAGACTGGCCAGTGGCCATAGAGAATAGGCGCATTATTGTACATGTACATCATGTACATGTACATTATGTACATGTACATGATTCTTTAAGATGCTTAACTACTATTATGCACATAAGACCCTAAATTACATTAGAAGGTTATTGTGGATTTGGGTTTCCAGATCGTGTAAAGCGGTTCTTTAACGTGGTCCCACTCTACAACATCCACCATGGTTCCAGAGAAGATGTTGATACATCTGTCTCATCCTGCCATGTCTATCTTTGGCCCAAGAATATTTCCTCCTTTCAGTCACTGTGACGTATCTTGCTTTATACAACAGAACAGTTAGTTCCGCCCGAGCAATTTGATTGGACAAGAGGAATCCTAGCCGTGCTGATATTTCACGATAACCTCATAGGCGCTTCACTCTGTGTATATCATTTTGCTTCGCAGCTGTTCTAAACGTTTCCTTGATTAGGCTGCATTCAAACAGCACCCAGGGACAACAATATTGATTTAACCTTAAAGGGACAGCTCACCCTAAAATCCAAAATACATATTTTTCCTCTCACCTGTAGTGCTATTTATCCATCTATATTGTTTTGTGTTAGTTGCCTAGTTAGTTGGTAGTGCAATCCTGAGCAAACTGTTTTCATTGGCGGAGACGAATAACAGACAGAAATCATCTGTTGTCGCAAATTACTTGAAAGAATGCTATTTTTACTTGATGAATAGTTTGGTTTGTGCTGTACAACTGTTGTATAAAAGCAATATCACACTCGAGGTCATGATGTTGTATATATATCGTCACGACTCAGACTGCGGCCTACAACCGAATCACAGCCGTGACGAAATTAAACTACAACATCACTCCCTCTCCTGTGATATTGCTTAATTGATCCTACCAGACAGCCATTAAGGCCTGACAAGTTTTGAACGTGGTATATGAGAAGAGAATGATTTGCTGGGAGAATAATGGGTCTGTCTTCTCTTCGTCTCTTGTTTGGGTTTTTATACAACAGTTGAAAGTGCCAAGCGGAGTGGCCATTTTAATCTATTAAAAACATTTACTTATTGAAAATTCCTCTTTTTGTTACAATGAATAATTTCAATCGCGAGTCATGGCCCCTACTCAGTCAGGCTATAATGGGCTGTACAACTAATGAGAGTTTGCCAACTGACTTTAAACGAACACTTGGGGCCCTATCTTCCCAAAAGCGCTAATTTAGCATTTGCGCTCGTTTAATGCCATGCGCAATGCAAATTGGGGGCGGGCACAAGCGCATGCCTGTTATAATTGTACTGGGCATAGGCGTGCCACATGCCAAAGCAGGCGTTTCAGCGCTAAAATGTGCGGATAGATGGCATTATCCTATCGTCAGCAGCGCGCAATTACTTTGCGCTAAGAGCTTTGAAAAGGACCTCTTACGCGCTAAATACCTCGCTGCGGTGCACCGTAATCTTCGTGCAGCGCAGCGCAGTGCAAAGAATAATTCCTTTTGGATATGTCATTACGCACAGCCTTGTCATGCCAATACATCAAATTATGCTGCTAAAATTGGGTATTAGCAGATAATTCAGTGAGGCAATCAACTATAACTCACTGAGAAACTTTTATCACATCGCAAAGAGGGAAATTAATTAAGAAAACTTGTTGTACAATGGACATAGGCTATTTACCTTCATAAGCCGGAGGGTCGTTGGCACCACAGACGATCTGTCAATAAGCTCTCTCTGTCCTCGCACGAGTGAGTACACTCTATTAAGCATGGAGAGAATTACAGCATATTGCATGCCTCGCGCAAACAGCCATTGCGAGACGGGAATCTGATTGGTTTTGATTGACGTAATGCCCAGCATAGCCTGGCCACACCCGTGAATAATTCTGGTAGTTAAGACCGCCCAAATCTCGTTTGCGCAGGCATTTTGGGGCGCAGATGATTTTGGCACGGCTCTAATTTGCGCCTGCGACACGTGCCGTGAACGTTTCCGCATCCCCGCCGAGAATTGCATCCCCAACATATTTCGGGGCTGTTTTAACTTAGAAATCAGGGAGGTCACGTCTACCAGACAATTGTATCACTTTTAAGGGGACATTCAGACCAAACGTGTTTTTGGAGCTGCCAGCGTCTTTCTGCAATTCATTCTCTATGTAAGGACGCGCTAGACGTGCTCCTCTTTATTGAACGCACCTGGCGTTTCAGGATAGCGCCTGTACGAAGATAGGGCCCTTGATGTTGTGGACCAGTAATGTCATTTGTGCATGAATGACATTACTGTTCTACAACCTAAATCAGATGAACTCTCAATAACTGTCAAACTAAATGAATGACTGCAAAATAGGGACACACGGTATATATATCAATCCGATAAATTATCGGCAGATAATTTTACATTATTGTTTATTATTCCGATAATGAAATGAACAATGAATAGACCCGATAATACAAAGCCAAAGTCTGAGCTGGCGTTACATTAAACCAACCCTGGGGAGGAGGCAACGGATTTATAGGGTCGTGGTGTGGCCTACACTAACACTAGCGTTATAGGCCCAGGCAGCAGCGGTGTTGTACCCCATTCAAGACAACTCAGAAAACAGTAAAGAATGAGCTCTGACCTGTAAAAAATGAATGGAATGGTTGTCGAGGTCGGAATTACAGGTCGAAAATTCGGGTATCATTTCAGAGCTCCGGTTTGTCTGAGTTGACGTCATGAAAGTGTTTGACCTAATTTGAGGTGTAATAATGCAATATGTGTTTATATTTTTACATCTTGCTCTGATTATAGCAATATGCTGAATTCAACAGCTTAATCTTACAATTCAATTAGCTAGCTGTGTATGTTTTTGTGACGCCGACTTAAAAACAGCGTGAATGCAACTACAGTATGTCAGAGGTCCGAAAATCCGAGTTGAAACTTCTGAGTTCCAAGTTGTCTTGAATGCGGTATTAGCACTCCCCAATCGGCAAGCAAACTGCTTGTTGTGAGCAAACATCCCCGCATTCAAAGCACTTTATACTCCCAGAGCTGGCGGAAACCATATAAACCCCTCATGCTTTACCCAAAATGAAGCGTCCAGTGTGTTTGTGTCAGTGGCTCCAAAAACAACCTGCTAACCGCCAATGTAAAGCTAACGGCGCTAACTGGGAGCTAACGTTAAGACCATAGACTGTATAGACATGTCTCCTGGCATGCAGAAACTAGAGGGTTTTGACAAAAGTCAGCGAGAGCCCACACAGCTCAGGTTTAGTTGCCAGTAACCTGACAATAAGGGTCTAAACTATGCCTTTTGTCATTGTGTTTTATCTGCAGAATAAGCAGCCATAGGCTTTCAGTTCTATAAAAGCCTTTATTTATTTTTTATTTAGTGATAAACTTTACTAGAACACTCATATCATATTATATCAGAAGTATTCTTTGTTTTGTGATCACAATAGTGATGTCAGATTTGGCTAGGTCAGAGCTATGGAATATTAAATCATCCACCTTTGCTCCCTACATCTGCCTTTCTTACCCCAGGTGTGCATAAACTACAAGTTAAGAACTTTTTTAAATACAAAAATGTGAAATTATTATCGGTTATCGGCCAGGAGAAGCAGATATCGGTCATCATATTAGGTGATGACCGATATTGCCTTTGCCTTGAGCCCCCCATATCAGTAGGTTTGCCCCGGTGCCAAGCCCTTGACTTTCCATGCAGTCGGGTACCTTGCACTGAATGAGCAAGGCGGTGAGGGAGGTCGGGCTCCCCATGCCCTCACTCTTCTCGGCGGTCGGCCTGGCCCCGGCCTCGCTGCTGTCGTCCGACCGCAGGCTCCTCTCGCTCTCCTCCGGGGACTCCCTCTCCTCCGGGGACTCCCTCTCGTCCGGGGACTCCCTCTCCTCCGTGGAGTCATCGGCCGTGCTCTCGCTCCTCTCCTCAGCGTCAGCGGCTCCGTCCTTGTTGTCGGCCAGTGGGGAGCGCACCCTGCCGCTGAGGTCCTGGGCCTCCCCTCGCAGCCGCGTCATGTTGCCCTCCAGGAGGCGGCGCTGGACGATGCTGTGTGGTTGCTGCAGCGGGGAGACACAAAATTGCAACATTTAGTCGTGGGTAAAGTAGGGCTTGACTGATACTGCGGGGGTTGGGTTGGCGTGGCCTTCCTCCCTTCCCTTCCTAATAAAAAAAATAACAATCTAAGAAATCAGGGAATGTCACTCCTTCGCAGACAGACTCCCTCCTTGGTCTGGTCTGGGATTTGTCCAAGACAGGATGAAGCTAACCTCACGTCACCAGGCTCTTCCCGAGGAGAAGAGCCTGGTACCCATTACTACAGGCAGGCTGACCCGCCCTGTGTGCCGGTCCTGTGTTGCAGTCCGCAGTGTTTTCTTCCCCCATAGAGATGCAGCAGTAGGCAGCCTAACTTTGCCAGTCGCTACAAGTGAGGGAAAAAATAAGAAGCATGGACATAAGTTAAGTTAAGTTATCCTTTATTTATCCCCTTGGGGAAATAAACATAGACATAGGCCTACTAAACTAGGCCTACTAAACGAAGTATTCAAAGAAGTACTTGAAGAAACTTGCCGGTTCCATAACATTACGTCTGAATGGAAAGCAAGAATTGAGTGGAATATTTTCCTGGGGTACAACACTTTGGTTCCTACGTTCCGCCCATAGCCGGAAGTCATGGAACGAGGTTTCTGCCCCCAGACTAGGATTAGGCATAATGCAATGGGCCAGTGTCTTCCTTCTGGGCGTGCGCGCGGCTCAAAGCAACATCATCCCACCTACAACTTTCAATTAAACTAACAAAAAGTGAAGAGGGGGGCCCGGTGGTCTTTCACTGGCCCACCTTGTCTGTCTCCCGCTGGAGCCTTCTGCTGTGTCGTGTTGTATTATATTGTTGTCTGTCACTCCTTGATTCAGACAGCAACCTGTAATCTCTGCTCCCGGTCCACTATCACTATCTTTAGAATACAGCCCGCAAAATACAGGGTAAAGAATTTATACGTACCTATTTTTGTAACTACCGGGTACCTATTCTGTTATTATACCGTAGCTATCTTTGTAACTACCAGGTACCTATTCTGTTCTTATGACCTATGATAAATAATCATTTCAATTTAGGAAAACTTATACTGTAGTATTATACAGGGTAACTATTGTATTCTAAAGCAGCATTAACTCCCTCCTAGTTACATGTAATTACAGGGTAACTACAGAGGCACGAGCTGTATTCTAAACGTTAATTCCCTCCTAGCTCTCAGAAGGAATTTGACTCCGGTTTGAGTTGCTCTCAAAGTACTCACACAGAATCACGACTCATTTTAGATTTGGGACTTCCACATTGTGCACAGTACAAAACATGTTCTCTCTAGGTTAGTCACACAGAAACAGGTTTATCGGTGTCAACGAAACAGCCTCTGTATTCCAGTCTCTGTATGTATTTAATAAAAAATATGTTTGCTTGAACATGGCCAGACTTCCATCCTTTTCAAAACAACATATGGCCAACAACTAAGTCGGATGTTCCTTCTGGACCATGTCAGAAGTAAATTATATTTGAGTTGCCTGCACCTCCATAATCACATTGTTGTTCCTCAGTACAGCAGGGTCTGCTAGAGCTGCAGATGGTCACAGCTGTATTGTAAGAGGCCCTCATGCTTTGAAGTGAGCAGGCCAGCTAAAACCAGCAGAGTCAACAGCATTAATACAACACAAAGCATTTCCTTTCACCGTTTTTTTTTTACACCAAAATGGACAGGATGTAATCAATCAACCCTTATTCATTAGCTTAAAGCCCCTGGGAACACAAATCTACAATAACCTTCTAACTAATTCAGGGTCTTATGTGCATAACAGTAACCATCTGAAAGTATTAGACATTAGTTTCAATCCAAATCCTAAATATTGCCATTTCAGTTTTTGTACTGTTCCTTATGTAGGGATTGAAGTGGGTGTGCTCAATCTGTGAACCTAGAGTCTATCGGTCTGACGACTAATCTGACTCTGGGACAGACGGACAATATTTTGGGGTTTCCACTGTGTAGTAGTGGATGTCCACACTGTGTAGTAGTGGATGTGTAGTACTGTGTAGTAGTGGATGTCCACACTGTGTAGTAGTGGATGTGTAGTACTGTGTAGTAGTGGATGTGTAGTACTGTGTAGTAGTGGATGTCCACACTGTGTAGTAGTGGATGTGTAGTACTGTGTAGTAGTGGATGTCCACACTGTGTAGTAGTGGATGTCCACACTGTGTAGTAGTGGATGTGTAGTACTGTGTAGTAGTGGATGTCCACGCCAAGACTTCCGCTTCTGTGTGCCGCGGTTATTGTTTACAGTCCAATTGATGCAGTTGGAGCTGATCGATTGTAGGTCCAGATGACATTTCAGCTAATAATAATAATAATAATAATAATAAATAGCTGCATATGAGACATCGTCGGTCTGTAAACAATGAGGGAAGGGGCGAGACGTCCGCTCTACAGTGGAAACCCCGAAATATTGGTCGTCTGTCCCAGAGTCAGATTAGTCATCAAACTGATAGACTCTGGGTGCCCAGATTGGGCGTGCTTATGCTCCAGACTTATTACACAATAAGTGTAACTCTGTGAACCAATCAGGCTGAAGTGCCTCTCCCCTGCAAATTAAAAAAATGCATCACAATGTATCAAGTTGTGCAGCACTGTCGGGGAGGGGAGGAGGGGAGAGCACTGGGAGCACTTCAGCAGACACGCCTCCAAAGTTTCAGAGCAGAGAATACGGCTTTCATCATTTTGAAACCTAATCTTATATACTTGGCGACATTTTTAATCGTTCAAATTTGGCTGGGTGGTTAATAACAAACTGGTGGTGTGACAAACTCCAAACACATTTATTTTTGGTTTCCAGGGGCTTTAAAGGAAACGTTCACTCAAGAATGAAAATTATGTCAGAGAAATCCTGTCACCATTAACGCCGGTACAGTACAACTGAAGTCAATGTGACTGGCAAAAATCCCTGCGTGTTAATATAGACCATAGAACATTTTCATTTTTTGGTGACCTGTTCCTTTAATAAATCATTATACTTCGAGTACACAGTCTAAAATAATAAAATGTGATATTGCTATGCAGGGTCATTTGAAGATTCTGATTAATCACTAGTTTTAGTTCAAGTTAAATTTGACCATAGAATGTTTCTACCTTGTGAAATGATGACTAATCGTAATCATGGAATAGCAGCCTGAAGAAATATTTTTAGAGAGCAAACAGGTACGCCGTTTCTTTTGTGGTGGTGTGTCTGTGTGTGTGTTGGGACGAGGGAGAAAAGTGGATGCAAAAAGATTGGTGTTAATACTGCTGATAGTGGTGTTGATAGGCTCATGATGTGCTTAGCTGACATTCTGCTGGGGCAGGGTCACCCTGCACTCCTTCCCTCCACACAGGACTGATCATTACAGCCCGCTATTTCAATCATGCAGAGACTAGCATGAAAGTTTAAAATACACTTTAATGATACAATAAAACAAGATTAAGGTTTGGCGTATATGGCTCCATGATGACGCTCCTCCTGCGATGATGAGGGGGAGGGTGTCAGGAATGCATAGAATAGAAATGCCCCCATGGGGAATCCCTCTGGAGCACTGGTACTCAACCTTGCCAAACTCAGGAGCCACACTCACAAAAACAAAAGCTTTGCCAGAGCCACAATCCAAAAAAAGACCCTTTCCTCCCATTATTTTTATTAGATTTTGATTTACTTATTTATTTTAAGTAGGACTTAAAATACACAACTACCCATAAAGGAGCCGCATGTGGCTCTAGAGCCTCGGGTTGAGTATCACTGCTCTGGAGCCATGACGTTGGTGGTGGCAGGGGAGCAGGCAGGGCAATACGACCAGAACACGGGAACGACAGCGACTGCAGAGTGACAAGTGACAACATCGGTAAGAAGCCAACCATATACTGTAATAAAATACACTTCAAATACTCTCAACCGCTTTAGGTTATTGGTCCAGCGGGAAATGCGAGGGAAGGTGATGGCTTGAAGCCATTGGCTATTGATAGTGTGGGAGAGCGTAACTGTGATTGAATAAGAAGGAGTATGACTGGAGAGAGGTCAGTCTTGGTCATACTGGACAGTGGTTGCAACTGATTTGGGGGGGGGGGGACACACCCTCATCTCGCACAATATACAGTACGTCGTCTGAAGGGTCTGGCGGGAGAGAAAGTTATGACGTCACTTACACGACTGGTTGTGTGTAGTCTTTCTAATTTATAACTTATAATGCAACAGTTTTATGCCAAACTACGAGTTTATTGACTTCCAAAGTTATCTTTTAAATTGACAAACATCAATTGTGTACTTCATGGCACAATTCCAACGGGATCAAAAATGATCGTCTCTCGCTGTTCACCACCACGCTGGTTCGTATAGGGCCCTACCGGAACGAGCGCGCCATGGCTCTCTATAGAGCTCTCTCCAAAGGAAGGAATCAGGTGCTGCGAATCAGGCTGTTTTTCCCACACATGAACATATCCATATCAGCGTATTGAAAAAGTACTACGTATTCTAGTGTTCTGTTATGAGACAGTTGTACAGTATTGTATCAACAAATCCTGGTTTTGTATCCACGGGGGGAAACTCTATCCAGCAGCTGTAACATAACCCTCATTGAATTCAGCAGAGGTGACACAATTGGATGAGAAAGATGGACACTCTAATAATTGTTTTCAGTTCACATTACTGGTCATTGTTTTGTCGTTGTCTGGTTTGATTCATGTCTGCAGAACAATTCTGGAAATTGCTGTCCGACTAATACCTGTTCCCAATTTCAATGGACAAATTCAGAGGCTGCAGCAAGTGAGAGACAGATGGATAGAGAAAATGAATAAGAAAAGGTGTAGGAGCCCAGGGGGCCAATAACCTTAGCATGGCTGTAATAGTGTCATCTTATGCCTGGACATGTCTGGGTCGCAGTGGCCTCGCTGGCTGTGATCGCTGTTGTCATGTTCCAGTGACACTTCATTTCTGACTTGCACAGCTCAATCTGACACCTCCACAGGTCAGAGAGGAGTCACTTTAGCCGTGTCTCTTTTATTCTGATCCTAAGCAAGATAACTTCAATCGCACAGCCTCAGAACCTGGTGGTATGGCCTTGTGGCTTCATTCAAAGAAATTCTTGAAAAAATGTACTTCCATCAGAAACCAGGGAAATGATCTCAGCCCGCATTGTTTTTCTTGTTTTGAGAAAAATAATCATTTAAGACTCAGTAGGTACTATGTTTTATATTATAGATTATTATAGGACTAAAAGCAATGGACGATAGCTGTAGCCTATATCGTATCATTATGTCGCAACGCAAAAACGTGACTATGTGTATCCTGCGGCAGAAAAATGTATCGTGATATTAGCTACAAATTAGCTTTTAGCTAAAAACATTATATGCATTTGTATATGTTTCACACGTCCGTGTGTAACAGCGTCAGATTTGTCTCCCAACCCAAGCAAATAAATAATCTGTTCAGGCTGCTGTCCATCAGGCCACAAGGCTACCTGCCCACACTGGCACCAACAACCTTAACCAAGTTGTTTTACAAGGGCGCTTCACCTCAATCACCACCTGTGTCACGCCTGTGTCACACCTGTGTCACACCTGTCACGCCTGTGTCACGGAGTGTGATTGGGCCCTTATTCCCCCTCCATGCTCCAGCTGTGGCTGAGCTGTTTAGCTGGATTCTAAACAAGCAGAGATGACGGCTTCCTCCCCTCTGCTCTCCTCGCCGCAGGAGCTCTCCCAGAATAGGACCCTTCACAATGAGCCGCTTGACATCCGCAATAATCACATTCAATCAGCGTTTGATGAGTCCACTTTAGACCTGAGTCCACTTTAGACCAGACTCAATTGCTGCTGCTGCTGCTGCCATCATTGTGATCTTCTCATCTGCCCTTTCCTCTTGCCAGCTTTCTCTCCTCCTCTAAACAGTAAGCCGTGGATTAGTTGACCTCTCTATCTCACCTAACCTTAACCAAGTTGTTTTACTCTAAACATAAGACAAGGTTACGAATATAACCCCGGTTATAAGGCGAGTTAAGATTGATAGATAGATAGATACTATAGATAGATAGATAGCTTTATTTGTCCCGTAGGAAATTTGTTTTCAGTCGGTACATGTTCAGTGAGCACAGTACATATAACACAATATATAACACAACATATAACACAAACGTAGGGTAAGGTGAGGTAGGGTCTGGAACTGTACAAGGTCAACGGGGCATTTTGTTCAGGGCGGTTATTGCAGAGGGGACAAAACTTCTACCAAAAGGTGCTCTTCTCCATTTGAGTGCTCTGTATCTGCGGCCTGATGGCAGTAGTGTGAAGCGTGGGTTGAGTGGGTGATCGGGGTTGTTTACTATTGTGAGTGCGAGGCGTTTGATGACTATGTCGTTCATGTCTGACAGATTGGGTGTGGGGGAGTGGATGATTTTGGAGGCAGCATGGGTGATCTTGGTGAGTTTGTTTTTGTTGGATATGGTCCGCATGGTGTAGAAGCAGGGGGAACAGTACAGGAGGATGGGTTGAATGATGCTTTTGTATAGCAGTAACAGAAGGTGGGGGGCAACACAAAGTGCTCTGAGTTTGCGGATGATATGGAGTCTCTGCTGGGAACGTTTATGGATATTGCAGGTCAGACATGCAGGAAACTGCGCCACTTACTTCAACACCTGGGTGTGATTGTTTCTACACCAATACACCGTGTTGGGGTTGGATAGATGCTTGTGTCCCTCCGTGGCTGGCCTTAGGGGGCGGGGCCACCTATATAGAGGGAGACAAGCGTCTATCCAACCCCAACACGGTGTATTAGTGTAGAAACAATATGACTTCTGTCTGGGGAGCAGGGCAGGCAGGGCCTAGTCCCGTAGTGAGAGCTTAACGAGCCTAAGTAATTTTTTGTATTTAGCGTTGGAAATGCAGTGAGGTTTTCAAATTAACTGCTGTTTTGTTTCAAATTTACACTGAGATTGTAGTATCCATGGTTTCAGAATCATAAATGGCGATTGGGTTGGGGAAGGAGAAGATTGTTTGATTGAAAGCTCCTTTTTTTACATTTTAAAATGTCCCTAGTCACTGCACTCATCAGGAAACCGAGTAGATTGAAACTGACAGCCAGTGGACACAATGTAGTCTCTCTCTCTCTCTCTCTCTCTCTCTCTCTCTCTCTCTCTCTCTCTCTCTGTCTCCTTCTCATCTATGATGGTGAGCATCTGTTGCTGAGTCTCCATTGTCCTGCTGCTACAGCAGGGTCATTTTGCGAGGAAATGACGTTAGCATGCAGATTCACAGTTCACATCAACAAGCTGCTAGCACACGGCAGGGTGGAGTGCTGCCGGTGAAGGTGAATTGCCAGTCTCTCTCTGGAGCTTTATAGGCTGCGCCCCATCTCTCCTCTGCTTCTTAATCAAGAGAAGTGCTGCGAGTCTCTGGAGAGAACCATAATAATTTGATGTATCCTGGTACAGTGGTTTAACTAAAAGATCAAAAGACAGGCTTCAAAAGGCACAAAACAAACTAATGAGGGTTATTCTTAACGTACCTCAATCCAAGAACACATATTAGCCCAATTAATTTTAAAGAGTTAAATTGGCTCCCTGTTGAAAGTAGAGTTCAACAGCTCAAACTCATCATGGTCTATCAAATATTGCATGACCTTTGTCCAAATTGCTTTTCTAAGTATTTCCAGTTCGTTCGGGACACTCATGGCCTGAACACGAGAGCTAGTGTAGCGGACTTGAAACTACCTAATCTAAAAAGCAAGGTGGGGAGAAGTACTTTAAGGGGGGGAGGAGTGGAACAAGATCCCTAATGACATTTAATCTGTGAATTCTCTGAGCGGATAAGAACCGCTTGAAGGAGTTCCTGCTGAGTAAGCTAGAGTAGCGTACCGAGTTTGTTTAATTGGTTTCTGAACTTTTGTTGCTTGTATCTCTGGTTTCTTTTATTCTTGATTGATCTGTATTGTTTATTTGATGTTATGTGTTACTGTATGTCCTGTTTTTAAGACCAGGGACCATGTTGGAAATAAGTGTCCGCACTTTTACATGTATATCCGTTGGATGTTGCTGTCTCTCTTATATCCATAATCAAATCAATCAATCAATTTGTCATGCAGCATTTGTCTTGTCTCTCCTCTGATAATAACACGATTTCAACACCTCCAAATTCCCCACTTCATTCCAGCGACTACTCGAAGTTGAGAATTTTTGAATCTGCCTTGAATCTCTTCCTCTCTCTCTTCCTCTCTCTTCCCCTCCTCTCTCTCTCTTCCTCTCTCTCTCTTCCTCCCTCTTCCCCTCCTCTCTCTCTCTTCCTCTCTCTCTCTCTCTCTCTCTCTCTTCTCCATTTGTATTTGAGTGTAAGTAGCTGGTGTGGCTTTGTTAACCTTTCTTTTGTTGCATCTGTGGGGTTTGTTGGTGGCATGTTTTTTTTATATTCCTGCTGTGTGTGTGTGTGTGTGTGTGTGTGTGTGTGTGTGTGTGTGTGTGTGTGTGTGTGTGTGTGTGTGTGTGTGTGTGTGTGTGTGTGTGTGTGTGTGTGTGTGTGCATGCGTGTGTGGCGAGGCATTGAGTTTGTTTTTATCGTTGTTAAGTTGCTGTTTTTAGGATAAGTTGACTGTTCATTAAAGGAACATCAAACGTGTCTTCCTCCTCTCTCTCCGTTAGTCTCTTCCTCTTTCTTTATCACGCTCCCTTCTGTGTGAGATTAGAGGTTAATTGCCATGTGGACTCACTGCAACATGCTCCTCTCTCTCATCCAGCCAGTCACATGACCTCTTTCTCACCTGCCCATCACGTCGGCCAGGAGACCGCAGCAGCCGGCCGCACATCTGCTCCCCTCAACTCCCTCATTTCCTGTCTCCGTCCTCCTCCTCTCTTTCCATCTGCCCTCTCATTTCTGTCACTCTATGACGGAAGAGATATGATCCTTTGGTCAATGTAGTAAATTGTCAGTTGTGGCCAGCAAAGCTGAAGCTATCTCATCTTCTCTTTAGCTGTGACCAGCAGCTCTAGAAGACACTGTCGCTTTGTTGGTCGGTCGCTCCACAAAACTTCACCACCCTTTAGCAGGTGTGTGTGTGTGTGTGTGTGTGTGTGTGTATGTGTGTGTGTGTGTGTGTGTGTGTGTGTGTGTGTGTGTGTGTGTGTTTTATGTGTGTGTGTGTGTGTGTGTGTGTGTGTGTGTGTGTGTGTGTGTGTGTGTGTGTGTGTGTGTGTGTGTGTGTGTGTGTAGGTGTCGGGGATTTATTACCGAACGGGCCTACCGGGCCCAAGAGCTCAGGGGGCCCATAACCCAGAGCCTCTTCACAGGGCCACCATGTCTCTTGGCCAGGCCTGGGATGAACTGGCAGTGATTCCCAACCAGGGGTACGTGTACCCCATAGGGGTACTTAAACATCTTGCAGGGGGTACTTGGAAAGATTTGGGATTACAATTAATTTCCAAAATGATGGGGGGAGGGGGGAATCATTTCAAATGTCATTTCATAAGCCCATTGTTAAAATGGCATGTGCACGCCACAACTAGTTCCCCCCGACAGGTGTGTTACATTACTGATAAATGGCTCTAAAACGTCTAGTTGCTGTCACACCAGATTCAGGTTTAGGAGAGCCTGGTTACAAAAGGAAGCCATGCCCACACACCGGCAGTTCAGTGAAACATATATTTTTTTATGGATTTACTTGTAGCCTATGTCTGCATATTACACTAAAATATATATACAACAAATGTAGGAGCATCATCAACAGGCATGAGTGAGGGGGTACTATTGGCATGGCAAAACAGCTCAAAGGGTACATAAGACAAAAAAGGTTGGGAACCACTGGCTTACACCACTGATATGCTATTCAAAAAAGTTGTCCAAGTCTAGATGAGGATAAAAACCCACCTATCTTGTCTCCATACTTTGTATCTCTCTTCCACTATTTTCCTCATTATCTCTCTCATGATTAAAGTCCTAAATTCCCACATCGCCCTGCAGTAAATTACCCATGTTTAATACATTTTTGAAACCTGTGGTGTAAAGTAAAAGGTGAGAGGAGGAAGGAAGGAGAGGGTGGTAGCAAAGGCAAGTATGAACGAACGGGGGAGAGTTACAAGCAGAACTAGGGTTGAATTGAAAAAGAGGAATGGGTGGATGAGAAGAAGTAACAAAGAAAGGAGATTGTTTGATAAATGAGTTAACACTTTGGGGGCTCTTCTCCTTCCTCTATCTGCTTCTCATCATCCTCAGGATATTATGACACACACTGCCTGCCTGCACACACAGATAGCACATGGACACACACACACTCTGTCTCAAGAGTCTTCATATCGTAATTTCAGTTGGCTAGGTCTCACCCTGGCACACAACCAGGCAGTAAGACAAATCAACCCAAAAACTGTCTGACTGTCTTAATGGTCACCTTGTATACAGTAGTGACAAGGCATTATGGAAGTCAAATGGTTAAATAAGATTGCTTTATGTAGGGAAGAGCAGAGCATGTCGTCAGGCTATTCGCTCGTTGGTGTATTTCTCACTAGTGCCTTACTACTGAGAAACAATATTTTTCGGGAACACTTTATAATAACTGTACGCTACGAAACACGAAATAGGCTAATTAGCTTAGTTAGGCTACTTCAATATACTGATGCGCACATTCCTTTCTTTCTTTGAATCTCCAGCTCCCCAGCACCAGTTTTTTCAACTGGCGAGGGGATGTGTGGAGATGTTACAGTATTTAGGGCCCCAACCCTATATTTTTGACAAAATGTTCCATAAGTTTATGGACAATTAGACGGTTATTATGCTTTTGGCTTTAATTGAGTGTACCTGCACTGTAAAGCCTCTGTTAGATACAGGCACATTTATTTCTTGTTATTGTGCTGTTGGCTTTGCTGGCTTTGGTTTTCAGGTGGCTGTGCTGTAAATCCTGTTGAGATGCAGGTCTGTCTTAGTTATTATTCTGGCCTTAATTGTGCGTATGTATGGGCACTGTGAGGGGGGGCGCTTTATGTATCCAGGCCCAGGGGCCCGCCAAGTCATAATCCGCCTATGGTAGGTGTGTGTGTATGTGTATGTGTGTGTGTGTGTGTGTGTGTGTGTGTGTGTGTGTGTGTGTGTGTGTGTGTGTGTGTGTGTGTGTGTGTGTGTGTGTGTTCATGCCAATTGGCTAAAAGGGGGCGGTGGGGGGGAAATTTCGAAATGCAGGGTTCCAGAAGCTAACCTCACGACACCAGGCTATGCGTTACTACAGGCAAGAAGACAGAAGAAGACCTGCCCCCGTCTTCCGGTGGCCTGTGCTGCAGTGTTTTCGTTCCCCCACAGAAATGCAACAGTAGGCAGTCTCTACAAGTTAAAACAAAACAAAAGAAAAAATAATGAATAATAAAAAATAAGAAGCATGGACATACTGTCCCAAACGAAGTGTAAATCACAAATGAGACGCTTGACCATCACAATTTCACAAGCCCTCCATCCAAATGATATTATTTTCACCTTGTAATGACATTTTTAAATTCTTGTTCACGTTCTAGCAATAGAGCTCAACAGTCATGTGACGTCTCCAGCCCCGGAAGAGAATTCCCCATTCATTTTCTCCATAGACATTTAGAAAAATCCTTATCTAACGAGTTGTAAGGCTGCAACAAAAAATGTACTAACACAATAAACAAAACAGAAAATATTTTTGTTACCCCCCCCCCCCCCCCCGTTTTAATTTTTGTATCTTTGCTCCAAGTGAAATGTTTTATTGTCACTCACGATTCACGATTCAGTAGGTTGCTGGTTGGCTTGGTTCCAGCCTTGAAACTCGTTATATAAGGATTTTTTGAAATGTCTATTGTCACCGTTCGTTAGGTGAGAGTAGGCAGTATCCCCTCAGATTAGATATGATCATGTTTACCTATGTATTTCTAGCTGTCCTGATCATTGAATGACATTTGAATTGCCTAGAAGTATGGACTATTGCTATAAATAATGATTCTCAAGGCAACCTTTGGGCCTTGCTTCCTGTGGGATTACTTCCGGGATGAGGACGACAGAGGTTCACGGGCAGAACGACAGGACAGCGGAGCTAACTTCATGTGTGATAGATTTAGATATTTTTCAGTCTTGCTACGGCGAGGCACTACTGAACTAGTGAGGCCTGGACGGCTCTCAGATCTCAGAGACGACAGCGTTGTTCCAGCGTCGGGATGGACCAAGCTAGCCTAGGTAAACCCAGCCACCACGTGACCTGCTCTCTCAGTTCCCAGTCACATAGTGACTGAGAACAGGTCTGAGAGCAGGTCACGTGGGGGATGGGTTTACCCAGGCTAGGACCAAGCTGCTAGCCGGAGGAAGAGTGACTACCAGATGCAGCCAATCTTCCTGCGTGAAGGACCAGGTAATTCAAACTAAGTTCAATAATCAACAGCCTAACCTCCTCCTAACCTTTTGATCACATTCATGTTGCAGGGTTGGCGGAATGATAAAATACCCCTAGACACCAGTCTAATGAGAAGTTCGGAACCAACACGTGACACTATGGAGGAAAATGAATCTGGAATTATCTTCTGGGGCTGGAGACGTCACGTGACTGTTGTGTTCTATTCAATGCCATTTGTGACGGACAAATAAACATCAATTTGATTAGGCTACATTTGGACTCACTTAGGCCAAGCTAGTGTCCTCTAGAGAGAGAGTGGTGTCAGCGGAGGACCAAAATGTGAGACTCATTAGCCAATGAACAGCCAGGAATGGGTCTCGCGCTACTTTTGCATGCTAGAATAAAGCTGATAATGTACAATTTGATTCAAGGGGGGGAAAACCCTTTCAGAGTACAACACAAACTGTCTATTTTGCTGCAACTCGACAGTGCTGCTTAATTCAGGACCTTACTTCCTGGAACTCTTGAGAGAGAAAAAAACTGGTCCATTGGAGTGAATGGAGATGTCGGGACTCTTCCATCTATATGGCTCTGGGCCAAGCCAATTAAGGTATGACCTGTCCCACACCTTGCCATTCCCAATGGAGCCCCGTTTCTCCCTAAACTCCCACTTGTTTCCTCTCTGAAAACTCTGCACCTCCTTGAGCCATCTTCCTCTGTTGGCAGGGTTGTTTTGTCGTTGTTGTTATCAGCTATTTTTAGCCCCCTGTCTTCCTGAGAGTGTTTTGCTGCCCCTCCTCACCACCAGATGACAGAGAGAGAGAGACGGGGGGCTCAGGCTACATCCACCAGCTCACCTATTAATAAGCCTGTATGTCAATCAATCCAGCACAGCTTGTTTTGGAGTGGAACAGGTGTGGAGAGAAAAGGCCAGTCTAATCCCACCAGGCCCAACAATCACGTTGAGTGACATTTTTGGGATTTGCTTATCGCATTAAAGTTCTTTTTGGAAAACTAAACCATTGAATGATGAGTGAGCTGAAATGCATATGAATGGAAATCCCTGTTCCAAAATGACATACGCACTATTTGTAAAAAGCACTTAGGGATTCATGTAGGCTCCTTTTTGAAAGGTTAGTAGACCTCAAGTTCTTAAGGCCTTTTTATTTCTTTATTTTAGGCCTTTTTATGCTTTCATTGACCGAGTGCGACAGAGTGAGGAAGGTATGAGAAAGAGAGATGGGAGGGCATACGTAGAGCGAATGAACGTGGGCCAGATTGGAACCCAGATCACTGCAGGGAGGACTGAGTCTCATATACGCTTTACTCCGGGCTGGACCCAAGTTCTTAAGTCCTTGTTTGACCAAAGGAAACAATGGGTTATCTATATTTTCAAATAATGGACTTAAGTAAATATTTCCCCCCCAAATGACAGTATAGTAAATGGAAACCTTCACTTGCATGTAATGGTTTCCAATACTAAGGTACTTAAGGCCTTTGGCTTTCTTATCATCCTTGAGGCAAGGAGGTTGGTTTACATTGAAGCTTTCACTGGTGCTCTGACCACACTTACAATACCTCGAGACTCCCATTTACACAGGACTTCACTGAATTAGTCACTTACACACACACATTTAAATGTTTTATTTATGTCCACATAGATACAAAGTACAAAGGACATAAACACTTATTGTGAGTCAGTCAGTTACAAAAGTGCCTAATTGGCAACCACATTCATGCTTGATACAGAAAGGATAATACACAGGATGACGACAATGGCAGGTTATCAGATACAGTTAACTGTAAGTGTGGTGACTGGTCAGCCAGCTGCTGCTTCCAGTGGCACTGAGGCTCCGTCTACATCGAGCGCTGTCCAAGGTGCTGAAGGAAGGCGGCGTTCTAGATGCACAGTTGGTTTACCGTCAGCGAGTGATTGAAGATGAGGAGCAGGTGGTATCTATTGGCTTGTATGTATCTCTCATGTTATTCACCTGACATCGGCTCTATCGCTATATAACAGCTCTCTGCACAGACTGGTGCCGAAACACTGCTGACATTGTCTGCTGCCACGGATCTGCCCTGCCCTGCCTCCCTCAGCCTGCTTTCGTCTGCCTGTCTGTTATCGTGAGTTTGACAATACAAATACAAGGAAGCGTTGGATCGTACTTTGCTTTCGTTTGGATTCTGTTCACCATTGACTTTGTAAATCCAACCTGCTCTTCCCACTATGTTGGACTTCTGGAGATGAACTGTTTTAGTTCATCTTTTCCTGGAGTATTCCTAAATTTGTTATCGGAGCCTTTCTGTTTGGACCCGGAAGAGACATTGCATTATTCCTGCTTTATTCCGTGGGAGTGGAACCAGTGCTGTACTGTTTATTGAACATTTTTGACTCAGTAAAAGACTTTGAAACGGTTACATTGTGTCTGCCTCCTGCATCATTGGGTTCAGCCTTGTACAGAGGTGTTACAGTAAGACACAACAGTGGTTCCCAACCTTCTTTCTTTTTTTACACCAGGCCCAATTCAATACTACCGTTTAATCTCTAAGATTTCAGCTTTGTTCTCTTGGGTAACACCTATGGTGATGAGTGGTAATTGCAGGTTACATCCAAACAGTGTTGCATTATGTGACATTACTAATGTCACATAATGTCACTATATACTGCAAATGCTTCCATCAATGGACCATAGCCTCAATCAACATTGTGAGTGACTCTTAATTTAATTTTTCTTATTTAGATGAAAATCTTTGAGATTATAACTTTAAATCAGGATTCTGAGAATAAAGTCCGAATTCTGAGATTGAAGTCAGAATTCCGAGTTACTGTCAGAATTTTGAGATAATAGAGTTTTGAGATTAAAGTCAGAATTCTCAGATTAAAATCAGAATTCTGCAGGGAAAAAGATGCATACTATGTGACATCACTGACGATGTCACTGATTACATTATCAATGGTGTACCGGAATTTGAATGTCGCGAGTGTTTTCAGTCAGAGGCTCAGTCAGCTCACCTGCAGTAAAGACCGTTACAGGAGGTCTTTCGTGCCCACAGCAATAACCATAATATAATAACTCCCATACATGCAGAGAGAGGAGACTAATACAAGATGGATACCTCGCTAGATCCTGTTACTAGCATGGCCTGGACTACATCTGAGTCAAATTTGGTGCTTTTGCACACATTTGCGTGAAAATATCCTTAAGAGCCTAAAGGCCCAATTGTAATCAAGGCCCGGAACTATCCATTTTATAATGGTCATTTAGTCAGGCCTCACTCACAGAGTTGGCATGCAGCCTCTCCTCTATCTCCCCAGAGGGCTTTCATAGTCCACTTACTTCCCTGGCTGATTCCAACTCCACTCAGATGTGTTCCATCAGGAGCTAACGAATGGAGCTCTCCATGGTGCGTTCACTGTGTTCACTCATTTTGCCCACTAATTAGCCATTTTTGCCCGAATTATCTAATTAAAAAATCCGGCCCTGTCACCGTCTGCTTGGGACCCCTGCCGGTACCCGTGCCAATTATTATTGCTGTCAGGCCGACGGTGTCTGAGGAAATGGAAACAGAGCTACACAGATACATACATACATACATACATACATACATACACACACACATACATACATACACACATACATACATACATACATACATACATACTTAGGTTTGCTCATTTCTGTGATAGATGTATACCTCCTGGTACAAAATGAAGATTTTCCATCCAAGTAAAAAATAATTAAAATAGATGAAGAGAAGAGTGCTGCGTGGACTTAAAAATATGAGAGTCAGGTGCACGTGGCACCTTTTTGTTATAAAAGCACAAGAAAATAAATGGTTTGTCTGTTTTGAAAAGGTCATTTTGAAAAGGTAATTTTTCATTTCAGTGTGACTTTAAAGGCTATTATTAGACTGATATATTGGTCTACCCCTGTGTGGAGACAGAGAGAGGTACAGTGGAGTGCATCCAGTAGAAAGCAATGAAGTTACACAATAACTGAAGCTGAGCTCAGGTGTTAATGTGACTGGGCTCACCCCCCCCCCCCCCCCCCCCACCCTTCTCCTCTCTCACATCCCCCAACACACACTCCATTTCCCTCTCACTCTCTCCTCTTAGCTCCTCTTCCGTCTGACATCTACATCTCCAGCTGCGTTATATAAAATGTCCCGTGTCCTCCTTGACCCCGTCTCCACGCCGTCTCTTCCCTTCCCTTCCCCTCCATCGCTCATCGCTTTTGCCCTTTTCATGCTCACTGCTCCCTCGCTTCCCAGCGCAACATGGCCGGAGTGATGCTGCTGAGAGTGAGAGGACCTCGGGCCAAAGAGCAGCAAAACAAGTTCACTCTTATATAACAGGCTCCATGGTGAATTACACACTGGCCACTGGTCAGGCCATGATAGCAGAACGTAAGACGAAGAACAGGTTACAGCTAAAAGGTCTATGTACGGCTCTGTCACTGAAACAGGTTACAGCTAAAAGGTCTATGTCACTGAAACATAAGATGACACAATTGTATCAATTCCATTTCCAGGTCAAAGTAGTGGGGAGCAGGCCGTTACGGGAATCTGAATGTATGAATGCAAACGGCAGGAATGCAATTTGAGAATTACTCATGCAGATCAAAACACAAGCAAAGGCGAATGAATGAAAATATAGAAGTAGGCAGTCGGCCTACGGAGAAACAAATAGAGCTGATGACATCACTGCCCCAGCAGAGGCAGACAAGGCTGTTGTTTGCCTGTGGAGGTTGAGCCTGCCATGCACCTCACAAACACATCCTGCTCGCCTTCCATTTAGTCCAGCCATGTTTGTTCCAAAGCCTGAGTGGTTATGGTAGAAGAGATGGAGGGAGAGCACCGTTCCTGAGGCTTCTCTAACATGGAACATGATGCAAATTGTGCTGCGCTCCCTGTGACACACTGATTGGCTTTCAGTTAAGTGTGGATTTCATTCTATCTTGAAGGAGAAGATAATACCGGGTTTCGCCCCATAGATGTGGAATTATACAGTGGGTGAGTTGTACATTAAGCTCCTTTCGTTTAACCCTTGTAGAAGAAGAGCTAGACCCATCTTTATTTGTTTTGACACCACAGTTTGACAGTTTGGGCTGTCCTGTAAATATCAATATTTGTCACACGACAACCCAACACATGCATGCGGCCACACACACACTCATGCTGACGGTGGCCGGTGAAATATAGTCTCTGCATTTATCCCATCCAGGCTTTTCCTGTCTCCGGTGGGCAGGCCAGGAGCAGTAGGCAGCTTTCTTGTGTACAGCACCCGGCCGGGGACCAACTTCAGTTGTAGTCGTCACTGGTCAGATGACGATCTTCTGCATGTTTTTGGTGGGGGTCCATACCGATGTTGTATGGAGGAACCCCTGGGGAGCACATACAAACTCCACACAGAAAGACCCTTTTGATGAGATAGCCCAGCTGGGCAGTGGGCACCTGAGGATATGGGGGGGGGGGGACACCCCCTCGGCACCCACAGCATCCAAGGCGGGAATCGAACCCAGGACCTTCTAGCTGTGAGGCGACAGCTCTACCGCTGAGCCACTGTGCCCGATTGTATTGTGGTCCTGCTCCTTCGTCCACCTGGTTACATTGTCTTTCTGGGTCAAATTGACCCGAGGACAATAGGAGGTAGTTTAGGAATAAGAATCTCATCATCTCATCATCATCACCACCACCAAACGTCACTTTGCAGCTGGGCTTCACTCGTCACTTAATGCATTACAGCTGCTTCTTCTACTAGAACGTTTCACCATTAGATGACTCTTGCTAACTACATGGTGTACCGCTTAGAGCTTAGACTGTAACTCATATTTGACTGTAAATTCATGTCAATTTAATTCACTGCCTTTAGTTTAGAGTACCGCAGGGACAACGTATTTCTGTAGGCTTAACCAGAAATCGCCGCCATTTTGGTTCGTCAGTGGAAAAGTCTATGGGGTTATAGAATGGGGATTTCACTTAAATGCAACAACCCATGTTAAGGGCTTGCCCAGGGTGGTGGAGGCGGGATTTGATCCCACGATCTCCCACTTGCAAAGCACACATGCTAACCGCAACCCCAGGAGAACTGGTGAACGGGCCTTTATACTGGGGAGTGAGTCTAACCTATTTACGCGGGACTCACGATAACTCGCATTCACTCGGGTACACATACAATTAATGCCTGGCTGGGATTATGTTCACCTTCGGGTCTTTACGCTGCATATGCTACTATCTCATTCTGTGTGAATACACTTAGAGCTCATTTATGCTCCATTTCTGTCCGAAAATAAATGCGTCCGTTTCAAATGATGTAACCGTCGCTGCCCACATACTTCCATGCGTCTTCCATGTTGGTATGCTAAGCAATACATTCACTAGTGGGCAGTAGAGAGTCAAATGTGTGAGTGTGTGTGTGGTACTGCTCCGTTTCATCTGTATCCGTAAGCTTTCAGAAAACATGCAGAATTAGAAGTATGGACTATCCATATTTAACAATGAGCATAATTGGGCCTTTAGGATACTAATAATGCTTTGCCTTGGTTGGGACCTTCGAATCCGCCCACTCCACCGAGTTGGCTGCTTCGGAAGAAGGAAGTGGAGTGTAAAGAGTTGACAATTCAGTCTGATATCACGCTAGTCTCGCTTGCCAGTTGCCAGACTTCCCCCCCTTCTGGGAGGGGAGTCTGGCAGCGTTGATCTCCATTCTGGAATTGCGGAGAAAAAAATGCTCTGTTTGGTTTAACCTAGTCTCGCTTGCCAGACTCTCTCCCTACAACGGGGGATTAAATCGTTTTCAGCGTGTAGCAACGAGCTGGCATTGTTGATGTTGTTTCACAACGGCGCAGGCATTTGAGACCAACAGATTGATCACGGACACGGAGGGAGCGGAAAGGAAATCCATATATGGTCACAGCTGGTCAGTCAGAGCGGGTCGGAGCCAATGGCAGAAGCTTGCCGGGAGCGGAAAGGGATTTTCTTCCGCTGGTGATTGAAATGGTCGCCCCGCAATGGTGGCCCCCCTTATAGCACCAGCAGCCTGTTTCCATGCAGCCATGGAAACAGGCTTCCCTTCAGGGAGGGAAGTCTGGCTAGCGAGGCTAATATCACGCTAGTAAGTAATGCTGGGATGCAGAAATGTTTGTGAGCACTCACACAGCTAGCTATCATGCTCACACTTGCAAGTGCGAACCGGATAGCATCTCAGAAGCACAGAGGACGGATATAACGAGGGAGGAGAGAGCTGGAACATGTCCACCAGTAGATTACAGAAATGCAAGTCGGCCAAAGAAGGGGGGCTGCTGAATGTATTTATTTTAAGATGCAAAATGGTGTTGGAAAGCGGCACACATAAATACACAGTCACAGTGTGATAATCACAGGGTGCGCGGTGCTGCCACTGCTCCCCCGCTGCCAGAGTGGCTGTTGAGCTTCTTGGAGAGCTGTGGGGAATCTGGGAGGCCGCCATCGAACCAGAATTGTGTCAGGAGAAGATGGCGGAGATGTTACGATTATTACAGGGAGTCCTCAGTGTATAAGAGGGTTGTAGGAGGTAAAGCAGGCTGAGATGGAAGCACGCATGAAGAGGTTGGAGGTGTCCCACTTAAAGGAATAGTTCACCTAAACATGAAAATTCCATCACCATTACTCCCCCTCGTGCCAAATGAAACACAGGTGAAATGTGTTAGTCCATAATAACACACAGGGAGGATGCCTGTACAACTTTGTAGCAGCCTTCTCCAAAACAACTGAAGTCAATGGTGACCTGTTCTTTAGAGTTCCAAAACAAAAACACCTAAACAATCACACTCTGAATAGACAGATATACACCTTTATTTGTTGTAACTTGTAAATCAGCTGTAGTTCAGATTTACACTAAATGATGGTGTAAATATAGGTCTTTTTGGAACTCTGAAGAACTGGTCCCCACTGACTTCAGTTGTTTTGGAGAAGGCTACTATGGAGTCATGCTGGCAATGAACCTCCCAGTGTGTTATTATGGGCAAACTTCACCTGTTTCAACTCCTGTGTGTTATTATGGGCAAACTTCACCTGTTTCAACTCCTGTGTGTTATTATGGGCAAACTTCACCTGTTTCAACTCCTGTGTGTTATTATGGGCAAACTTCACCTGTTTCAACTCCCGTGTGTTATTATGGGCAAACTTCACCTGTTTCAACTCCTGTGTGTTTTTATGGACAAACTTCACCTGTTTCAACTCCTGTGTGTTTTTATGGACAAACTTCACCTGTTTCAACTGGCCATGCGGGTGAGTAGATGATAACAAGATATTCATTTTTGGGTGAACTATTCCTTTAATATCTGTCTTTCATCCTGATCCGTGTGTGTGTGTGTGTGTGTGTGTGTGTGTGTGTGTGTGTGTGTGTGTGTGTGTGTGCAGAAGCGTCATGCCCATTGAAACTGAGGGGGCAGTTGCCCCCTCAGATTTTTTGAAAAAAAGAAAGAAAGGGGGAAGTAAAATTCATGCTGTTAGTTATTATAGGTATAGTTTGCATAGCAAGTTAGTTGGCTATATTTGTACTACCATGCAGCTAAAGTTAACATTGTAATGTTAGCCAGAGCTGTTATGGCAGTGAGCTGTTTTTACCACTACCACCACTGTCACAGGTAAATCCATTTGATGTCTCCAGGTCAAGATGCAGTTTTTTTAAATAATTTGCATTGTGGATACTGGATATAGTCTTTTTATGTGAATAACATTTTGGGTGAAGCAAGATTGAGCTATTTCAAGAAAAGTGGCAGCAGTGTAGAAGCTAGTGTGGAAGTGACTAAGCTAATAACCATAAAAGCACAATCACCGAAATCTCTAAATAAATATACAGTATTTACCGTAATGAGAAAAGGAGCAAAATATTGATGGTTAAAACTTAATCATGATATCACAACACTCTAATCCCAATGATAATTTAAAATGAGATATTATAAATCTGGCCAACATTTTAGAAATAGCTAAATGGACGATTGATAGATAAATCAATCAATCATGAGTGGATTCAGCACACTTTATCTGGGCAGACTGATTGAATCATTGCAGATCTATTCAGACCTTAGGTCGCCACCAAAACTTTTCTGCTGGGGACCTTTGGTCGCTGCCGAATGTTTATCTCTAAATACATATACAGTATTTACCCTAATGAGAAAAGGAGCAAAATATTGATGGTTAAAACCGAATAATGATATCACAACACTCTAATCCCTCTAAACTCTAATAAAAAAATTATAATTTAAAATTAGATCTTCCTCTAAATCTGGCTTCAAATGGCAAACATTTTAGAAATAGCTAAATGGACTGATTCAATCATGAGTGGATTCAGCACACTTTATCTGGGCAGACTGATTGAATCATTGCAGATCTATTCAGACCTTCGGTCGCCACTGACATTTTTTAGCTGGGGACCTTTGGTCGCCACCGAATGTCGCCCCCTCAGAATTTTGGTTTGCATGACGCCCCTGTGTGTGTGTGTGTGTGTGTGTGTGTGTGTGTGTGTGTGTGTGTGTGTGTGTGTGTGTGTGTGTGTGTGTGTGTGTGGTGTGTGTGTGTGTGTGTGTGTGTGTGTGTGTGTGTGTGTGTGTGTGTGTGTGTGTGTGTGTGTGTGTATGTGTGTTGTCTGATTGTGTGCGTGGCTGTGTGCTCCTGAATGTAGGCCTACGTATGTAGTATCTTACTGTAATGACATCACTCTCTGTCGGACAGTCCCTGCACAATGTAACAGGGTTTGACAAGACCTTCGCCCAGGACTCTGAATCTTTCATGATCTTTCCAGTGACGAATCTCCTTTTCGAGGCTGAGCCTGCTCCTCAAGTCACACTGGGTCTGCTGCTCACTGCTTCAAATCGCTCCTGCTCAGTGTGTCAGAGTGACAGCACAAGATGCACGGCTTCTTGTTTTAACAACCACAAGAAGAATAAAGGCGGTCAAAGTGACAGTGAGGTAATTAACTATCCCTGATCAATCACTCTCCTATGTAGCCTATTACTTCTCTCACATGATTGGGACAGCAAAGACACATTGCAGATACCATACACAATCCAATTTCACCACTCAGAAGCTCCCCCCAAAAATGCATAGGCTAACCAATACACACAACAAGATCTCGCCAGAATCCAGAATCCAGGTTAACAGATAACAGCCTCTCCAGCCAAATGTCCAACTGGACTCGTTGTATGAACTCGATCACCTCTACAGGGGCTAATTACAATGCTGTCAGTGAACTCAGTCAAAGCAGACACACACACCAGTATATTTTCAAGGACATTTGCTTCAACTCACCAAGTCTTTGGATGTGCCCAGTCTCTTCAGGCCGTCCAGGGGCAGAAGGTCAGCCGAGTCCTTGTGAGTGAACTGGGTGGCCTGCTTCAGACGCCTCTGCTGGTGCAGGATGGCTTTGTCCCGGAGGGCTAGCTCACCTTTCTTCGCCTCACTCATGGTGTGTCAGCCTCAGGTGAACACACACACACCGCTGAGGACGTCCGGCGTGTATAGAGAGGAAGAGCTGAGCAGCAGCGCAGCGCAGCACAGCACAGAGAGCCAGGGGGCAGGGAGCTCAGCCAGCTCTGCTGTACAGCTCCTCTTTTAGGTCATAAGAGAGATATTGAGAAATGTTCCTCTTCCACCTTGTTGTGCCCTTTCTGAAATGCTGCTGCTGTCCTTCCCTCGGAGCTTGCCGTGTCTGTGGCTCTGTCCCTTGGCATGTATTTTTCTTAGCGCAGGTAGCAGCTATTGCCCTGTCCTGGATGCTGATGCTCCTCTGGTGTTGTCTGCATCTCCCTCAGAATGTGAGCATCACAGTTACGGGGCTGTGTCAGACAGTGTGGGGTGGGTGTGACAGCGAGCAACTGCAAGTGTGCTTTCCCCTCCCCTCGGTCTGTGCTTGGATCTCTCTCTCTCTCTCTCTCTCTCTCTCTCTCTCTCTCTCTCTCTCTCTCTCTCTCATCTCTCTCTCTCCCATCTCTCTCTCTCTCTCTCTGTCTCTCTCACACACAAACACACACACACACGCGCGCGCGTCTCTGCTCTCAGGATGGAATAATATACTCTTCCCTTGAGCCCTCCTCTTTCTGTCACAATCAACAACACACACATTCACTCACCTCAGATATAGTACACAATACACATCATCACCCATATAGTAGACTCGCTTGATGGTATACGGTTGGCGCACGAGTGGGGTAAAACCGCCTATATATCTCAATGGGCTGACTCACCAATTGGGACGGTGCTGCGGTTCTAAACTACAGGTTTGGGGATTCTAGAGCAGAACACAAGACGTCGGTTCAGATGTGAGTTTACTGTGGTGGTCAAATCCCCGATCGTGTCTGCCTGGGCTGGGCTAGCGGCTAAATTCTAACTTTGCTGAATGGATATAGAACGGGGGATTTACCCCACCCTGACCACGCCCCCAGCCAGG
This sequence comes from Poromitra crassiceps, assembly GCF_964638095.1. Taxonomy (NCBI): domain Eukaryota; kingdom Metazoa; phylum Chordata; class Actinopteri; order Beryciformes; family Melamphaidae; genus Poromitra; species Poromitra crassiceps. Next base: position 28,838,408 of record NC_139624.1, on the reverse strand, counting down.
CTGAGCCAGCTATCCCAGCGACTATGACGAGACATCGCCTCAACCTATAAAAAACGGTGTCAGACCACAGTCGTATGTACCCATTATGTAGCCTAGCCTACCCTAATTACACTCCACTATTACTCTGTGGATAGGTAGGCTACTGCTTGAAGGGTAATGATGCAAAAATCTGTACTTCATTGATGGCAATCAGTCCCTATGTTAAAGATTGAACGTCATTAATGGATCCTGCTACACATTCTCCACATCAGTCTAGTCTTGTCATTAAAAGCATAGGTAGCGGAAGGCATCTGAACTTGGGGGGGCCGGGGGGCGTGTCGCCCCCACACACACGTCTGTGAACCACCATCATTGATTATTATTATTCATCATATAAAGATTTTGGTCGTTTGAAGCCAGATTCATATAGGAATATCTCATTTTAAATTAACATTAGGATTAGACGGTTGTGATGTCAGTATTCAGTCTTAACAATCATATATTTGCTCCTTTTCTCACTCACTCCTATGTCACCACCTGCTCTCCCTGCAGGGTTTGAGATTAAATTTTTTTTTTATCACCAGCCAATATGGCTGCTAGATTTTAAAGTTACGAGCCAATTAATTTCAACTAGCCAAAATGTTTTTCTTGAAATAAACCAGAATATGAGTGCGACTGGGTTTTACAGCAGGGCTATTCAACTAAATTGTTCAGGGGGTCACATTGTCAGAAACCTAAGGGACTGGGGGCCGGACCGTTCCCCGAGCCAGTACACTTGACACAATGCGCCACCACATTTTCGCAGCCGCGCTGGAACTATTATTAAGTAGGGGGTGCTGTAAGGAATGGAATCTCGGCAGCGTCGAAGAAAATTTTATGTTTTTTGGACTTTTATCCATATTTAGAAGAATATTTAATTTTAAATTAACATTAGGATTATACTGTTGTGATGTCATTATTCAGTATCTTCTCCTTTTCTATTATTAGTATTAGTATTAAATACTGAGTATCTCATGAAAAACTATTAATATTGCATCTTTTGTGTTTAGCTCCGTCTCACAGCAGGGCCGGCTCCAGAACCAAATTACAGAGGGGGCCTGCCCCTAGCTTGGGGGGGCCAAGCTACCCAAGGGGGGTCCGGTGGGATTCTCCCCCGGAAGAAGATTTTGTACATTTTAAAGTAAAATTCGTCAACCTGGTGCATTTGAGAGCAAAATGAAGAGGCTAAATCTATGAAGAACTACACACATCTCTAATGTGTTGTGACTTTACAAATAATTAGGCCTAAACAATTAATATTAAATGTATTTACACATTGTGCACAAATTGCATTCATTGTGACAAATTTACAATAGTTAATATCCAGCCAGAATCATTGCAAATGGATGTTCAAAGTAACAGTTAGCAATAGCATTCAGTTAATCAATGCCTAATGACAGCCAGATTCCGTTTAAAAATTTAAAACAGAAAAACGGAAAAACGTTTTTAGCACACACAAAAAAAAAAAAAAAAAAAAATGAATGGGGGGGCCAGTTTAGGGAATGGGGGGGCCCGGCCCGGTCAGGCCCCCCTCCAACGCCGGGCCTGTCTCACAGCATTGTAACATTGTAGTGCAGCAAGAAAGGAAAACTACTGTAAACATTTGAACCATATTTCTTGTTTAGAACCTATAGCTAGCAACATCGCCATCTCCTGAAAAACATTAATATTGCACCTTTCTTGTGGCTACATCACAGCATCTACTGAAAAACATTTATAGTGGATCTGACTTGTTTAGTTCACTTTAGATTCACATCACATCTGAAAAACAACCAGTCGAGTGTAATAAGTAAATGAGGTTTAATTGTTAAAAAAAAAAAAAAAAAAATCTAAAAAAAGGGAACTGAAATGTACCCGGGCCCGGGCCCGGGCGGTTCCGCGACCCATGATTAAAAGTGATGTAAAGTAGGGGTGTAGTGGTAGTTTACTCACTGTACCGAGGTGGGTCAACTATCCAGAGTAGTTCTGTTTACCCACCTTGTTTCCCCTCATTGATTGATACACAGGTGATCTGAAAATAGGCGAGTATTTCAAAGAGGTGGGTAAACTGCGTTCACTCTCCACTACGCCCCCACTCACTCACTCACAGCACACAGGCAGTCACCGTGCATGTTAGCGCCGTTGAGCGGTGGCCCTGCTGTGGACGAGTGGGATATCGGTGTGATTTGGCCCCACACAGAGGATCAATCTGCCACTACCACTGACGGCTAGAATTGATTGCCTCTGCCTCCCCTCTGGGACCCATCAGCCCGCTGTCCGTCCATATACCACTGACAGACACCAACACAATCACATGTCTACCCTGACCCATTTAGCCTATATAACTGATGCATCCCATAAGATTAATTACATAATGCTCATCATGTAGCTATATTTCTGGTGATCAACTGGCATTTCCAAAATATGTTTTAGGTTGATTTACAATACTTGATCAACGCTGAATCTATGTATAATATCAAGTGAAACAGCTGGAAAGGACAGCATTGTTTCGGATGTTTTCATTATGGAGGGAGTCCTTCTGAAGGTGAAGTTGTTGTAGAAATGTTTCATGTCGTATAGGCATGTGCTGCCCCCCTCTGGCTGGCTTTCCTTATTTTTCTTCCTCCACCAAGAGTCGGCCTGTGGAAATGTCATCACTCGTCATCAGTATTCTACTGAACTCACATGCCAGCATGATGCAGATGGAATTAGAATGGGATCTTATGATCAACCGAGACACTATAAACAGCTCCGTTATTATGTTGAATTTGTGTATTTATTCAAAACAGAGATCATCTCCTTCAGCCATGGATGTGTGTCAGCCATACATAGAGAAATATGCAGCCTATTAAGGGCCTGTGTCCACAAGATGTCATTTTATGGGACATAATGATGCTGCATCAACCATCCTGGTAAATATGTTAAAATACTTCTACTGCAGGTGGATTTGGTGTTTGCACTGCATGTTGGGAGATATCAGTGATGAGAGTGCAACCTGTAATTAGAATTTTCATTTTTAGACTCTCTCTCATTGGGATAATTTGTAGTGACTAAATGAAAACTAAATGAATCTAGCTATAGTCCTCATTTTGCTAGGGTCTCCCTGGAACCAATTCAAGGTGGCCTTGAAAGAGAGGTCACGGGTCCAGCTGTAAACTCTGTGGGTGAGACAATAAAGGTCATCGCCATGACCATGCAGGTCAGCAGCCCCTAGTTTGAGAACCACTGATCTACAGAAGTTCAAGAGCTTCCATTCACAATTGTAGAACTCCTTGTTATGTTCATTCCACAGACTGGGGAAATGCTTAGCGTTTAGCCGTAGACGTACCAACACAGAAGAAACGTCTGACCTTTAAAGGCTGAGGACCGCACTTTGTGAATTCACAACGTGCAAAGTGCGCTCCATCAGCCTCCCGGACCTACTGTATATTACAGGAGAACAGCTGGGACACTCCTACAGCCCTGAACTCTTCCATCTGTCCTGCCAGCTGTGTATCGACTGTCTGACCACTACAATGTTCTGCCCGGGCGAGATCGCCCAAATATGGTGGATGTGGGTGATCTCTGTGACTGGTTGTGTCTGCGATGGGTCGTTTACACCGAGCTTCCCCGGGAAATAATGGAGAAGAGTGACCTGCAGTACAGAGACGAGGCAAAGCAAATAAATTAGATGAGTCATTGTTTGAATTATTTCATTTTTGTTACCTGGTAAAAAATAAAAAAATAAAAAAAGGATTGCAACAATAGATCCCTGAACATTTTCTTTATTGTCATGACTCAAATTTCCAAGATGTCAAAAAAAACAAGTAATGCAGAGAGAAGCTGAAATCCATGAAATAAAAGAGAAAACATTAGGTTTCGTCATTCTAATAGTTACCCAAAACTTTTAGGGTTTCAGAAATGAACTTTTATGTTCACTTCTCATTGTCTGGACACCCCAATCATTAAATCAATGAACTGAAAAGTACATAAAAGTAAGAAAATTCTACTTTAGTGGTGGGGGGAAAACAAACAAACAAACAGCAGTTTTGGTCAGTTGCTGGCAATGTAACACAGTCTTGCATTTTGTGCTTGTTTTGTATAAAATTCTACACTGTTGTTGGAGAAGGCACATTGTGCATTATCCATTTCATGGAATTGCGTTGTAAGCTTTGCTTAGTATATCTTGGAAAAATAAGACTTTGCGAGTCCACATCAAACTCCCCCAGAGTCATTTCAAAACTCAACCAATGTCACTGTCGCACAATAAACCTCTTAATTCACATCAAACTGGCAGTGTAAAACCAAAGCCATTTATTAATTAGTATCTGCTATTGACAAGAAATGTTTTGTTTCTGAGAACAGCTTTTAAGGTTTGTAGTGAACTATGGATGAACATGTTTGCAGATGCCATATTTGCAATGTAAACATCAGGAATGTATCGTGACCCATAGATTTGAAAAGCATGCTGTTATGATGCTGTGGGTCTACTGACCAGCAATTCAACACGGTCATTCTTGTATCGATAGTTTTTGTTGTTGCATCCATAGCAGCATACTGTATATAATGTAGTGCGTTTCTCTCGAGGCACAGTGGTCACAAGGCGTTCCACCTGGCAACCGGAAACTAAAGGCTCATTTATAGTAGGGCGCCCGACACCTTTGATAAGTGTTGCTCAACAGAAATGACGTGTTTTCAACAGAAAAAAGTGCCTCTCCACACTTTCCTTTCTTGTCGGGAAGATTTCTTTTATGTCGCAGACACCATCATATTTTGTCGTGCAATGTGACTGGCTGGGTGCACACTAACGTCACTCACCATGGTGATTGTAGTTTTCACTGAACTGAACGTCCTTACAGATATTTTGGTCTGTCTTTTTTTTTTGTCCTTGTTTATTTTGTTTAGCTCATAGCAAATATGGAGGGTAGCCTATAGATGAAACAGAAGTTAAGTTAAGACAGTATTGCCACATGTATGATTCTTCAATGAAAGTATACAAAGATGGGCAGGTGGCATTAACGTTGTGGAAAGAGATTGCCGATACCTAAATATGTTGGACTACAAACGTTGGAGGAAAAATCTACAGGACCGGTAGGCTATGTTTACTATCTTTATTGGTCAGACGAAAATGTTACAGTAGGGCTAAACAATAAGCACGCGGTGGTCGAGAACATTCTTCTGTATGGAAGGAGACGACTGAAACCTTTCGCCGAAGCATTCATTACAAACGCTCGCGTCTCTTTATTTTCTGTCGAGCGACACGTATCAAAAGTGTTGAGCGCCCTGTACCATAAATCAGCCTTAATACATTAATGCCACAGAGCTCCACCCTCTGCGAGAATAAATAAGCTACACTTTGAGCTATATGGGCTCCAACTATCTCCATTATTGTCCATTGATGTCCTTCCCATCGACCCCCGCCGATCATAACACATTGGGCAGGTACAGGGAGCAGAGCAGCATGTTCTGGCCAAGAGCGGGGAAGCGTCTGAAGGCCTCCCAGGCGTCGGAGAAGATGTTGTACTTGAGGAAGACGCGGTGCTCCAGGCTGGTGGGCAGGCTGACGTCGCGGCTCATGATGTAGATGCCGTCGTTGTGCAGCGTGCACGTCAGGTTCATGCCCGACTTGGACGTGTTCTCTTTGAGCTGGAGCCACTCCCCTGTGGCCACGTTGTGGGACTGCACCGTCAGCATGTCCTCTGGCTGGCTGGCCCGCCGCCGGCCCGCCTCCAACTCGTGCGTGTACCCGCCCACCAGGTAGATGGTGTCCTCCACCGAGAGCATCTGCTGCTTGCGGACGTGCGCCGAACAGGAGCGGAACACGGTCCAGGTGTCCGAGGTGGGGCAGTAGCGGAGGACGCTCGTGTTCCTGTCTGTCAGAAGCAACAGAAAAACCCGATGTTAAACAAGATAACTGGCAAAAGTGACGGAGATTGTTTCTTCTTTTTCCACAAATGTCCACACATCCCCTGTGTACCCACCAAGATTCAAGATGTTTATTGTCACTCCGGCTGCACAAGTACACTCGTGTGATCTTTGACAACAAGGTTCTTATCTAAGAAATGAGCCAATCAAACTTCCTGGTGGAGAAAGTAAACAGGATATAGCCTGAATCAGGGGTTTTCAGAGTCTGAGACTATGAGCCTCCGCTCAGACACTTGGACAAAGCCGCCCTCCCTCCATCAGAATTATGTTATTTCATCCCATTGCCACTCAACAATTGAGCCAAGATAGCCTGGTATTGCTGCTGATATACTGTACTCAACACTAACATACTGTACTCAACACTAACATACTGTACTCAACACTAACATACTGTACTCAACACTAACATACTGTACTCAACACTAACATACTGTACTCAACACTAACATACTGTACTCAACACTAACATACTGTACTCAACACTAACATACTGTACTCAACACTAATATAATGTACTCAACACTAATATAATGTACTCAACACTAACATACTGTACTCAACACTATACTGTACTCAACACTAACATACTGTACTCAACACTAACATACTGTACTCAACACTAACATACTGTACTCAACACTATACTGTACTCAACACTAACATACTGTACTCAACACTAACATACTGTACTCAACACTATACTGTACTCAACACTAACATACTGTACTCAACACTAACATACTGTACTCAACACTATACTGTACTCAACACTAACATACTGTACTCAACACTAACATACTGTACTCAACACTATACTGTACTCAACACTAACATACTGTACTCAACACTAACATACTGTACTCAACACTATACTGTACTCAACACTAACATACTGTACTCAACACTAACATACTGTACTCAACACTAACATACTGTACTCAACACTAATATAATGTACTCAACACTAATATAATGTACTCAACACTAACATACTGTACTCAACACTAACATACTGTACTCAACACTAATATAATGTACTCAACACTAATATAATGTACTCAACACTAATATAATGTACTCAACACTAACATACTGTACTCAACACTAACATACTGTACTCAACACTAACACACTGTACTCAACACTAACATACTGTACTCAACACTAACATACTGTACTCAACACTATACTGTACTCAACACTAACATACTGTACTCAACACTAACATACTGTACTCAACACTATACTGTACTCAACACTAACATACTGTACTCAACACTAACATACTGTACTCAACACTAACATACTGTACTCAACACTAACATACTGTACTCAACACTAACATACTGTACTCAACACTAACATACTGTACTCAACACTAATATAATGTACTCAACACTAATATAATGTACTCAACACTAATATAATGTACTCAACACTAACATACTGTACTCAACACTAATATAATGTACTCAACACTAATATAATGTACTCAACACTAATATAATGTACTCAACACTAACATACTGTACTCAACACTAACATACTGTACTCAACACTAACATACTGTACTCAACACTAACATACTGTACTCAACACTAATATAATGTACTCAACACTAATATAATGTACTCAACACTAATATAATGTACTCAACACTAACATACTGTACTCAACACTAATATAATGTACTCAACACTAATATAATGTACTCAACACTAATATAATGTACTCAACACTAATATAATGTACTCAACACTAATATAATGTACTCAACACTAATATAATGTACTCAACACTAATATAATGTACTCAACACTAACATACTGTACTCAACACTAACATACTGTACTCAACACTAATATAATGTACTCAACACTAATATAATGTACTCAACACTAACATACTGTACTCAACACTAATATAATGTACTCAACACTAATATAATGTACTCAACACTAATATACTGTACTCAACACTAATATAATGTACTCAACACTAATATAATGTACTCAACACTAACATACTGTACTCAACACTAACATACTGTACTCAACACTAATATAATGTACTCAACACTAATATAATGTACTCAACACTAATATAATGTACTCAACACTAATATAATGTACTCAACACTAACATACTGTACTCAACACTAATATAATGTACTCAACACTAATATAATGTACTCAACACTAACATACTGTACTCAACACTAATATAATGTACTCAACACTAATATAATGTACTCAACACTAACATACTGTACTCAACACTAATATAATGTACTCAACACTAATATAATGTACTCAACACTAACATACTGTACTCAACACTAACATACTGTACTCAACACTAATATAATGTACTCAACACTAATATAATGTACTCAACACTAATATAATGTACTCAACACTAATATAATGTACTCAACACTAACATACTGTACTCAACACTAACATACTGTACTCAACACTAACATACTGTACTCAACACTAACATAGTGTACTCAACACTAACATACTGTACTCAACACTAACATACTGTACTCAACACTAATATAATGTACTCAACACTAATATAATGTACTCAACACTAACATACTGTACTCAACACTAACATACTGTACTCAACACTAATATAATGTACTCAACACTAATATAATGTACTCAACACTAATATAATGTACTCAACACTAATATAATGTACTCAACACTAACATACTGTACTCAACACTAACATACTGTACTCAACACTAACATACTGTACTCAACACTAACATAGTGTACTCAACACTAACATACTGTACTCAACACTAACATACTGTACTCAACACTAATATAATGTACTCAACACTAACATACTGTACTCAACACTAACATACTGTACTCAACACTAATATAATGTACTCAACACTAACATACTGTACTCAACACTAACACACTGTACTCAACACTAACATACTGTACTCAACACTAATATAATGTACTCAACACTAACATACTGTACTCAACACTAATATAATGTACTCAACACTAACATACTGTACTCAACACTAATATAATGTACTCAACACTAACATACTGTACTCAACACTAACATACTGTACTCAACACTAACATACTGTACTCAACACTAATATAATGTACTCAACACTATACTGTACTCAACACTAACATACTGTACTCAACACTAACATACTGTACTCAACACTATACTGTACTCAACACTAACATACTGTACTCAACACTAACATACTGTACTCAACACTATACTGTACTCAACACTAACATACTGTACTCAACACTAACATACTGTACTCAACACTATACTGTACTCAACACTAACATACTGTACTCAACACTAACATACTGTACTCAACACTATACTGTACTCAACACTAACATACTGTACTCAACACTAACATACTGTACTCAACACTATACTGTACTCAACACTAACATACTGTACTCAACACTAACATACTGTACTCAACACTAACATACTGTACTCAACACTAATATAATGTACTCAACACTAATATAATGTACTCAACACTAACATACTGTACTCAACACTAACATACTGTACTCAACACTAATATAATGTACTCAACACTAATATAATGTACTCAACACTAATATAATGTACTCAACACTAACATACTGTACTCAACACTAACATACTGTACTCAACACTATACTGTACTCAACACTAACATACTGTACTCAACACTAACATACTGTACTCAACACTATACTGTACTCAACACTAACATACTGTACTCAACACTAACATACTGTACTCAACACTAACATACTGTACTCAACACTAACATACTGTACTCAACACTAACATACTGTACTCAACACTAACATACTGTACTCAACACTAATATAATGTACTCAACACTAATATAATGTACTCAACACTAATATAATGTACTCAACACTAACATACTGTACTCAACACTAATATAATGTACTCAACACTAATATAATGTACTCAACACTAATATAATGTACTCAACACTAACATACTGTACTCAACACTAACATACTGTACTCAACACTAACATACTGTACTCAACACTAACATACTGTACTCAACACTAATATAATGTACTCAACACTAATATAATGTACTCAACACTAACATACTGTACTCAACACTAATATAATGTACTCAACACTAATATAATGTACTCAACACTAATATAATGTACTCAACACTAACATACTGTACTCAACACTAATATAATGTACTCAACACTAATATAATGTACTCAACACTAATATAATGTACTCAACACTAATATAATGTACTCAACACTAACATACTGTACTCAACACTAATATAATGTACTCAACACTAATATAATGTACTCAACACTAACATACTGTACTCAACACTAATATAATGTACTCAACACTAATATAATGTACTCAACACTAATATACTGTACTCAACACTAATATAATGTACTCAACACTAATATAATGTACTCAACACTAACATACTGTACTCAACACTAACATACTGTACTCAACACTAATATAATGTACTCAACACTAATATAATGTACTCAACACTAATATAATGTACTCAACACTAATATAATGTACTCAACACTAACATACTGTACTCAACACTAATATAATGTACTCAACACTAATATAATGTACTCAACACTAACATACTGTACTCAACACTAATATAATGTACTCAACACTAATATAATGTACTCAACACTAACATACTGTACTCAACACTAATATAATGTACTCAACACTAATATAATGTACTCAACACTAACATACTGTACTCAACACTAACATACTGTACTCAACACTAATATAATGTACTCAACACTAATATAATGTACTCAACACTAATATAATGTACTCAACACTAATATAATGTACTCAACACTAACATACTGTACTCAACACTAACATACTGTACTCAACACTAACATACTGTACTCAACACTAACATAGTGTACTCAACACTAACATACTGTACTCAACACTAACATACTGTACTCAACACTAATATAATGTACTCAACACTAATATAATGTACTCAACACTAACATACTGTACTCAACACTAACATACTGTACTCAACACTAATATAATGTACTCAACACTAATATAATGTACTCAACACTAATATAATGTACTCAACACTAATATAATGTACTCAACACTAACATACTGTACTCAACACTAACATACTGTACTCAACACTAACATACTGTACTCAACACTAACATAGTGTACTCAACACTAACATACTGTACTCAACACTAACATACTGTACTCAACACTAATATAATGTACTCAACACTAACATACTGTACTCAACACTAACATACTGTACTCAACACTAATATAATGTACTCAACACTAACATACTGTACTCAACACTAACACACTGTACTCAACACTAACATACTGTACTCAACACTAATATAATGTACTCAACACTAACATACTGTACTCAACACTAATATAATGTACTCAACACTAACATACTGTACTCAACACTAATATAATGTACTCAACACTAACATACTGTACTCAACACTAACATACTGTACTCAACACTAACACACTGTACTCAACACTAACATACTGTACTCAACACTAACATACTGTACTCAACACTATACTGTACTCAACACTAACATACTGTACTCAACACTAACACACTGTACTCAACACTAACATACTGTACTCAACACTAACATACTGTACTCAACACTAACATACTGTACTCAACACTAACATACTGTACTCAACACTAATATAATGTACTCAACACTAACATACTGTACTCAACACTAACATACTGTACTCAACACTAACATACTGTACTCAACACTAACATACTGTACTCAACACTAATATAATGTACTCAACACTAACATACTGTACTCAACACTAACATACTGTACTCAACACTAACATACTGTACTCAACACTAACACACTGTACTCAACACTAACACACTGTACTCAACACTAACATACTGTACTCAACACTAATATAATGTACTCAACACTAACATACTGTACTCAACACTAATATAATGTACTCAACACTAACATACTGTACTCAACACTAACATACTGTACTCAACACTAACACACTGTACTCAACACTAACATACTGTACTCAACACTAAAATACTGTACTCAACACTAATATAATGTACTCAACACTAACATACTGTACTTAACACTAACATACTGTACTCAACACTAACATACTGTACTCAACACTAACATACTGTACTTAACACTATACTGTACTCAACACTAATATAATGTACTCAACACTAACATACTGTACTCAACACTAACATACTGTACTCAACACTAACATACTGTACTCAACACTAATATAATGTACTCAACACTAATATAATGTACTCAACACTAATATAATGTACTCAACACTAACATACTGTACTCAACACTAATATAATGTACTCAACACTAACATACTGTACTCAACACTAACATACTGTACTCAACACTAACATACTGTACTCAACACTAACATACTGTACTCAACACTAACATACTGTACTCAACACTAACATACTGTACTCAACACTAACATACTGTACTCAACACTAACATACTGTACTCAACACTAACAGACTGTACTCAACACTAACATACTGTACTCAACACTAACATACTGTACTCAACATTAACATACTGTACTCAACACTAACATACTGTACTCAACACTAACATACTGTACTCAACACTAACATACTGTACTCAACACTAACATACTGTACTCAACATTAACATACTGTACTCAACACGAACATACTGTACTCAACACTATACTGTACTCAACACGAACATACTGTACTCAACACGAACATACTGTACTCAACACTAACATACTGTACTCAACACTAACATACTGTACTCAACACTAACATACTGTACTCAACACGAACATACTGTACTCAACACTAACATACTGTACTCAACACTAACATACTGTACTCAACACTAATATAATGTACTCAACACTAATATAATGTACTCAACACTAACATACTGTACTCAACACTAACATACTGTACTCAACACTAATATAATGTACTCAACACTAATATAATGTACTCAACACTAATATAATGTACTCAACACTAACATACTGTACTCAACACTAACAGACTGTACTCAACACTAATATAATGTACTCAACACTAATATAATGTACTCAACACTAATATAATGTACTCAACACTAACAGACTGTACTCAACACTAACATACTGTACTCAACACTAATATAATGTACTCAACACTAACAGACTGTACTCAACACTAACATACTGTACTCAACATTAACATACTGTACTCAACACGAACATACTGTACTCAACACTATACTGTACTCAACACTAACATACTGTACTCAACACTAACATACTGTACTCAACACTATACTGTACTCAACACTAATATAATGTACTCAACACTAACATACTGTACTCAACACTATACTGTACTCAACACTAACATACTGTACTCAACACTAACATACTGTACTCACTACTCAGCACTACACCACATAGATCAAAAAGGTCAGTTTTTCCCACTTTGGGAAAGTGGAGAAAACAGTAGCCCCCCACCTAACCCCAGACTGTCACAACAGCATGTACACAAATATAAATGAAAAATAAAAGTATACTCAGCAGAACTCTACTCAATATGCACCATCATGTTTCATCATGACTGGACAAACTTGTGGACTTAGGACCAATTGTGTGATAGCAATGTCATTACAGTGACTTTTAGGCCCTCTACAGGACAACTGGGGATAAGTCAGTAATTCATTGTTTGTCCTGTTGTCCTACTGAGCAATTTGTGTTTGTCTTTTTCATTACTCTGTATTCAACGGTTGCAAAGATATCTTGGCAGGACAGACACAAAAACACAGACCACACATCAGGGTAGGAAATTAGCGGGGGCTTTAGGCAAAATGTTCCTAAAAGAAATCTAAATTTGCCCTTGGAATTGAGACGATGGGGGCTTTTAAATGCCCCTAAAATAAAGAGTTTAATACTTTATGTATTTTAACGTTATTCTGTATTTGCAAAGCGCGACTCGAAAATGGCCAGCTACTGTACGCATCCGTACCATCACAACCCCCGTCCCCTCCTCCTACTAGCGTTATTTACCTCAGTGACAGGCAGCACAAGCTAGCTGGCCAGCTAGTTCACTAGCTAACATTAACTTAAGAACATAGAAGAAAAACATACGCAAAGCACCCGCTGAGTCACAACTCACAACTAGAAAGATATCAAAATTATATAGAAACTGCTGACCCTCTCCCGCTCTGCCCAGGGCCTAAAAAAGCTGTCAAAGAGTCTACTGTTGTTGATATACGTGTTTGTTTATTTTTTGTCATAGTTATTTGAAAGGTTTTTGCCAAGCACATTACATAACAAGCCAGACAATCAACAGTGTTGTTGTTGACATAGGAAATTAAGGTTTTAAACTGTGATTGTTTATGAATTTTTAGAAATAAAATATGCTTGGACAAGAGTCATTGATTGGTCTATCGAAGGCATTTCCCAACATTTGATCAAATTGCCCTGGAAATTATCCAAAATGCCCCTGAAAACATATTTCACAAAGGCAAAAAAAAAAAAACTTGATTAAAGGTTAATCTCCTACCCTGCCACACATAAAACATATCCCGAGATGTGGGATATAACAAATATACACAGGATTTGTTGAAGTTCCAGCCTGCAGGAACAATCTAACATGCATCACTCTTTGGGTGCCATGGTGAAAGATGCATTTGGTTCAAAGGTTAAAAAAAGTTTGTGTCACCGAGAAACAGTATTTCGGAGGTATTTGAGCCACACCAACCTCTTGCAGTGTATCCGCCCATGACGTAGATCATGCCCTGGCATTCGCAGGCAGAGAACTCGGCCAACGGGTCGGGCATGGAGGAGACGCAGGTCCACCAGTCTTGCTCTGGGCTGTAACACTCCACTGTGCCCAGACACTGGCCTCCCACTGCGTACAGCTTCCCTTGTACTGCCAGCAGCTTGAAGTTGGACCTGATGGAGGGTGAGTGGAGTATGACAGCAGCCACCCGCTGATGCTCTTTACAGTAACCTGACTCTTAATACCTTGTGAGAGGAAGTGTGCAGGTCCAGCAGCCTTTACTTACCTCTTCTGGTTGAGCGGAGCCACGTGGTTCCACTCATTCCTGCAGGGATTGTAGCAGTGAGCTGCAGAGATCTCCTGACTCGTCATCCTGTAGCCGCCGACGATGAACAGGTAGTTGTCCAGGACAGCCGAGCCGTACCCTCTGACGTTGATCATATCCTGAGGCAGGTTGTTGGCGAGCGGCTTCCAGCGCTGCTCCACCTCCCCGTACCTCAGCATGGACCAGGGCTCGTCCTGGTCGGGCACGTCCAGGGACAGGCAGGTGAAGTCTCCGATGGCCACCAGCGTGGCGGTGCCTTTCATGCGCATCTCCCTCACCTGGTCGCGCACGGCGGAGGGCAGGCTGCAGAACTCCGGCCGCCTCAGCATGGGGTGATAGTAGCACGTCATGTATTTGAGGCAGGCGTGGCGCAGGTCGTGAGTCCCATACACTTCAGACAGGCTGTACAGCTCCACGCAGTTCTCCTGTCGGATCTCCGAGGTGAGCAGCTTGAGGATGGAGGTCACCTGCAGTGGTGGAATAAGTACTGAGATCTTTTACTTAAGTAAAAGTAGTAATACAACAAGGTCAAATACTTCATTACAAGTAAAAGTCCTGCATTCAAAATCTTACTTAAGTGATCATCTCAAAGTTTTTCATGTAAATACATGTTGTTAGGTCACTATCTAGCCAACTGAGTTAACACAATGCTAATTGAGCATATGGCCCGTTGATGGAAGCGTTTGCATTTTCAGTATTGCAACATTTCTGAACTGGGTGTCGACGACACAGATGGTGCAACACTGTTTGGATCTCACCTGAAATTACTGCTCATCGCCATAGGCGTCGCCAAAGAGAACAAAACTGAAATCTTCGAGATTATCGCTTTAAGTAAAAGTACATAAATATTGGCATCAACATGTACTTTTCACAAATGCCATGGCAATGTCGGGGATAGATAGGCAAGGCTTTTTATGTGAGTAAGGGAGGGTCCAGGAGGGTTGAGGTGGGCAGCTGTGGAGAAGTGTCAGGACTGTCCCACTATCTTTCAAATTGACTCATTCAAGGTGCAGAGGGTGTGGTGTATACACACTTCTTGCTACTCGCTGCTCTACCTGTCAATAGCCCAATGTAACGGAGTACATTTTATTGAAGAAAAAACAAATGTGCACACAATGAAAAACCTGGAGGGGCTGGACAAAAGAATAACTATACACATAGGAAAGTCAGCACACTAGAGGTTCCTCTAATCTCTTTTTTCTTTGTGTGTGTGTGTGTGTGTGTGTGTGCAGACTTTCATCTGTTTTACAGTATACATATATTTTATTGCAGATGTACTTGTAAAGTTTTCCATAAAAAAAACTCTTAGAAGTACAATTATTAACAAAAAAATACTCAAGTACATGTAAATGAGTAAATGTACTTGAGTAGTAGTATACCCACCAAAGAACTACCATAAAATGGAAATAATACTCAAGAAAAGTACAAATTCTAAATTGTACTAGTACAGTACTTGAGCAAATGTACTTAGTTACTTTCCACTGGTCACCTGTAGGAAAGAGGCCGTCTCGATCAGGTCCTCCAGTGTCTCGTTGACCACCTGCACTTTGGATGTGTTGATGAACTCGATGACCAGCTCCAGGCCCGGGACGCTGAGCCCCTGCAGCTGCACGCAGTCCTCGGTGGACTCTCTCATGCCGGAGCTGTATAGCGCACGGAAATAGTCGCTTTTCTCAATCAGCTTCTTCTTGTTCACCTCGTACGTTTTGTCGTCCATGACGATTGCAATGATTTGGTCAGATGACATAGTGGCTGTGCGCTTAGCTTACACGACTAGCGATTTGTTGTTGGTCGCCCTCTTCCAGCCTTATGAGCCAGTCCGTTTACATTTCACCGGCGAGGGACGTCTGTGGCCGGCGGACTATATATGGCATTGTTCAGCTCATAGCATGGAAGAAGTTTCTTCAACCGGGAAAGCTAGCTGGCTAGAAAATGAGCTGCCGCAGCTAGCGGTGGCTACACTGACCAAATAAGCCCTTTTTCTCTGGCTAGCATTCCTCAACGGTCCACCACAACGCCATTCCAGTATCTAAAGATGTCGGCTAAATAGAGACGATTGTTCCTGACACTGGTTGTTGCATTTTCTGAGCTGCGTGCAAGTGTTTCTGCATGGTGGTGCCCCGAGCTGTCAAAATTTCAACTGTTTTGATTCTGTAACAGGCGTCATTTCCGGGTTTTCTTCTTCTTCGTGAAAGTATTCGCGCCTGCACGCTGCTGCCATCTGCCGGTAAAGAAACGACTAGCTAAGAATTGGAAAGCCACAACAGAGACCAAATCACCGTGACGTCACCATGTAAACAAATTTACTTCCGGGTACCACTTGGGGAAGGCGGCAGGTTTAAATGTGCGTGTTGTCAAATAAATGCTGTCAAACCCTCTCGTTGTTTTCGGCCGACTACTTTCAATTTAAATGGTTAAACGGTTGGTAAACATGCTTGTCCGACGTATCTAGCCTTTCTTCTGTGTTTGTTTTATGTAGTTAGCTAGCTAATAATGTTTGTTTGTCTGTCAAACTCGCTGTTTTTTTGCAGACTCGTAACCTCGCGTCACCAGGCTCTTCTCGGTGAGAGCAGACTCGTTAACGTTACAGACAGAGCTACCGACGCCACGTTAATTTAATTTAGCGTCAAGTCTACTCTGGTCTGGCCCAAGCTAGTCTGGTCTCCACTAACGTTAGTGAAAGTGTTGTTATGAATGATATTAAACAACAACACAACACGGACGAACCATTTTTGTCTTCTTTGTCTGTTTTTGTCTTCAACACGTCAGTTTGTGCCGTTCACCGCCATTATAATGTGTGGACCCAGGGGTACCCGGAAGTAAATGTAAACATCCCGCTGATTTGGTCTATAGACCCTTCTCACGGGGGCCATTTTGTGTCGAGAAGCCAGGGTAAACACAGGTGCAAGCAAAACACTAATGAGGGTTTCCAAATTCCAATCATGGAAGTTGGAAACCCTCATTAGTGTTTTGTTTGCACCTGTGTTTACCCTGGCTTCTCGACACAAAATGGAAATAGGTTGATGATACAGATACAGTATTGATCGATATGTATTATCATCTATCAGTGATCACTGCTTGCTATCAAATTATGGGAGATATAGGCAGTTAAACGTTGAATGTTATTGCTATCCCTGAGATTTTGTTCTGTTTTAAATCCTACACTTGCTTCAAATGCCATTTCAAACAAACAATTAACTAAATCTGCAGCAAAGTTGGTTTACAATAGGGGTTTACTAGCATAGCTTAAGCTTACATAGAAAATGCCATGTCTTAATTACCACAGTGTGTCTCGGTTTGCCTGCTTTGATTGCAGGTCTGATCTGGCACCTCATATTTTGCACTCTGGTGTACCAGAGAGACAGTGAATCAGCAGATTTATAGGCAGTGGGGGGAAGGTTGTCATTTCATATAGCATTTTTGCACTCTTCCCCTGCAGCTGCCATGGAAATATGACTCGTAGCCTAGAGGACGTTCAATTCCAGATAATAACTGATCTCTGTTCCTGAAGGACATATAGAGCTTGTGTGTGTGTGTGTGTGTGTGTGTGTGTGTGTGTGTGTGTGTGTGTGTGTGTGTGTGTGTGTGTGTGTGTGTGTGTGTGTGTGTGTGTGTGTTGTGTTGTGTTGTGTTGTGTTGTGTTGTGTTGCTGGAGTCTTCACTGAGACCAAGTATTATAGTTTTGAAGGTATATTCCACCCAAATACTACTTTCTGTCCAAGTACTTATAGTTTTGAAGGTATATTCTGTGCTTTAAAACACAAGTACTTAGACAGAAGTAGTATTTGGCTGAAACATACCTAAGTACTTGGACATTAAGTAGTATTTGGATGGAATATACCTTTAAAACTATAAGTATTTGGAGAGAAGGTAGAATGTGGGTGGAATATATCTTCAAAACTATAAGTACTTGAACAGAAAGTAGTATGTGGATAGAACATAATGCTTAGTCTCTGGCTCTACAGATCCATAGTATGGCTCTACCAACTAACATGCTGGTTAGCTCAGATGGTAGGGGACCATACTTACAATGTAACAATCTTGGGGCTGAGGCTTCAAATCTCACCTGGATCAAGTGTTTATAAAGGATGTATTTCACTTTATATTAGGGTACACAAAAAGATTAACAAATGGACAGGTAATGATTCAGTGCTCATAAACTACTGAGTATGATGCACCACTTTACAATAGGGTATCCTACACAAAAAGACTAACTAATAGACAGGTAATAATTAAGTAATGATTCAGTATTCATAAACTACTGAGTATGATGCACCACTTTACAATAGGGTACACAAAAAGAGTAACTAATGGACAGGTAATAATTAAGTAATGAGTAACTAACAATTAACTATATACTCACAAACTGACCATTGACTAACCATTAACTAATGAGTAATTACTCTACTAAGGAACTAACAACTAATCATGAACTAATGATTAACTACTATACTCACAATGTGACCTTAACTAATGATTAACTAATATATTCATGAACTGACATTTATTAATCATTAACGAACGATTAACTACTCTACTCATGGAACTTTTTATTTTCTATATTTTTCCCCCAATTTTTTTATCCCATTTTTATCCCTTATTAGTGCTAATTTTAATGTATTTATCCTGGTTGCTGGTCCACCCTCTGCCGATCTGGGGAGAGCCGAAATTGGCTCCATGCTTCCTCCGAGACATGGGCAGTAGCCAGCCGCTTCTTTTCACCTGACAGGGGAAGCTTCACCGGTAGGACATAGCACGTGGGAGGATCACGCTATTCCAACGAGTTCCCCTCCCTCCGAACAGGCGCCCCTAACGACCAGAGGAGGCACCACATCAGCAACCAGGATATTGCATGTTTTGGTGAGGGGTTCCTATATGAAGGAAACCCCCAGGGGGCACAGGGAGAACATGCAAACTCCACACAGAAAGGCCCTTTTGACGACCCCACCCGGGCTTGTGGGCACTCGAGGACATGCAGACGGGCACACTCCTTCAGCGCTCACAGCGTCCCAGGTGGGAATCGAACCCAGGACCTTCTAGCTGTGAGGCGACAGCAGAGATGCTCACATGTCACTTTTTGCAAGTCCAAGTGAAGTCTCAAGTCTTTGAGCTCAAATCCAAGTCAAGTCTCAAGTCTTTCATCACAAGTCCAAGTGAAGTCTCAAGTCTCTTATGACTGAGCGTTCTATCATCTGCTGCATGCAATCCAGTCTGCTTAGAACACTGCATAGCTAAAACTAAGGGATTCAAAGCATGTACTATATTACCCTCACTCCTTTATTAGAATACAATATCAGCATTGATTAGATGACATTAGTAAACATTTCCTTAATGTTAATGCACCAAAAAAATATAAATAAAAAATAAAGATTGTTCACAAGTCCCAAACCTCAAGTCCAAGTCAAATCTCAAGTCTTTGAGGACGAGTCTCAAGTCAAGTCTCAAGTCACTGTGTGTGTGACTTAAGTGCGACTCAAGTCATGTGTCTCAAGTCCAAGTCCCCATCTCTGGGCGACAGCGCTTACCACTGCGCCACCGTACCCCCTCTACTCATGGAACTGACCAACTAATCAGTAACTAATGATTAACTACTATATTCACAAGCTGACATTTAATCATTAAGTATTGATTAACTACTCTACTCAGGAACTTAGATACTAATCATTAACTACCTACTCATTAACTATGATTAACTAGTGATTGACTAATGACAAATTATGAATTAGCTACTTATTAACTAACTATTAGTTAATGATTAGTTTACTAGTAACTACTACATTATTTGTGTACGTTATTGTAAAGTGTTACCGACTTTTCTTAAAATTGGTCTAAACCAGAGGTTTTCAAAGTGGGAGGCGGGCCTCCCCAGGGGGATGCCAAACCGTTTCAGGGAAGGCTCTGAATGGAAGTGATTTATTTATTCATTTATTTTTACATTAGTTATTACATTAGCTATCAAAAGTTATCAAATCACATAGACTAGTCTAAATGTATGTGATTTGGTTAAAGAGATAGTTCAGAGATAGTAATTTTGGAGATTTTTTTTTTGGTATAGGCATCCAAGAATTTAGTGAAACTATAGTAAAGGGAGGCACCTTTTTCCAAGCTTTGTCTGAGGGGAGGCCCATAGTCTCAGACTTTGAAAACCCATGGTCTAAACTATTAACTGATTAGAAAAATAGTTGGCGATTATCTGTCAATTGACTAATTAATGATTAATCGTTGCAGCTCTACTGCTGTGACCTTTGTGTGAGTCAGTGTCATATTTGTGGGCCACAATGATTTAGACTCTAAATCAACGTGGCCCACAAATATGGGGCTGTGATTGGCATAGGCTTTTCAAGCCTGAAATGTTTTGGGCTGGGCAAACAACTGTTATGGGTCAAAAGGAATGTCTGCTGTCCAAGGGGAAACCGACTTGGATTCAATGCAATTCAGTCCAGTTATAGAGAGCCAAAGTCACACCCTCTTCCGTTTTAGGCATATGAACCAAGGGATTTTGTCCGTCATACCTTTTCCCATAGACATTTAGTCAAATGCTTATAAAAATAGTTTTATTTGGTCAAACCAAGCGATTCAGCTATATTTAGAATCAGGAGAGACCATAACATTTAACTCGGACCAAAACCTTGTGGATAAAAAGTTTTGATTTAAAATTTGGATCTGATTGAAATGTTCTATGGTCTCTCCTGATTCTAAATATAGCTGAATTGGTTGGTGGGTTTGACCAAGTAAAACCATTTTTTATGAGCATTTTACAAAATGTCTACCCCTGTGCCATCAAAAATTCATTTTCTACCTAAATAAATAATGACATAGTAGTTTATTGATGTGCTCACCTATTACAATGGGTATTTCTGTATCTTTTCAAATTTTCTCTTCAATTTCTGCTCCAGGATTTCTTCTGTTAAATAACCAATGCAAAATAGATAGGGCCAGGGTACTTTTCCCTTTTAAACTAAAAAAGAAAAAGAAATTTGGTTTAAAACAGAAAAACAAAAAATTTACACGTTTTCTGCTTTTTGGTTTAAAATTAGAAAACGGATTATACTTTAGTACCCCAACCCATTTTTTAAGTGACCCGCCATGATGAATTTTAGTTTGGCCACCCCTGCATATTCACCATACTGTATAATAAATGGTATTCACTCATCACTTATTTAAAGTTGTGATAGTGACCTCTTGTGGCTGATCTGAGGTTATTGTCAGGTTCATTGTACCATACTCCTTATTTGTGTTCTCTGCCTGTGTGCCTCGTCATGACACACACTATCTACATGACTATGCAGTTTTCCACCATGGCAATATTAGTCGAGAAGCTAAGCATGGGTGTTTCTCCGCATGTGAAAAGATATAAAAACACGCACATCCAAACCCGAATCAGGCAGGTGCAGAGCCAAAAGTGAAAACTGGATAAGGAAAGAAAAAGCTTGCACACTGCAGGGCTCCCAGTTATTCCATTTATTGCAGCACCGGTGGTAATGTTTTGGGTAACAGAAACGTTACCACCGGTGCTGCAATAAATGGAATAACTGAGAGCCCTGCAGTGTGCGAGCTGCTTCTCCACCTGTTTCACATGCATCAGTACAGTACCCCGTAAGAACTTATGCACAAACACCCCAAAGCCAAGTAAGACTTTAATAAAGATTCATCATGACAACATTGATATAAATACATGACTCTGAACAGAAAATACCAAATGAAAATACAAAATATACAAAAAGAAAATGCTAAAAGCATGTATATCTCTTTCAGTTACAGCCCTCAATGGCATTGAAGCAGGAGTGTGTCCCCTGTATATTCTAGGGTCAAGGGTTAGAAGCCGTTGTCCAGTGTTTTTATTTTTGCCGTCATAGTGGCAGCCGCTCCCCCAGTGGTAACTAGTCATATAGTGGAGCCCCCCACAGCAAGGGGTGGGAGGGAGGGGGGGCAACAGACACACGAGGAGGTGACATTACAGTGACATCACTGAGTGTCTCCTCTACTCTGTCCTCTCTCTGTTGGCTCCTCCTTATCCCCAGACCCATCGCTCTGACTGGGAGGACTTCAGCTGCACAGACTCACTGCTCTGTCCCTCCTGCTGAAACACAGACGTCATACAAATATGTCATTTAGCATGGTCGTAGTAGCACCAGTTATGCCTGCATGCCACTACGACTACTAGTCATACTAATAATTACATATTATTACACAGCCAGCCATACACATGAGGCAACAGTAGTCTAGAGCAGGGGTTCTTAACCCTTTTGGTTTGTAACCCTTTAAAACGAAGCAAGGGCTAGTCGTGACCCCTGCCCCAAGTGTGCAGATTTCAACCAAAGCATGCTTTTCCATTTCCTGGTTGTTCCATTTGATTCGTTGTCAGAGGAGGCCTGGAGACTGAAAAAGCATCCAGTATTTCATGAGGGGGGAAAATAGACACGATAATACATTTGTTTAGTAGAAATATGCTTTTTTCTTGTCCCATGAATCAGCTCGCGACCCCCTGGGTGGTCCCAACCCCAAGATTAAGAACCACAGGCCCAGGTACAGGTTCAAATCAAATAAAAAAGAATCCACACCTTGTTGGCAATGGCCCTGAGCTTGCCCAGCAGGGAGGGTTTCGGGGTATAGACCATATCGTCCTCAGGCTCCTCCCCCTCAGCCAGGGCGCAGCTGTCGGCAGCTGGAAGTTCACACTCCTTGTTGGCAGACATCACCAGGCGAGAGTACTTATACTCCAGTCTAGCAGAGACAGCAGACGCCGACACACATGAGTCACAGGATCAAAGTTACTAGCTGGCTCAAGATTAGTGAGGCTGTTTCTGGCAAAGACAGTAGAATTCAACTGATATGGGCTTTTGGAGGCTGATACTGATATTTTTGGATTGAAACTAGAGCTAAACAATAGAAAGGAAGTGGAAATCGCAACGTGAACCTCTGCAATTTACAAATAGCAGAGGCTGCAATTAATTTCTTCAGAGTTTGGTTTAGACCCGTAGGTAATCCTTGCTCCATGAATGGAAACCTTTCCACCCATTTTCTCCCCATTTTGTACTTGGCCAATTCCCCCCGCTGCCCCGGTTGTTGCCCCACCCCCTCTGCCGATCTGGGGAGAGCCATAGACTAGCACATGCTTCCAGCAACACGCATGAAGTCGCCTTCTTTTCACCTGACAGCGAGGCGTTTCCCCTCGGCAGGACTTAGCATGTGTGGAGGATCATGCTATTCCCCCCAGTTCAACTATCATTCCCATTCCCAAACAGCACAAGGTGACCAGCCTCAATGACTGGTGCCCCATAGATAACCCTCACCCCCATAGCTAGCAAGTGCCTAGAGAAGCTGGGCATCTCACACATCCACCCCACTAGTGTTAATTTCGTCGACGAAAACTATGACGAAAAATGTTAGTCGACTTCCTTTTTCCCCATGGGCCATGTCCACACGGAGACGGAAGCGATCTTTTTTTTTTTCGTTTCAGAAAGGTTTTCCATAAACATGGAATCGTTTCAAGAAATGTGTGTATCCACATGATGAAACCACTGAATACCACTGAAACCGCTGTAGAATATATGCCAGGCCGGTAAGTGGCGCTGTAACGCTGCCACAAAGTACACCAAAAACAGAGAATAAGACAATCTCGTCAATAATGGCATACAACTTCTAGCTAGGGGCGCACAGTCTATAATGTGTATCTCACTGTAGCCAGCAGCTTAAACCCTTGGCTTTGCGGGGAGGTTTGCCATGTCGATGAATAAAATGATTAAACCTATACAGGCAAATGCAGAGCTGTTCAGCAGGGCTGATGGTCTCCCTGTAGCCTACAATATAGAACGTTAACTATCGGTGACGTTCCTGATATCATCCACTTCCATGATCTTGAGACATGTTGCAAACACATCCCAGCGTATTGGCCGCTCCTGCACATCACAGTACAGGCTAAATGATGCAACATAAATATACATTATATAAACTCATGGCATAAATGTGTTTTTATTGAAAAAGTCGCGTCAAGTAAGCTAAAGTCTTGTTAGAATGGACACGTGCGGACATCACAGTGCAACCGTGTGTTCGTCAAACCTCTCACTTCCCTATTCATGTTGTATTTACGAGGGCTATACAGTATATAGGGCAAGCCGAGTATGTCGGTTACACTCAGGGTTTACATTTCATTGCATTTCATTTTGTCCAATATTAACATATTCCAGAATTGCATGTTGTATTAAAAATAAATATAATTTACGTATATCTAACACGTTAAGCCTGATTTTGTTTGTGTTATTGTAAAAATGTAGCCGCCGCTAAGCCTTCTGGGAAATATCCGATGAAGGGAGGGGAGGGGTGGATGGGAAGAGTCAGCTGTGGAGCCCTGAGGATGTTGTACACGCTGTTCTCCGTGTCCACTTGTTGCTGACGGTGGTAATAGAGGAGCATTATATTTTGCTGCAAGATCCCCAACAGGCTCAGTAGCTGCTGTAGCACGAACGCTAGTGCCATGATTGTTATTGTTGCTGGTGGATAGAGGTGGGGCTATGGCGTCATCGGTTCAGGAAAGATGCGTATGGGTTGTAAACACGGAAATGCAAGGGTGGCGTCTTCAGATTTAATCACTCTGGGACCCGGTTTGAAAAATTAGCGTATACTCCCAGAACGTATAGTCCCAGAACGCGGTTCCATCTGGACGAAACGTCTATATGACAAAAAACTTTAGCGGATACACCTAAACTCGTCTCCGTGTGGACATGGCCTAAAACGTGACTAAACAAAAAGAGGATGGGGTTGACTAAATATGATAAAAACTAACAAGGACATTTGACACAGGACTAAAGGCCCAATTATACTCAACGTTAAAGACGGAGACGGAGACGGACAGAGCCTTCTGTCCGTACTCTGCGTTAATTTCGTCCGTTTTCTGTCCGTCATCTGAAAGCTTACGGATACGCATACACACTCATGCATTTGACTCTCTACTGCCCACTGGTGGATGTATTGCTTAACATGATACCAACGTGAAAGACGCATGGAAGTATGTGGGCAGTGACAATTACACCGTTTGAAACGGACGCCCTTATTTGAAATGAAAAATGGAGTATAATTGGGCCTTAAGACCACGACCAAATTTAAAAATAGATGACAAAATTAACACTAATTATAGACTGTTTCCCCCCCTCAATGCAGCAGTTCAGGTTCCTGTGCTGCAGCATCATAGATGTAGCTGACATGTAGCTGTCTTAAAAACATTTACAGTAGTTACAACAGAACCCACCCAGTCTTAGCTAAGGGTCTTATCTATGTGTATGAGGCATTGTGTTCCCAAAATGTACAGCTACTTGCTTGTCTACAATATTATATCCAGAGAAGTCGGAGTGCTTTCCGCACAGCCAGGCTCCCTCCATTCTCCCCTCAGCTGCGGGCTGAGGGGGACTGTAAATACGGTCCACTTGTCATTGCTACCGCCGCACGCCGACACTGGCCCGGGTGGGCAGAGTCACCATTAGCTACTTTCCCTGGGAAAGAGTTGCCAACACTGCTTCAAATTACAATTACTAGTGCAAGCGCATCAGCAGATTCAACAGTTTTCATTGACTAAAACTGGACTAAAATGTGAACAGTTTTCGTTGACTAAAACTAGACTAAAATACTTATGGTTTTATTTGACTAAGCTGACACTAAAATGCTCAAACTTTTAGTCGACTAAAACTTGACTAAATAAAAACAGGATGAGGTTATCTAAATATGATACAGACTAACAAGGACATTTAACACGGGACTAAGACTAAATAAAAAAATAGCAGGCAAAATTAACACTACGCCCCACGCTCCCCTCCACCCATGACCCCCTGCAATTTGCATACCGCCCCAACAGGAGCACAGCTACACACCACCCTCTCCCACCTGGAGGGGAGGGACACCTATGTGAGAATGCTGTTCGTGGACTACAGTTCAGCGTTCAACACCATAGTGCCCTCCAGGCTGGTCAGCAAGCTCAAGGATCTGGGCCTGAACCCCATTTTAATGTAGCCTGCCCTATGCAAAGGATGTGTAATTGGCTCATTTGAACAAACATATTTGAGAAAAATCGCTCTTCACGATGTCAACAGAGCAATTGCTTTTGTGCCCTGGCATGTGGCCTTGTGCCCTAAAAAAATTTGCAACGCCAAAGGCTAAATGGCTTTGCCCCTAAAATGGTGAAATTCCCACCCTGCTTCACTGTAAGAATGTCTTCTACTTGAAAGAACGTGAGCCAAACCATTGCTATCATAGACAAATAGTGAGTGACTTAAAGGTATCATTTGAGGTAATTGTAACGAGTAGGTTGGCAGACTGGTGGTAGTGCGTCTCACTGGTAGGTGCCACACTGACCTCTTGTTTTTCTTCCAGAAATAGCATGTGAGGGAGATGAGCAGTACGGCCATGAAGGCTCCGCCCCCGACCCCCACCTTCAGCCACAGAGCGATGGCCTCACAGGGGGACGAGCGCCTGGCTGGCAGCCACACGCCTTTGGTGCACAACTTGGGCTCATTCCACACAAACAGAGTTTCCTGGAGGGAGAGAGAGAGAGAGAGAGGTGAGACACAGAGGTGGGGGCAGAGAGAATGCTTCAGCTAAATGTTTTCTATCCTTGTGAGAACGCCCCCTTCCATAAAAATAGAATCTGAGTGGACAAAAAGTGGTAATTGGTATAAGAGGTGTGTGTGTGTGTGTGTGTGTATGTGTGTGGAAGGGGAAGGGGGAAGGGGGGGATACCTGGGCACCTCCCTTGCAGGCGCCCTCTATCTGGTGGTAGTCGGCCTCGGTGCAGCGTGGGCAGGCGCTGGCGCTCTCCCACAGGAAGTGAAACGTGCATCCATCACAGGTTCCTGCAGGACAGGAGCTGTGCATGCACACATGCACACACGCACGCACACAGGAGATCTCGTGTTGAAATTGTTGGTCATGGTATGTTTGCCTTATTCTTAATTTAGACCCCGGTCCCCTTTATATATTTTAAATTCGTTAAGTTGTTTTTCAACCTCCCCTACCCTTGACCACCTCCTCCAACCTTGCCACCCCCTCTCTCCCCTGTCCCTCCCACATGCTCCCTCCCTCCCCTCTGTTTTCCATATATCCCTGATTAGACGTGTTAATTGCTATTTGTTTTTGTTTTGCTTGTTGCTCGGTTGTTATTTTCGTTATTGTTATTTGTATTTGTTGCCTATTGCTCGTTTAAATGTTTCTTGTTTTTTGTGGACCCCTATTGTAAGTCTTTGGGTCATTGAAAAGTGCTATCAAATATAAATGAATTATTACTATTATTTATTTTTGTTTTTACCATATGTTACAGCCCAAAACACCCCAGATGCATATCCGATGCTGAAGCAACGCCTTGTGGAGGCAGTTTCATTTCGGCGTCCTTGTTAACAGGGGAGACCGATCACACCAGCTAAGCGTGTTGCCTCACGACGCGTGCAGAGTCCAGGCATGAAGTCAATAGAAGTTGTGACCGGCGCAGGGCAAAACTGAGCGAGGCGTGGAGCAAAACAGAGCGCTTCTGGTGTGAATGGCAAGACTCCTGCTCGATGCTTCTGTGACGCGCTGCTTCTGAGATGCTTCTGGTGTGAACCAAGTCTTATTCTTTGATGCTGTAATGACTCAAGTTCCCCATAGGGATCAATAATTTTTTTTAATGTAAAATCATCTAAAAAACCTGAAATACCTCCATAAACCAACACCTACCTGGGCACAGAAAGTTCTCCCAGTTCAGATATCTCTGGATTACAGCGAACAGAGATGACTGAACTCCGACCCTGATCACACGAGGCTGTAGCCTGGGTTGACCTGAGAGAAACGGTGAGCACAGTTAGGACTTAAACACAATAAAAACACACTGTCTCTGTCTGTCTGTCTCTCTCTACCTGTAGAAGAAGTTGATGTCTGGGATGTCCTTGGAGTTCTCTGGGAAAAGCTCCGGTTTAGCGTTCACGCCATCCAGGACGGTGTCTACTGTCACTCCTGATAGAGAGACGGACGCACTAAAACCACCTTTTCTAGCAGATCATTTGAAATGGCAAAGGGGGCAGGGAAAAGCTATCCTAATGAAAACTGTGTTACCAAGGAAAGTGTCTGCGAGGCTGATGGACTGAGAGGAGAGGGCTGTCCTGAAGCCCCGCCCATCTGCCGGGATGATGGTTGATTGGCAGATGAAGCTGTCCACTGAGTTGACAAACTGAACCGAGTAACTCTGGCTGTCCTTGCCGGTCAGATCGGTGACGTTATCCATGCAGACGGCCGCCCTCTTGCCCTGAAGTTGACATGCAACAGTAGAAACAGCTTCCGTGATCATGTAAGTTAAAGTTCAGCCAAAAATGAAAATGAAGTCATTATCTACTCGCCCCTATGCCGATGGAAGGACGGGTGAAGTTTTTTAGTCTACAAAACATCCGTGGAGTTTGACAGCAGTTTTTAGCTGAAATGGTCACTGTAGCAGGCTACAGTAGCCGCCCCTCCCCCCTTCTCACTGTAGCAGGCTACAGTAGCCGCCCCTCCCCCCTTCTCGTTAGAGCACATGGCTACAGTAGCCGCCCCTCCCCCCTTCTCGTTAGAGCACATGGCTACAGTGAAGAAGGTATTTGATGTGTCTTTTGTTTGTTTTTTATGTTTGAAAGTTGGTCACCATCCACTTGCTGTGAAACTTCACCCGTCCTTCCATCGGCATTGGGGTGAATAGTGTGTGAATAATGGGTGATAATGACTGTTATTTCTTTCAAGGCAAGATCGAGAGACAGAAAAGGATTAAGATTAATATGTGTGTGTGTGTGTGTGTGTGTGTGTGAGACTTGTACCCGTTTTCCATTGGCACTTCTGGCCGCGCCAAAACAAACAAAACAAACCTTGCCACACTAAATTTTCTTTCCCATACAAATTTTAACATGCCGGACCCGCCGCCAAGCGGGCTACGGTGTCTCACAGTAGCTCTCAGTACTTTTGTAGCTTCTAACTGAATCTCTGATATCAGACTGAATTGTCAACTTGTTACACTCCATTTCCATCTTCTAGTCTGAGATTGCCAGTTATTTCCATGAGGGGAACCCCCCAGGGGAATTCCATTTTCCCTAACCAATCACAAGAGACCAATGTATCCCCCCGAATCTAACTTAGTTAATCCAGTTGGGAGAATGCCCCCCCCCCCAAAAACAACAACAACAAAAACATCATCATCTCTCATTCTCTCCTGCCTAAATGCCTTCAAAGCAGAGTACCATTTGGATTTCAAAGTAACTGGTACTTTTAATTCATTTAAAACCGCCTCTATAGACCAAATCACCGTGACGTCACCATGTAAACAAATTTACTTCCGGGTACCACTTGGGGAAGGCGGCAGGTTTAAATGTGCGTGTTGTCAAATAAATGCTGTCAAACCCTCTCGTTGTTTTCGGCCGACTACTTTCAATTTAAATGGTTAAACGGTTGGTAAACATGCTTGTCCGACGTATCTAGCCTTTCTTCTGTGTTTGTTTTATGTAGTGTTAGCTAGCTAATAACGTCTGTTTGTCTGTCAAACTCGCTGTTTTGCAGACTCGTTAACGTAGAAGAGCCTGGTGACGCGAGGTTACGTTAATGTTACAAACAGAGCTACTGACGCCACGTTAATTTAATTTAGCGTCAAGTCGGGGTCATCCCTATGTTCCCCGGGTCCTATGTTCCCCTGTTTTTAACACTCTCCGTAACATTTGGGGTGTCTATCCGCTATGCCGACCACCCGCAATGCCGACCTTAGATTTAGGCGTGAGGGGTGGGAGAGGTTAGGTTTTGGGTTAGGGTCTGGGGGAGGTTAGGAAGGGTTCTATGTTCCCCGGTCCCACAAAAACGGGGAACATAGGACCCGGGGAATATAGGACCCGGGGAACATAGGTACGCTCCCGTCAAGTCTACTCTGGTCTGGTCCAACAGGTAAATTAGCTAGTCTGGTCTCCACTAACGTTAGTGAAAGTGTTGTTATGAATGATATTAAACAACAACACAACACGGACGAACCATTTTTGTCTTCTTTGTCTGTTTTTGTCTTCAACACGTCAGTTTGTGCCGTTCACCGCCATTATAATGTGTGGACCCAGGGGTACCCGGAAGTAAATGTAAAAATCCCGCTGATTTGGTCTATAGCAGCGCCTATCTCATCTATGGCATTGACAAGGTAAGTGCCATCGTTGTTATTACTCCTCGGCGCACTTGACGATGGCATTGTTTACACCTGCTGCAGTGTTCATTTGTCGCTGATTGGCTAATCATCAGTCCCCTCGGCGTTGATTGGTTATTCATTTGTTCCACAGAGGAAAAGGCTGTTGCATAGCACCATGCCAGACCACAGAGGAAAAGGCTGTTGCATAGCACCATGCCAGACCAGAAGCAGCCAAAACTCACCTCAGTGGAGTGGGCTGATTGGAAGGTCTGGACACAGGCAAGAATCTGTGTGGTTTGAAGTTTAGTTTCTCTCCTGTGTTTCTGTTTGTACTTTCAGATATCTGCTATATTTTACCGTTTCCCTTTCAGCTGTATAGGAGCCATGTTACCAGTGGCGAAGGGTGGCCCTGGACACTGGGCCTTCACCAGGACCATACATGGAACTAGAGCAGTGGTTCTCAACTGGTGTAGCCTCAGGACCCACTATTTTCCTTGTCATGAAGTCGTGACCCAAATTTCTTTTTTTTTTTTTTAAACCACTCAAATTTATTGCACAAAAAATAGTTAATTTAATACAAAATGCCTTCATGCACTGTTATAAACCTCAAATGAACAAAAAAGTGCAACAGAAGTGCAACTAGGGTTAAAAACCAATTGAAATAAGGCAGACTTGAATTACAGGTAAAAAGAGAGATTTATACGCACATCACGGAAAGGTACAATAAGGCTGGAGCAAAAAACGCTGCATAAATGAAAGAAGGTAGAGCCTGCACACTTACTCACAATGCCAAAAAAGTTTAATTCAAAAAACAAACGTTTTTGATCCACACTGGATCTTCGTCAGGTCAGCAATCATCATCATCAATCAGACTTGAATTACAGGCCTATATGTTTTTAAATTTAAACAAGTCAAACTGGTCATACTCAGAAAGTCTTATTTGAACTGTATGAAATATGAAATAAAAGGCAGACTTATCTTGAATTACATGCCTATATGTTTTTAAACAAGTTAATAATAATAATAATAATAAAACAAGTTAACCTGGTCATGCTAATCCAGTTTCAATAGTCTGAATTTAACTCATATGAAATAAAAAGGCAGACTTTTCTTGAATCACAGGCAGGCTATATGCTTTTTAGTTAAACTGGTCATAACTTTTAATTAAACTGGGGCCATGCTAATCCAGTTTCAATCATCTGAATTTAACTAAAATTAAATATGAAATGAAAATGCAGACTTCTCTTGAATTACAGGCAGAGCATATGCTTCAGCTTGTTAAACAAGTAAAACTGGTCAGGCTAATCCAGTTTCAATAATCTGAATTTAACTCAAATGAAATACGAAAAAAAATAAAAAAAAATGGCCAATGTCCGCGACCCAATCAAAACGGCCCCGCGACCCACCAGTTGAGAAACGCTGAACTAGAGGACACACCTAAATGATCATTTTAACTGTCAACTGTTTAACTTACAAACTAGAAGACAACATGGCAAGACAATTACTAAGTTAGTATAGTCTTTATTCTTTAAAGAGAAATTATAGTACATGCTTTTATACAAAGCATTTGAACATCCACTAGTCTTATGGGTAAAAGTCTGAAGTCCACAACTGTGTCCGTGTGTCTGTCTGACCTTCTAATTTAGGCTCTTTCTTTGTTGTTTCTTGATTGGTGATCTGTGTGTGTGCTATCAGTTCACATGCAGAGATGAAGGCACAGGAGAGGTCACAAGGGGGCAGCAGCAGGTCAAATTTCAGGCAGGAAGTCACTGGGCTGGCAGGGAGATGGAGGTGTGTGTGTTGGCATTCAGCACTCTGGAGAGAGATGTGAGAGGAGAGGGAGAGGAGAGCAGCAGGTCAGATCTCAGGCAGGCAGTGACTTTTGAGGAGATTGAAGCAGTTTGTAATTAAGAACAGCTACACTTTTTGTTATACAAGTACATGTTTAATAATTGAAAATTATTAGAAAATATTGTTTGAGTATTGAAAAAAGAAAATGTACTCACTCAATGTACTCATGAAGATCACTTAAAAACAAAGTCCATCCTGCCATCCTTTTTAACAAAGTGACTGATTGCTGGGTCGTACAGTTTATCCTTTGACTTCAGCTCCATGAGAAGTTCTTTCTCAACCGAGAGTAATGCCAAGGCTGAGAGACGAGCCTGTCCAGTGCTGTTTCTGCTTGTGTATGTTTTTATCCTTTTCAGTGCTGAAAATGTTCTCTCTACAGAGGATGTAGACACAGGGATGGTTAAGACCAGGCAAGTGAGGCGGTGGAGTTGGGGCATACTTTCGGTCAGTCCCTTCTGCTGGAGAAAGTGGAGGAGATCAAAAGGGCTGCGTCCCTCGAAGTCAGCCATACCATACATTACAGCAAGCTCCGTCTTCAGACGGGGCATATCAAAACGACACCCATAACTTTGCTCCAGACTGGAGAGCGCCGCGTCGGGGAAGCGCTGCCCATATGCAGTAAACTGCTGTGGGTCTAAAAGAGCAAGAAACTTTAGTCTCTCGTGGTCTGTGAACCTGTCCCTCACCTGTGTGTGCAGGTTGTCCATTATCCCACTGTGTAGCTGCTGGTAATGAGTCTGCACGTCATCAACCTGTGCCCCAGGCTGCCGCCTTCTCGCTATCCCAGTCTCACCAACTGTTTCCTGATAGATGGCATGAAACTTCAACTTCTCCTTCTGGATGGTGATACAAAACTCACTAATCCTATTCAGACAGAACTGCATGTCCAACTGTTTCGTCTGCAGAATGTCAAACAGTACATCAGAATCTTCAAATATGGAGTTGAAGGTAGCCAGAAGGAAACGGAACTCAAAGCTGGACATAAGGTTTACATACCCATCTGCACAGCTAACCGTGTCAGTGTCAAAGTCCTCGTGATGATGCACAATGTGCTGGAACAGCTCTTGAAGCACTTCTCTCCTCTCATACACTATGTCGACCAGGCAAGATGAATCGTGCCATCGTGTTTGGGCAACTCTGGGTAGTTGGTGCTGCTGGCATATGTCATCCAGTAATTTAGTCCGTTTTGGTGATCTTGAGAAAAATGCTGCCATACCACTGAGATGACTAAAAAATATTTTGCATTCCCTGATCTTAGCAACACCTTGAGACATGACCAAATTCAGTCTGTGTGCAACGCAGTGAACAAATAATGCCCGTGGGATTTCTTCCTTTACCCTGGCCTGAACTCCATGTAGACCAGAGGGCATCACCGCAGCTCCGTCATAACACTGTGCAACTACATTTGACGTGCATCCGATCTCATTAAGAAAGGCAAGAATGCGAGCTGCAACAGCCTCCGCCCGCTTGTCAGCAGTGACATCTTCAAATCGAAAAAATCTCTCCTTCACACCATCGTCAGTGACATAACGTAACGCGACTGACATCTGTGCTGTGTTACTCACGTCAGTTGTCTCATCGACCATGACCGCTACAAATGGCGTGTTCCTCGCCTCTTCTTTCATTGCATCCATCAACACATCTGCAGTGGCACTGATAAGGTCATTTTGGATTGTGCTAGATGTACCAGTAAACACTGTAGATGTTGCCAGTTGGCATCTCAGCTCAGTATCATGTTCCGCCAAGTAGTCCAACAACTCCAGATAATTTCCTTTGTTTGTGGATTGGCCGCGCTCATCATGTCCTCTAAAACTTAATTCTTGCTTACCCAAAAACACCACCGTGTGGATGAGCCGCTTCAGGATATCTCTGTTTTGTTTCACCTGTGCATTGTGTGCAGTGGTCGCTGCCCTCTGCTGCTCATTTTGCTGCAGATCGATACGTACGTCTCCAAACGTTTTCAGGGAAACAGTGGCGCGCAGGTGTCCGTGAGTTGATTGATGTTTCACCGCTGCTTTAGTTAAGCACGACAAATTATTGAATCCCGTGCTTGACCACGGCCCGGCGTTGTCACAATTGAAAAGCAAGCAAGCCCAGCAGTAAAGCTTGTTGGTGCGCCGACTGCCCGTCAGCCATCGATAACGGCTGTAGTTGCTAACTTGAAAATGCCTGTCGTATGTCTTGCCTGGCTGCACTAACCATGGTAAGACGGGAAATGGGCGGCCTTCCTGGACAATGGAAAGTTTTTCCTGAAAAGACAATCTTGAAAATGGACGTTCAATTAAACCAGCAACCACGTCTTCTTCAATAATTACTCTCGCTGCCGCCATTCCTACTCCAGATAATCCAAATAGTCATAAAATCCTCTATCTTTCGTTATCGTTTGTGTTAGTCTTGGCGATCCTTCCCACGCTTCCTCGTTGTTGGCCTGGACTTCGCGAATGCCTAGGATCTCTGTCTGGGAACCCCTAGCAGTGCAGCGCTAGCATTGATTGACTATGCTAGTTAGCAAACATGAAACTTCGTCTTGGCTTGTTCTATCATTTGACTGTCCGCTGGTGAACTTCACAAATCCCTACAAAAGTCCATTCCGATTCAATATTCCTCGCTAAATGATATAACGCTAACGTTACTTTACCAGGTGCAACAATGTTGTTGAATCAAATGGCGCGCGGGTTGTTTTCACTCTTCTTCCGGGTACGAACAAGCGGAATGTACCATTTAGAGCAAATGGCAGGGGGGACTTCTTCTTCTTCTTTAGTGTTTTATGGCGGTTGGCAAACCAACTTAAAGGTGCATTACCGCCACCAACTGGACTGGATTGTGGAACAGAAACAAAACAAAACAACTACTCCTAAATTCTTATATCTACCCCAATTTCTTTAAGAAACTTAATAATATGCATATGCTACCTGCTGTTTTCCCTAATAAACCTGGCAATGAAAAATCTTGATGTTTTGCCATTCTCAATGCCTGAAACATGGTATTCCTTTCTGTATCGTATTTCCTACAGTGTAAAAGTATATGTTCAACAGTTTCTAGTTGGCTACAGTGGATGGATAGGATAGACTTTTATTGTCCCGAAGGAAATTTTTCTTGGATATACACCTTATGGCTGCTGTTTGGCAGACAACACGTACATACAGACAATACATAGGAGCACATACATCAGAACTATTACAGTAACAGTTAGCAAAATTGCACACTGCCCAAAAAGTACAATCCAATGCATAAAAGAGATTATAAAAGATATATTTGCTTAAAACAGAATTGCACATTACCCAGATTGCACAACACTGTAGCCTTCTGTATTTAGATTAAAATAGGTAAAAACGAATATAGTCTGTGATTTTTAAAATATATTTGCTAAAAAAACAGAATTGCACATTACCCCAATTGCACAACGCTGTTTGTCTTCAATATTTAGATTAAAATAGATAAAGACGAATAGAATTTAAAGTAGCAGTAAAAACAGTACACAGGTTAAAAACGGCAACAGGGGCGGCCTTTAGCTACTGTTTAGGGCTTTGATGGACAAGGGGACAAAATAGTTCTTAAAGCGGTTTAGCCTGCATTTGGGGACCCTGTAGCGCCTGCCAGAGGGGAGGAGCTGGTACTCGTGGTGGGGCACATGGGTGGGATCAGAGCAGATTTTTTTAGCCTGTCGGATGATTGTTTTTTCAAAGACAGCCTGGAGTGAGGGGTGCTGTCTGACACCCATGATTTTCATGGCCCTCTGTGTTAGCCGAGTGATTTGAGCTTTCAGCTGCACACTGAGGTTGCCCATACTATGGGGCAGCATAAGGGACAAAATTAAGACTACTGAGAAGCCGTCGGAGGCTATATCTTTGCCAAAGCCAGCTATGGATCTGGCCAATGATATGCCGGCACCGGCAACTGAGAGACCGTCGGTGAGAAATGAGAAGCCGACTATTCATTTGTCTTACCAAGCAATCCACTGGATCGGCTATTGGATCGGCTGGTCATTAGCTTGTCTAGGCTAGCTACTAGCTTGGAGAGGCTAGCAACCCATTGGATCGGCTGGTCATTAGCATTTCTAACCCCACATAGGATAAGCAATAACCACGCCCTGTGGCGCCCGGATTGGCCAGGAGCAACACTGGAGGGCACGCAGCCCAGCGATTTCATGAACCAACTGAATAGCTCGAGAACGGACAGCGATTTCGAGAGCGGACATTGAAATGAATTATGGTCACCTACCTTCCTTAGCATAGTAATAATAATAAGCATAATAATTGTAATCTACACAATGTACACAACCTACAAAAACATGCAATAATATAAACGGTGTTGTGTTCACGTTCATAGCTCATATAATATAATGTATCATATCGTTAATTTCAAGCTCAATTCTTACCCAGAGAAAAGGTACAGCACTGAAAATGTAACAAGCAATAGTTTTTTAAACATCTTTATTTTAAAAGATGAAAAACCCCAGGTGCTTTAGTCCCAAGCTTCAATGCTCCTGGCCAATCCCGGCGCCACAGGGCGTGGTTATTGCTTATCCTATGTGGGGTTAGAAATGCTAATGACCAGCCGATCCAATGGGTTGCTAGCCTCTCCAAGCTAGTAGCTAGCCTAGACAAGCTAATGACCAGCCGATCCAATAGCCGATCCAGTGGATTGCTTGGTAAGACAAATGAATAGTCGGCTTCTCATTTCTCACCGACGGTCTCTCAGTTGCCGGTGCCGGCATATCATTGGCCAGATCCATAGCTGGCTTTGGCAAAGATATAGCCTCCGACGGCTTCTCAGTAGTCTTAATTTTGTCCCTTATGCTGCCCCATAGCCGAACCAGGCTGAGATGCCGTACCGCAGGATGCTCTCCACTATGGCATGGTAGAAGAGCAGCAGCACCTTCTGGCTCACGCCAAACACCCTCAGCCTGCGAAGGAAGTGCAGCCGCTGTTGGACCTTGCTGCATACACTCTCCACCTGAACGCTCCAAGTCAGTTTATTGTCAATGTGTATGCCCAGGTATCTGTAGGAGTCAAGTCAAGTCAAGTCAAGTCAAGTCAAGTTTATTTGTATAGCACATTTCATACACAGAGGCAATTCAAAGTGCTTCACATAAAATGGTTGACAGGAAAATAAAAGAATAAAAGAAGAGAATAAAATGGACATTTAAAAGCATCACAACAAAACTTAAAAACAGTCCTTCAAAATGCTCTTGGCAGGATGTGTGTCACTATGACCCTGGAGATGAACCCAGTATGTCAGCATTAACTTTGCCCTCCTAATCCTCAGAGGCATGTCTCCCATCTCCACCTGCATTGCTGCCACTGGAGATGTTTTGAAAGATCCACTGCAGATTCTCAACACCTGAGCTTGTAACGACTCTAATTTCTTGAGGTTTGACTCTGCTGCTGACATGTAAGCTACACACCCATAATCAAAGACAGATCTCATGAGTGCCCGGTATATATTGTGTAGTGATGTTCTACTTGCTCCCCACTCCTGTCCAGACAAACATCGGAGTATGTTGATAACCTTTTGACACTTAGTCTTAACTTTATCCAAATGAACTCTCCATGTGCGCTTTTCATCAAACCATACACCAAGAAATCTAATAACTTTTACCTGCTCAAGAAGTTGTTCATACAATTTCAGGGAGATGGGCGCGATTTTATGCCGCCTTGAAAAACAAATTACTTGTGTCTTTGCTACAGACAATTTGAATCCCCATTTACTAGCCCAGTTTTCCACTTCAAGTACTGCCTCTTGCATTTTCTTATTAACATAAGATACATTACGGCCTCTTATCCAGATAGCACCATCATCCGCATACAAAGACTTACCTACATTTTCCTCAACCCGAGAAAAGTTATCATGGGTCATTACATTAAATAGCAGGGGGGACTTGGCGCAATGACTCCGCTTTGTGTCATGGGGGCGTTACACGGCTCTGGGGGGCGTAAACCAAAAACGTCTTTGTTGCCGTTAGCTTGACGTGGCAGGGTTACGTTAGCTAGCGCCTGAAAATAACAACAACAACACAGGTTGTATAGTAGCGTTAGCACATTTCTAGTCACTGCCGAGGAAGGTTTCTGGACAGCCAAAGACAATGTAGTACTCGCTATGGGAAATCTTATGATCAATGTCCATGTCTTTCCCAGCACAGGCAGCAGAGATGCTTCAACTGTTGTACTTGCTCCTCCATTATTGATAACAGCGGACAGACAACTAGCGTTATAACTATTCCATCAACTGGCCATTTGTTTGAAAAGTAAAGCTTCTGTATTGGCTTAAAATATGTGATATTGTGAATCGAGCTATTTCCGCTGTTTCCTGTCTAGGGCGGGCTCTAGGCCGGAAACAGGCAGGGTGACAAAATCACTTGTAAAGAGAGGCCAGGCTCTTTCTCGCCGAGAAGAGCCTGGTGACGCTCTGGGAAAAATCCCGCCCACAATTCCTGTCAAGTTATGGTAAGATATAAGAAGGATATTGATGTGACCTGCACTTTTTGTAACTTGCACCCAGAGACTGTATTTCATTTGTTTTGGACCTGTGAACACACTCGGAAGCTGTGGCAAGGTATATGTCGTTTCATTTTGGACTCTATATATGACACATTTGTGCTTCGCTTGAAGGATGTGTTGTTTGGGTTTACAAATTACAAGAGAGATTTAAGAAAATAATTTTTTTCTTTGTAATCTCATCATATTACTGGCAAAGTTTTATATCCATAAATGTAAGGTGTTAAAAATGAAACCCTCTTTTTACATGTTTAAGAAAGAAGCAGAGTCCTACATCAGAACATTAGCTACCTCATGCAATAGTAAAGCTGTGAAAACCTTGAATTTATGCTCCAATCTTGGCATATTGCTTTAACTGTAATTTACGTATATGTATACTGCACTTTTTTTTCTTTTTGTAATTGCAATGTTTTTTCTGTAATCCCTGGTGTTGTATATTTGTTTGTCTGTTATTCTTTGTCATTGTATTACTATTGTTGTCAATAAAAATAAAAATAAATCCCACCCACAACTCAACTAATTGTGATTGGCTAACTCCACAACTCAATGACATTTTGATTGGTTAAGACACTTGTCATCAATCGTCATGCCATTCAGTTGAGATTTATTTGATTTGACTCGCTTCGCGAAGGGCTGCTGTTAATACTATCAGAAGAAAAACTGTGATTGGTCCATTTCCCCGTGGAGGCTGGTCCAAATATTTGAACCCCATGTTTGCTGGAACAAAGTGAGTCTAAGTTCATAGCAATCTCTATGGACATTATTACTGTTATTTAATGAATAAAAACGAACAAATAATTTATTAGGGGGGGGAGAAATCTTTTTTCAATTTCTTCTTGGGCCTTCACTGAATACCTAGAAGGCCCAGATGGTTCGCCTCTGCGTGTTACTGATGAGCTGAAGAAAACATTTCCTGCTGCTGCTGCTGCTTCAGCATTCCACTGACAAACTAACGGATGGCTTTTTATTGTGAAGAACTTAAAGGAAAATGCAATGGTTACCACCGTTTTTGCCACAACTTTTGACCATTAGTGAGTAGTCACTGTCACACCATATCCATGCTGCCGCTGCATTGCGACTCAAGACAAGCACGTTATCAGTTAAAGACACACCTTCAAGCAGGTAGCCCTGTCATAATGGAAACACAAAGCCAGGACACACTGGGCTGCCGGGCGGCACCATGCCGAGCCACCGCTAATGTATGGGAAAAGGGTACTACAGTACCTCGTGGCCACACAGGCTGATGTTGAAGAGGTGCAGGTACTTGGTGCCCTTGGAGGTGAAGCTGGGCCCAATGGTGAGTGAGGCCACGCCCATCAGACTGCTCAGGTCATAGGTCAGCGTGCGGTTGTCCTCGGTGTGGGAGAAGGAGCAGTCACTGTAGCAGAGGGAATGCTCCTGACAGAGAACAGCACAATCAACCTGCCTGTCGACCCAAAATACAGCACATACGGCCGGGTCCACTATGGAGATTTACTAACTATTGGAACATGGTTAGTTCTGATCCCCAGTTTTGATGATGAATCATGTTGGAAGCCATTATAAAACCCATTTGTCAAAGCATAACATTTAATAACAGGTATTATTGAACTAACCAAAAATCACAACTCATACAATCACTATGTGTCACTTAGTAGCCACTTTGTTATTTGCTATATTGCATTATATTAGCCTGGTAAACCAGCCGGTCACGTGAACTCACATTTAATTTTGTTCTTCGTTCCCGTCTGGCCTGAAGCCTTCACACAGTCTTTGCAGTGGGTGGAAGTTGGGCGGATGTACTTGCCTTGACAGACAACTCCTTCAGCCAAACCGCGTTGGATCCAGTCAAACCCAAATCCACTCGGGAGAACGGCAAAAACATATTTTCCGCCCAGAAGCTCCGCTGTTGCATACTCCTGTAGTTGTTCAATTGTTGTTATTGAGTCTATTTCTGGAATAACTGCACTTTATGGCTGTTTAAACTAGACAAACATTGACATTACTCCTCGAGGCAGGCAGGCAAGGAGGCAGCCATTACTGTTTTGCTAGCGACGTTCTGATTGGCCGCTTACGATGTCAACTACGAGGCGGGTCGCTGATTGGCTCGTCCGCTTTGCCGTTTCTGCAGACAGCCCTCCCAGAGTTGAGGCCAGACAGTCGCGCAGAACCAAATGAAATGTGAGTTCACGTGACCGGCTGGTTTACCAGGCTAGCATTACTGTATATTGCTATATTGCAAAATATTTATTACTTAATTATCATTACCACTTTTTCCTTTTTTTCCATTAAAGCAATAAACCTATCTTGGCTTAGCACATTGTGATGAGTGTGAGACAGAGAAAGCTGGGATTTTTTTAACAGCCCAAAGAAGCCACAGAAGGATATATGCAGAACTCCATTTTATGTATCACTTAAAATCATATGAAATCTATGTTCCGCCCTGCTTGAAATCTATGTTCCGCCCTGCTTGAAATCTATGTTCCGCCCTGCTTGCAGTGTTTAAACAATCAAATAGTAAAACATTTTGTCCCCACCAGTGATAGAGTTCCAGACTCAGGTCCCACACACAGTCCTGATCTGGGATCAGCAAGCAGATGGCGGTCAGTAGAGGTGCTTCCAGTTCTGTCTCTATGATATAATAAGGATATGAGCCGGTGCGTGGCAGAAAATATGCTTTTTAGTTTTTACAGGACGTAAATGCATGGTTGCCACATGCCCTATCGGCTTCTGTTCCAAGCCGTTGCGCGGTGCCTTCTAGCTCAGTCCTGCATCAATCTGAGAAATTTCTGTTCTGGGTGACTTGTTTAACATAAGCCAAGCTGAAAATAAGGTCCAGGTTGTAAAAAAAAACCCTGAATTCTCCTTTAAGGTTAGGGTTTGATTATAGCAAAAACGTCAAATGCGACTTGCAGTTGAAGACTTTGAACAAAGTCATGTAAAGTCGTGATATTTGTACGCAGATGGAAGAGAACGGGCTGTGTAACCAGAGTCGGAGGAATGCTGATCA
This sequence comes from Poromitra crassiceps, assembly GCF_964638095.1. Lineage (NCBI taxonomy): Eukaryota > Metazoa > Chordata > Actinopteri > Beryciformes > Melamphaidae > Poromitra > Poromitra crassiceps. Next base: position 28,795,770 of record NC_139624.1, on the reverse strand, counting down.
AGGCTTCATGCCAACCGAGAAGGAAAGACAGCAACAGCAGAACTCTCTACCTTGTTGCTCCTGCTCCCCGGCCCGCACGGCACACAGGCATCCTGGCCGTAGGTGTGGCGCCCGGCCAGGTGTGTGTTGGCGGGACACTCCTGGCAGCGGTTGGTGCCTCTGTGGATGTAGAAGCCAGCGGGGCAGGGCACGCAGGAGGAACTCTGGGACACCAGGGCACAGGCACGGCACGCCGAGGCCACACCGTCCACCACGTTGGTCACACTGATGGAGAACAGCTTCACCATGTCGCCCACGTAACGCCGGACCTACACACACACACACACACACACACACACACACACACACACCCACCCACACACACACACACACACACACACACACACACACACACACACACACATATAAATGTTATACGTGTATATACTCACATTTCTCATTATGATCTACTGGTATTACTTTGCATACCCTCATAATGCTATAGTT
>NC_139624.1:28695284-28790284 GCF_964638095.1 Poromitra crassiceps | reverse complement strand
TGTGTGTGTGTGTGTGTGTGTGTGTGTGTGTGTGTGTGTGTGTGTGTGTGTGTGTGTGTGTGTGTGCGTGCGTGCGTGCGTGCGTGTGTGTGTGTGTGTGTGTGTGTGTGTGTGTGTGTGTGTGTGTGTCAGTATTCCCCGTTTGACTTTGAATGAAGATTTATTTGTTTATGTTATGATTGTAACATGGTGTTTTCAGGGGGAAGCGCTCCTGTACATACGTGAGTACCGCTTGTCGGGGCAGGCCGTGCAGGAGGATGCTCCCTTCCTGGAAGAGCTGTTGCTGGGACATGGCTGGCAGGACGAGGAGCCGGGGGACGGGCTGAACCAGCCGGGCCGGCAGGGGAAACACTCCGACGTGTAGGCTACACCTGGACGCACACACACGCACGCACACACATGCGCGCGCACGCACACACACACACACACACACACACACACACACACACACACACACACACACACACACACACACACACGTACATAACAAGCACATGCACAGAAAACATGTTAAGCCATATTCAAACTTGGTTAGTTCCAAAGGGAGAGGATTTCTGTTCCCTTACATTACTGCTGATGTACAGTAAAACATTATGGTCAACAACACTTCTGCTTACAGTTTATGTGCATGCCGCCATCTTGCATCATAATATTCTCCAATGTCATCAGGTTTTGATTTCAGAGAGGATTTTATTTATTTGACTCCTGCACTGTATGGGTCTCCAGCATGTGGTGGGGGTGGTTGATGCATTTATACTGAGGTCAGATTACATTATGACAATCTTCCAGCCACTAAATCAGAAGGCATCGTTACATTAGGGAGATATCAATTCAAACAGGTTTACTATCACATTATCAGATTTGGCTGAACAAATGCACACAAACAAGGCAGATTCATACTGGATTTAAATCACTGAGATTGTTAGTAATAACTACTTGGACCGCTTAAAGGGATAGTTCACCCCAAAATCAAAAAGACATATTTTTCCTCTTACCTGTAGTGCTATTTATCCATCTAGACCGTTTTGGTGTGAGTTGTTGAGTTTTGGAGATACTGGCCGTAGAGATGTCTACCTTCTCTCAAATACAATGGAACTGGATGGCATTCGGCTTATTGTGCTCAAACTAAAGCACCAAAAAAAAGTGGGTTCAGTCAAAAGAAAATAATTCCTATATGAAACTGCCCACAACAAGTTCTGCGGATTATCTTGAGTAACCATCTCATGATTTCTGGAAAAAGACATTGCTGTTGAGTTTTTCAAATGTGTGTTTTGTTTTTTTGTGCTTTGTGCACCACAAGCCAAGTGTCATCCACTTCCATTGTATTCGAGAGGTTTGTTTACAGAGTGATAACTATCAATAAGCTACAAGATCGGCAGGGTTATCATACCAAAATATAAAGTAGAGACATGTAGGAAGACAAAAATACAAAAATTGTACGGTCACCTTGGGTGGTACCGATTTGTGAAAATTTCAGCATTGGCCCATGGACTATATCTGGAGTGGTGTGTAACAGGTGTCAAGGCGAATCCAGTGGCAGACCGGAAACGCAGTGTGATGGACTGCGCGCGAGCGGAGATCATAGCTACCTGCACATAGACTCAACATCAGTGGCGCTGAATCTGTAGTGGTGTGTGACAGGCACTGACGCGCAATAAACTGGGCTGCGTGTGAAGCTGCAACCTATCAGGCTAGCTCAACAATGGTGCTAACCCATCGCACTAGCTGTAGTGGTGAGAAGCAGGCACTAAGGTGAACCCCAATCCTTTTGACCTAGAGAGGGAGGTCTCAACCCAATGTCTCCTTACAGTAAGAGAGCAACTCTTATTTTTTATAAGACTCAGTTTAGAAAGGAGAATGAGAGTAATGATTGTGAATAATTGTGAGGAAATGCTAGAGCCCTATAGCAGTGTTTCCATGGCAACGATAGAACATCATGCCTTTTCCTTCCGGGAAGCCGTCTCGCTGATCGCTTACTATGTAAAAAGGTCAAGCTGCCTCCACATGATAATAAGCGATCTTCTCTTCTCTCACCATGAGGTAGAGCAGAGAAAGGTCAGCGGTAAGTAGGTCAAAGTTTAAACAATTTGAACTTTGAGCGCAGCGCAAGGTGGCGAAATCGAGTGGTGCCAAGGCCAAGGCATAGATATTATATTACTATAGATAGATGATTCACCGCAGGGTCCGCCAATTCTAACAAGTGGTAGCAGCAAGTCTCTGAAATGGTCACGTGGTCCCCTGAAGTGTTGTGAGAGGACTGTGCCTGGTGACGTGGGGTTAGTGCTGACCTAGCAAGCTAACTTGAAATAGAGATTGTGAGTTCCCAAACTCCACACAAACCACACATACAGTATAAACACAAAGCTTACCCTTGTTAGCTCAATACAGTTGAAACTAAGATATTCCATGAAAATAAAAATAAAATAAAAAATACGAACTTCACATGTAGCTTTAGCTAATCTCTCCCTGCTAACATGAGTTCCTGTTGCCAAATCTCGTGAGTGTGTTGCTGAGATAGAGACAGGTCTTGAACAATTTTAATTTTCTCCTGATCTGAAAAATGCCATTTTAGTGTCAGAATATTCAGAAGATATGTGGCTTCGGAGAATGGGCTGAATATTTACTTTATTGAATATGGGGGCGAATGGATCTGTCATAATCTGAGATCACGTTGACTTTCCCATTGACTCCAATAGACTCAGACCTGCCGAATACCTCCTAAGTGGGCGTGTCCGTGGAAAGCCATGGGCAAAACCCGCGTGACAAAATGACAGGAACTGAGTTGAAGTTGAATCATCTTGCTTGAAATCCCATCGTCTTTGGCCAAGGGTAGCACTGCCACATAGTTGGGAGGCAGCGGTCCCCATAGAAAAATGACGGCACAGCGATCGCAGCAGGGGCGTAGGCAGAAATTCAATTATGGGTGGGCCTGGATAAAATTGGTGGGGCAATTGCATGACGAAATTTTTCTAGATGTCGTCATGCATTAGACTCTGGAGATGATGTGCCCTGCGTTTTAAGCTACAAAACCATTAGCTAGCAAGGCAGCAGCAAGTCTGCCTCTAGAAAACAACCAATTAATTTTTTTTTTTTTTTTTTTTTTTTTTTTTTGGGGTGGGCCAGGGCAAGAAGTGGGTGGGCCTGTGCCTACCCAGGCCCACCCGTAGAAACGCCCCTGGATCGCAGAGCTGTTTTAACAACCGTTATTTATTCATTATTATTAGTGTTATTCCAGCAGTGGATTCTGGAAGCACTGGAATACTAGTGCGCCAGACTGCGCTAGTTTAAGACGAGCTCTATCTTGAGCCAATAGGTATTTTACCGGCAGGGTGTTAAATTGGCAACTGCAATGACGTTTGCCCTTTGCCCAGCCCTGCGCCAGGTGTACGATAGGGGCCTGTGAGTGTCTTTGTGTGTCTGTCAGAGTCTGTATATATGTATGTTTCATGCTTTACCTTCTATCTGGATGTTCTTGAGCAGGACAGGTTTGACCATCTTGCCTCCCACCAGGATACCGGTGGTTCTCCAGTACAGGATGTTCGTCCCAGACTTCAGACTCACCTGAGATACAGAACAGCATGCACACAGTGAGCCACAGACGCTCCATATGCCATCACGCACGCACGCACGCACGCGTGCGCACACACACACACACACACACACACACACACACACACACACACACACACACACACACACACACACACACACACACACACACACACACACACACACACACACACACACACACATTCCCTCTCACCGTGTGTGTGTCCCATTCTCCATTGCTGGTGACTTTGATCCACTTCTGGTCATCAGTCTGGACCATTTCCTGGCACTGCTCATTCTGGACCTGAACACATGTTAATGTGACAACGATTAGCCAGACAAACTGTTTTAAAGGATGGCTTTACCGATAATCAACCCACTTTGTATCATTAATAATCTCGGTACTATAAGTACATTGACAGTGTTTACCTTCTCTTTCTGTTTTCCTCACGGAGAGCTCCCATTTCCTCCTCTGCCAAAGCGCTCCGTTCTGACGCGTTTTACGTCACAACGCGTCACAACGGAGCTGCGGAACTTCTGCAGCGAGGGCGGCTGTTATTGTTTATTTGAATTTTTTAAGTATGCACACATCCACAGAGAATCGCATGGATTAACAAGCCTTAACAAGCCTTAATGACTTGCAGCTGGTGTTTCTGCAGGCAGCAGCAGGAGCATTTTTCTCCTTGAGGTAAACAGAGAGAGAAGGTAAAACACTGCCCATGTGCTTACATTAACGAGATTATATATGATACAAAGTGGGTTGATTACCGGTAAAGCCATCCTTTAACAAGCAACAGCTGCTAGTCTTCACTGATCCAGATTTACTTATTACACACAAAATTGTTTTACCAAGCAACAGCTGCTGGTCTTCACTGATCCAGCCCAGCGAGCACAAACCGTTTTTTCAACATTGATTTTTAGTTGAAACCTGGGTGATATTGGGTTTGAACGTCTAATACCTCTAATTCCACCCTCTTTTCAACCGGCTAAAATGCGGTTACAACGTCAACGTGTCGTGTTGAAATCTGGTCTACACAAACACTACATTTCAACGCATTTTATGTCACATGAAATATCATAAATATGGAACTATATAGGCTATGTGCTGCCAGCAAAAAGGTTCCAGAACACAACCATGGTTAATACTTTAGCGCAATACTATAAAATGATGAATTTAGTTCCTGCAGTAACGCGCATGTGCAAGTACTTAGTCGCTAGCTGTGACTGACTAGACTGCCCGAGATGCAGAATTGAATCCGAAGCAATACTGCACCAAGTGCGGAGCGAGGTGCTCTGGGCACGCTATGTTATTGTAACAGACAAGGCTGTGTCCCCCCTGAGTTGCCGGTGTTAAATGAAGTTTAAGCCGTATACCGCCTACAGACTAGGATATAGACGCACGCACACAGTCAACATAATTTTAGTCTGTTATATAATATAATAGTCTGGTACACATGATATAAAATACACCTGTCACCTGTCCCATGATCGTTTAGCCTGTGGTACCGTATAATCATGTACAAGTTGTGTACGAGATAGAGATAGAGTATAGTATGTGCCTGGCGCCTCATATCTTTTCAGTGAACATATAGCTCAGTTGGTCAGAAATCTGTTTTTCTTCCGTCAAATTGCCCGAAAATCACATGTGTGGTTCAATACTATGCCCTTCACAAATACAATTAATTTGAACTAATTGAATTTAATTTTGGGTGTTTTATTCAAAATAGTTTCTCCTGTTGTCTTCCCAGGTCAAATTGACCTGGTTTGCTTTGACTGTTTATAAAAGCACGATGAAGTACCGTATACATTTTCACCCAATTCTGGGTTGTACCTTATAGCAACTCCATTCCAAACCATTACCAACATTCTTAAGCTTTCTAATGGAATTTATGGTCAATAGTTTTCGTATATGTTTTCGTATATAGAGGCTTCTGTATTTCTGAACATGTCCATTAATGTGCATTGTCCCGTCACAATAAACCAATAAAGTAAAGTAAAAGTAGAGCTCATTTACATCACATTATACCTTTTGTGTGATTTTGATGATAAACTGTATCAATATACCAATATACCAAACATGGAAATGATGCCATCAAAATGATGTCAGTTTTGTAATGACGAGTAAAATCTTAAAATTGGAAGCCTTACTTGGAGAAAGTAATAAATTGCATGCTTTTTGTAAAAAGAAAACAAAAGGGGGGAGGGGAAAAAGGGCTATTTTGGGCATTTTTGGGCTTTATAATGGGGTATTTTTCTTTAAATTTGACACTGCACAAAAAAAAATATATATATATCAAATTCAATGTTGGTGCTAATCTTTTACATATACCACAATGTGAGAACCCCACCCCCGAAACAAATCACTTTGCATTGTGATTTTGACGACAATAAGGGTTAAGGAGAACCTGAGGAGGTATGCCGTTCCCCCTCTCGTTCTTGCCGTTCCCTCTCAACGTTTACTCTGGGAGGCGTTCCCCACCATTTCCACCACTGAGTAAATGGCCTGCATTTTGGTAAATGGTAAATGGCCTGCATTTATATAGCGCTTTTATCCAAAGCGCTTTACAATCAGTAGATAGTCTACATTCACCCATTCATACACCAATGGCGGCAGGCTGCCACGCAGGGTGCCTACACACCATCGGGAGCAAGGAGGGTTAAGTGTCTTGCCCAAGGACACAACGACAGCAGCTGGGAGGGAGCGGGGATCGAACGGCCAACCCTTGCGTCATTGGCCGACCCGCTCTACCTCCTGAGCTAAAGCCTTTTTGTAATGCCTTTTGGTGCCTTTTGGTGCATGACACTCTAGAAAAATTGATTACTTTACTTACTTACCAATAAAAACATTGACTAGCTGTGTGGTCAGGAAGGAACTGCCATCATATCAGAGGTGGATGAAGAAAACTCCCATATCAGCCTGATATAATCAATCTAACCGTAATCTGAATATAGGCGATGACAGCACTTACATAGAACTCAAAGAAGATGTTGTTGTCTGGATACTGGTAGGTGAAGGAGACGGCGCCCTGCTTCTCCAGGTGAACAGCGTAGACAAGAGAGACCGTACACTCGTCCCGGCTCGACTCCAGATACACACCCTGCGCTGTCCAGGAGGAGCTGTGGCATACACACAACACACAGGAGACACCATGGCAAAATAACCCTCTGCACTCGTGCAAATCAGAGAATTTTAAAATTACTCAAACCAATGAATCGATTATCAAAATAGTTGATCAATCGATTAATTGATTCATATTTGTAGCTCTACATACTATCTGTTCATGTACATCTATAATAGGGGAAAGGTAGTGAGTGTGTGTCTGTGTCCACCTGTTACAGGCCTGGCTGTCCTCTCCGGACGGCCCGGGGTCCATGTAGCTGGCCAGGCTGGTGAAACTGGGGGGGATGGCGTCCCATTGGTCAAACCGGACGCCACTCCCCAGTGAATAGAAGCCAGCCACACACGGCGTGCACTGCTGCATGGACATCTCTAGAAACTCCCCCGCCGCACAGGAGAACGCTGAGAGACGGGCAGGGAAGACGGTCAGATTTGCATGTAATTAGCACACACACACACACCCATACATACACACACATACACACACACACACACACAGACACACACACACACACACACACACACACACACACACACACACCCATACATACACACACCAACACACACACACTGTGGTCAGCCTGGTCGGCAGAACAAAATGTCGGCATCGTACGTTTCTGCGATCCATGGATATGCAGAATATCAATCACTATTATTATCACTGTTGCCTCACAACAAGAAGGTCGGGGGTTCAAATCTCCACCCCGGTCCATTGGGGTTTGCATGTTCTCCCTGTGTTTGCGTAGGTTTCCTCCCACAGTGTGGTGGCCTGCAAAAAGCCTTCACATGGTAGGAAGTTGACCCCCCCCCCCCCCCATAAATTAGAAAATCTCCCCTATATATACCTTTTTGAATGACTGCTATAGCTCTCTCAGATCCAAAGTTATGAGTATTTTAATCTGTTATGTCTCTAAAAGTAAAACATGAGGGGGGGGGTTTGTTTGTGAGGCCCTTGGCGGAAGGGGTTTCCGGGCCTTGTTGGTGAGGCTGATGGCGGTTGGGAAGTGGCAGGTGGTTCTGGTCTTGGCAGACCTCAGTCTCTTGCCGTGGGGGAGTGAACTGAACTGGGTTAGCTTAGCTATGCTATTGAAGTAGCACGGTGGTCAGTAAGGCTGATATGGATGGAGAGCGTGGCCCAGCGTGTTCAAAGTCTAGATGTACATTTCAACCGCAAGTCACACCAGAATCTTAACCTTCACCAAGTTTTATTTTATTTGCGGTGAGGTTTTAAAATGAACTATAGGAACTGTACGTATCCCTGGTTTGCAGACATGTAAAATGCCGTTTGATTGTGGCGACAAGTTGCACTGGTAGCACTTACAGCAGTCTGTTCCTCTGGTGGGAGGTGGGAGGTCAGAGCAGGAGCCCTGACTGTGAGGGATGGCCACTCTCCAGCGTGACCCTGTGCTGTCACACTCTGTGTATTTATAGTAGTAGTCTGCCTGCAGAACACACACACACACACACACACACACACACACACACACACACACACACACACACACACACACACACACACACAGATCAATATCACATCCTAAAAATTCCTCTGTGTAGATGCACAAAAATCTGAACTACAATTACATACAGCATGGAAACGGGAATGTGTGTGTGTAGTGTGGTGTGGTGTGTGTGTGAGTGAGTGATGGAAGGGTTTGCAGCGTAAACATGGTGACGACCCTGATCGCCACGGCAACTAATGGATTAGGGAAACTAATGGTCCATTAAGAGCATGATGGCAGCATCTCCACAGAGTTCTGTCCCCACCTCCTTCACCACAGAGTTCTGCCCCCACCCCCTTCACCACAGCGTTCTGCCCCCACCTCCTTCACCACAGCGTTCTGCCCCCACCCCCTTCACCACAGCGTTCTGCCCCCACCTCCTTCACCACAGCGTTCTGCCCGCCCCCCCCCTTCACCACAGTGTTCTGCCCCCACCCCCTTCACCAAAGCATTCTGCCCCCACCCCCTTCACCACAGCGTTCTGCCCCCACCCCCTTCACCACAGCATTCTGCCCCCACCCCCTTTACCACAGCGTTCTGCCCCCACCCCCTTCACCACAGTGTTCTGCCCCCACCCCCTTCACCACAGCATTCTGCCCCCACCCCCTTCACCTCAGCATTCTGCCCCCACCCCCTTCACCACAGCGTTCTGCCCCCACCCCCTTCACCTCAGCATTCTGCCCCCACCCCCTTCACCACAGCGTTCTGCCCCCACCTCCTTCACCACAGCATTCTGCCCCCACCCCCTTCACCACAGCGTTCTGCCCCCACCCCCTTCACCACAGCATTCTGCCCCCACCCCCTTCACCACAGCGTTCTGCCCCCACCCCCTTCACCACAGCGTTCTGCCCCCACCCCCTTCACCACAGTGTTCTGCCCCCACCCCCTTCACCAAAGCATTCTGCCCCCACCCCCTTCACCACAGTGTTCTGCCCCCACCCCCTTCACCACAGCGTTCTGCCCCCACCCCCTTCACCAAAGCATTCTGCCCCCACCCCCTTCACCACAGTGTTCTGCCCCCACCCCCTTCACCACAGCGTTCTGCCCCCGCCCCCTTCACCAAAGCATTCTGCCCCCACCTCCTTCACCACAGCATTCTGCCCCCACCCCCTTCACCACAGCGTTCTGCCCCCACCCCCTTCACCACAGCATTCTGCCCCCACCCCCTTCACCACAGTGTTCTGCCCCCACCCCCTTCACCACAGCGTTCTGCCCCCGCCCCCTTCACCACAGTGTTCTGCCCCCACCCCCTTCACCAAAGCATTCTGCCCCCACCCCCTTCACCACAGTGTTCTGCCCCCACCCCCTTCACCACAGTGTTCTGCCCCCACCCCCTTCACCAAAGCATTCTGCCCCCACCCCCTTCACCACAGCGTTCTGCCCCCGCCCCCTTCACCACAGTGTTCTGCCCCCACCCCCTTCACCACAGCGTTCTGCCCCCGCCCCCTTCACCACAGTGTTCTGCCCCCACCCCCTTCACCTCAGCATTCTGCCCCCACCCCCTTCACCACAGCATTCTGCCCCCACCCCCTTCACCACAGCGTTCTGCCACCCCCCCCCTTCACCACAGTGTTCTGCCCCCACCCCCTTCACCACAGCATTCTGCCCCCACCCCCTTCACCACAGCATTCTGCCCCCACCCCCTTCACCACAGCGTTCTGCCCCCCCCCCTTCACCACAGTGTTCTGCCCCCACCCCCTTCACCACAGCATTCTGCCCCCACCTCCTTCACCACAGCGTTCTGCCCCCACCCCCTTCACCAAAGCAGTCTGCCCCCACCCCCTTCACCACAGCATTCTGCCCCCACCCCCTTCACCACAGCGTTCTGCCCCCCCCCTTCACCACAGTGTTCTGCCCCCACCCCCCTTCACCACAGCATTCTGCCCCCACCCCCTTCACCAAAGCATTCTGCCCCCACCCCCTTCACCAAAGCGTTCTGCCCCCACCTCCTTCACCACAGCGTTCTGCTCCCACCCCCTTCACCACAGTGTTCTGCCCCCACCCCCTTCACCAAAGCATTCTGCCCCCACCTCCTTCACCACAGTGTTCTGCCCCCACCTCCTTCACCACAGTGTTCTGCTCCCACCCCCTTCACCAAAGCATTCTGCCCCCACCCCCTTCACCAAAGCGTTCTGCCCCCACCTCCTTCACCACAGTGTTCTGCTCCCCCCCCCTTCACCACAGCGTTCTGCTCCCCCCCCCTTCACCACAGTGTTCTGCCCCCACCCCCTTCACCAAAGCATTCTGCCCCCACCCCCTTCACCAAAGCGTTCTGCCCCCACCTCCTTCACCACAGTGTTCTGCTCCCACCCCCTTCACCTCAGCATTCTGCCCCCACCCCCTTCACCTCAGCATTCTGCTCCCACCTCCTTCACCACAGCGTTCTGCTCCCACCTCCTTCACCACAGCGTTCTGCTCCCACCCCCTTCGACTGCCAGAACTGTGCTGACCGTTGCACAACTTGCTGCCATAATTTATATCACTATCATCTTTCATATGACAGCTTAAAATGCATTTTTCTAGACTTACTTTAACATATTAAAATGTTACATAATTTAACATTTTCTCACTATTCTTTTTTTTATGTTTGGTAGTTGTATCTTCTCCTTATATAGGCTAGGTTTCTAATTGACTTGACTTCATAAATTATATTTCTATTGAAGCACATTTTCTTATTATTTTCCTGTTGTTATTATTACTACTAGGCTATTTCATAATAAAATAGGCTATAACCACAGTAGCATTTGGACATAGATTGCAACTGCCTCACTTTACAGCTGCAACAACACTGAAGGACAATAGTCAATTCTGCATCAAATCAAACTCTTTGACTATGTGACACCTGCAGAATGAAGCAACGTGACCTCATAGGTATACTAGTACCATTAAGTAAGAAGTGAGATATGTGAGGTACATAATATTATATTATATACATAAGTGTGAGTAGTAGTAGTAGTAGTAGTAGTAGTAGTAACAACAACAACAACAACAACAACAACAACAACAACAACAACATCATCATAAGGTGCATTAGGTTCCAGTTAGTAAAATGGACATCTGTAACAGTGATTAATATTGCACAAATCCCTAGCTATGTCTGGGACGGGGAGTATAGTTTAAAGAGACAGGTCTTCAGATAATATTTTGCCAGGTTCTTCAGATTGAGTTTGCGTTATAGTGAAGAGTAAGTCCACTTTGCTATATTTTAATGTTTGTCTGTCATGTGTTTTAGTCTAAAACAGGGGTTTTCAAAGTCTACATGTAAGCCTCCCCCAGACAAAGCTTAGAAAAAGGTGCCCCCCTCACTCAATTCCTGGATGCCTATGGGATCATAATTAAGTTATTTGATCCCATAGACACTCGACAGAAGGGGGAATTACTGTAAAGAAGGGGTCAAGCAAAACTGAAGACTTAGTTCTCTGGTGGATTCCATTTTAAACAGTATCAGTTGCAGGAAAAGACATACCACATTTGTCTTGAGTTCATTTGCAAAAACAGGTATCTCCGTTTGGATTTTCTTATCATTTAATTTTATATATTGATGTATTTATACTATAATTCATTTATTTTGGGGAATTTTTTATTATCAATCATGACTAAAACATATTCATCTGATCATTTTCACATAAATCACCTCAATAATGTTTTCTATGTGCACTCCAGGGAGTATCAAACAGATGTTGTTTGTTCATTTTAAGAATGGCGTTTACCTGTTTTTGCAAATGAACTCATTATGCATAACCTTTCCTCTGAAGACAGTATCAAGGTCATTCCTATCTAAGTAAGTGTTAACTACATTCAGAGTGACCCAGACAAATGGGCTCTGCAAGACTATTTTGAAGTATTCCAAAAGTATTCCAAGGTTACTTAACTTGAGTATTACAATGGACTACTGATGATTCATCAGTGATGTCATCAGTGATGTCACTCAAGCAATTGTGAGGCCATCAGTGATGTAATAAATCCTTCCTGGCTGAGGCTATGAATGGTGGCAGAAGTGTTTTACGGAAGCGGAAACAGTGGATGGATAAATCCAGGCGGTAATGCAACATAAAGGATGCCAACTGCCAAAGAACACCACAGAAGAAGATGGTCAACTCTGACACATATCAGTCAAATATGACCCAATCCACTCACAAGCCCTGCTATTAAAACCCAGGAATTTGAGCTTAAGTTAAGTTCCTTTATTTATCCCCATGGGGAAATTCATCCTCTGCATTTGACCCATCCTCTACTAGGAACCTTCGTAGAACTAGGAGCAGTGAGCAGCTACAGTGCAGCGCCCGGGGACCAACTCCAGTTCTGTTCGCCATCAGGGGCACTGACAGGAGTATGAACCCTAACATACATGTCTTTGATGGTGGGAGGAAACCGGAGCACCCGGAGAAAACCCACACGAACATGGGGAGAACATGCAAACTCCCACACACATAGGCGATTGTAGGCTTTCGAAAACAGGGGTTGCACCACCAAGAAGGTAATAGGACTCCGACTGGGGGGTATCAAACTGGGGGGGACAAAGACATTTTGTAAATTTTAAAGTAAAATGCATTAATCTGGTGCACTCTGAGAGCAAAATGAAGAGGCTAGTAGATATGATATAACTTGTTGCAGAACATCAGTTGTTGCAGTTTCGATGCAGAGGCTGCTTCGCCTGTAGGGTGAGCCGGCCCTCATCAACTATCGTTTATATGTCAACATAAAATAAAAAATAATTTGGCCACTAGGGGTTGCACGTGCAGCCAGTGCACCAACGCACAATCGCCTATGCCCACACAGAAAGGACCTGGGACAGACAGGGGTTCAAACCCGGGACCTTCTTGCTGTGAGGCAACAATGCTAACCACTGGGCCACCGTGCCGTCCTGTAGCTTAGTAGCAGAACTGATAGTCAACAGCGTCAAAGGCTTTCCGGAGGTCTAAAAGTAGGCCTAGCATGCCGCAGAAATTCCACAAAACAATCTCCTTCCTATGTCTGTGTAGTCTGAAGCCTAGATCGTATGGCTTGTTGATGCAATGTGTGTGTACGCGTGTGCATGCGTGCGCATGTGTGCATGTGGGCTTGTTGATGCAATGTTTGTGTGTGTGTGTGTGTGTGTGTGTGTGTGTGTGTGTGTGTGTGTGTGTGTGTGTGTGTGCGTGCGTGCGTGCACGTGTGCATGTGTGCGCTTGTGTGTGTGTGTGCATGTGTGCATGTGGGCTTGTTGATGCAGTGTGTGTGTGTGTGTGTGTGTGTGTGTGTGTGTGTGTGTGTGTGTGTGTGTGTGTGTGCGTGCGTGTGCATGTGTGTGTGTGTGTGTGCGTGTGTACTGTACATGTGGGCTTGTTGATGCAGTGTGTGTGTGTGAGAGAGAGAGAGAGAGAGAGAGCGCTTCTGCATTAAAGATAAGTCTGAGGTCTTTTGTATCGCTAATCACCTCTCTCCAGCTATTCCAACAAATATGGCCATTCATAGCCACAAGTAGCCTACACATACACACACACACACACACACACTGGAACCCACATCATTAACATGTGCTGACGCTCACCTGCTCGCTCTGCCTCTCTCTCTCTCTCTCTGTAAACGGACAGAGCGAGCCTGCTGCCTGTGCTAATATGCTGACAGTGGGGAAAAGGTTACATTGATCAAAGGAACGGAGGTTAATGTGTTTCGCTCGTCTCCCGGGTGACTCACGCTGGTTTCCATGGAGACTGATGAGAGAAAGGGGACAGGGGATAAAAATTCAGCGCCACTGCAGCCCATCCTATGACTAAGGGGACTGTAGTGTAGGCAGACTCAGGCTGTGTTTTTTTAATGTTTTGACAGTTACATGTACAAAAACAAGTTACATGTGCATCACTGGCAACATGACATCAGCTCCACAATAGAACTGTCAATTAATTATAGCCTCCTTCACTGCCTCGGCCGCCATCTTTGAAAAGTTGAAACAAATCTCGGAACGCCTCCTCTCGAGACCTCGACTCTGATTGGCTAAACGGACAGTGACTATCCGACCATCCGACCATCCGATACGTCCATCCAGAAAAAGTTCATCCCTCTTCAACTTTCTGTCCATCAAAACGTATGCAAATTTTCTGGATACGGACGCTTCTGAGTACTCCACGGACAGTCGGACAGCTGTAATTGAAAATGAATGAAAGTGAACAGAGAAATGAACGCACACGGACAGACACCACGGATCAGTGTGGCCAAGGCCTAAGGGTATGTGCCCTGTTCGCTGCACTAGCGCCTCCTCTGGTTATTCGGGGTGCCTGCTTGGGGCGGAAGGGAACTGGTGGGAATAGCGTGATCTTCCCACGTGCTACATCCTGACGGTGAAGCTCACCGCTGTCAGGTGAAAAGAAGCGGCTGGCAACTACTGTGCATGTGTCGGAGGAAGCATGGTACTAGTCTACGGCTCTCCCCAAATCGGCAGAGGGTGGAGCAGTGACCAGGGCAGCAGGGGGAAATTGGCCAAGTACAATTGTGGAGAAAATGGTTTGAAAAATCAGAAAAATGCCCCCATACTATTCCCCCCAACAGATTTGCACAAAAGGTTGGTGATGGGCCAACTTAGAACTGATTAACTTTCCATGTCAACTAGCCAAAAAGGGGTGTGACAATGGCCGTGGCCAATCACAAAAGGCGCTTAACTTCTACATGGATTCACACCAGGAAACTTTTCAGAAAGGTTGTCCATGGGCCAGGGATAAACTGATTAATTTTCCAATCACAAAAAGGCTGTTAAAGTAACTTCCACACGGATTCACGTAACACCACGGAACTTTGTAGATAAGTAGGCTAGGTCATGGGCCAACTTAGAACTGAGTAGCTTTTCACACCCACTGGCCAAAAGGTGATGTGGCAATGGGTGTGTCCAATCACAGAACGTCACGTCCTGCTTCAGCACTGTACCAGAGATTTTCATCCACCATTTATTATCCCATAGACATTTCGTAAAATGCTTATAAAATAGTTGTACTTCGTCGACCCAAACGGTTCAGCTATCGCTATAATCGGGAGAGACCATAGAACATTTCACTCGGACCAAAACTTTAAAAAAACAACATCAAAAAAATATTTTCTTTAAACCCGCATTTTTTTTAACGTTTTGGTCCCAGTGAAATGTTATGCGATCTCTACTGTTTCTAAATATATCTGTACCGTTTGGTTTGAACCAGTAAAACTATTTTTATATGCATTTCGTGAAATGTGGATGAAAATCTCTGGTACAATGCTGAAGCAGAAAGTAGGCGGTCACTTTGCCTCTTCCAAACGGATTCACGTAACAACACAAAACTTTGTAGAAAGGGTGATCATGGGCCAAGGATGAACTGGTTAACTTTCCACATCCACTGGCCAAAAGGAGGTGTGGCAATTGGGGGGGGGGGGGGGGGGGGGGGGGTAGCCAATCACAAAAAGGCGCCTAGATTCATGTAACATGCCATGTGCTCTGATTGGATAGTTATTTTCTAGATAACCATGATTGGTTGTCTTTTGTCAGTCCTACAACCAAAATTATATTAATCAATCAATCAACCAATATCAATCAATCAATTTTATACTTATATCGCCAAATCACAAGTTATCTCAAGGCGCTTCTTATAATGAAATATTGCCTAATGCAAATCATAACAGAGTTATCTCAGGGTGCTTATTATAATGAAATAATACTGCCTAATAATGCAGCTTTAATATTGAACGGTGTCAGTGGCGTAGGGTAGTCAGTGCAAGCAATTTTGATGGGACCCTACACGCTAGTTACAAAGTACAGACACGCAAGCAACGCGCACACGGACACACACACACACACACACACACACACACACACACACACACACACACACACACACACACACACAAGGCATAGGCTATTTTACCAACATTTGTTGGATTTGACAGTTGAATGAGTTACTCAGGCCAGTGGTTCTCAAACTGGGGTCCTTGAGGGGGTTCCAGGGGGGTCCAGGGGGTCCCCAGCAAAAAGGGGAATCATTTATTTTGACTATAATACCATCCATAAGTAACACAATGACAGAGTGTATGACCATTTTGGTCATGGCTTTCATACACTTTCTGTAATATCTAAAGCTAAAATCTTTTCAGATGGGGGACCCTGGGACAACATCTTATCAAATGGGGGTCTGTGGTCTAACTTCTGCCAGTTTAGGGGTTCTTGATGTGAAAAGGTTTGAGAACCACTGACTTAGGCTATTGTATGGGGAAAATAGAAAAGTTATAGAGCAAGCTATCAGAACCATGGATAGCGCTGTGACATCGGGTAACAGACAGTCAAAGTAAGCAGCACCTGAGTGCAGAGGAGCTGTCTATTTCACTTTGGTTCTGAAATGAGCACGTGGCACAAGTTAGTAAGCCTTTCTGTAAGAAGCCTTTCTGTAAGAAAGCCACGCCCCAACTCATTTGATTGGTTGGCGCAACTGCTTCTTCCTGAAAACATGGGGCAAGTAAATAAATGTGGTTAAGATTAGGGTAGAAGCAGTTGCGGCGACCAATCAAAAGAGTTTGGGGCGTGGCTTTCTTACAGAAAGGCTTCAGGGCTAACTTATCCCATGTGCCTGAAATGACTGTTGAAAGGGCCCGTTCTCTGCCCAATACCTTGATGGGGACTCTGCTCTCTCCAGGGGCCCTCTACCCCAGGGCCCCCAGTGCAACCGCACTGCCTGCACAGTCTATAGGGTTACGGGTTACCCCTAACCCTAACCCAGGCCAGTGGTGACAGTGATGAGAACTTGCTCTCATAGGCTACACTACATCCCATAATAATCAGATAATTTCGAGTGAATGGAATGACAGTGAATCAATATCCTGATGTTACTGTGCAACTCCCTGGAGCCAAGACCTTGAGGGCCCCTGGAGGTCCCCGGTTTGACAACGCGGCCGTTTTAGTAGTCTATGGTGATGACGCAGGCTTGCTTTTGGGGTGATTCAAGGATCTGGGTTATGTGGAATTCCCAGCACAGCGGTGGCATCCACAGTGAGCTGTACCGAGGAGCGATGGAGGCCGAAGCAGCTAGCAGACGGCACGGGATGACATCTCGTTATGGAGCCGATGATCTCGGTGAGATGTTTAGTCAACACGACTCGCGTTTAAGCCGATCAAGAGCGCACAGACCATAGACCAGACACACATAGACCCAAAATAACATGCGATACAGTAGCCTACCTTCAGAGTCAGACTATGGATTATATAACCTATTGCATTCTTCAACGTGAGAAACACAGAATTGGCTTGTTACAGCCTCTTTGCAATATGGTGGTTGTTTATTTGCATGATGTTCATTTGATTGACTTGAGTGCAGCCATACAATTATTGGACATTGATCCTATAGGACGCATAGTTTCAGGATGCTGATAGCCTATACATAAGCATACGGATGTAGCTATGATATTAGCTAATAATAATAATAATAATGATGATAACGATAATGATAATAATAATAATAATAATAATAATAAACAGCGCACTCACCTCATCGCAAGGCCGCAGGTCACCGTCGGCGGACGCGGATTGATGAACGGTGATGAAGAATAACACGCAGCCGGGGAGCCAGTAGCCCAGCCGCTGGTCGCGCATCCTCACCTCGGGTCAGGGCAAAAGCATGTAGCCTCTGTAGGCTGGCGCGGTGTGAAGATTAGTGGTGCCCGTGCGCCTGTCATTGATGCGTCACGCGTCTCTCTTCTTTCTCTCTCTCCCCGCACACACCAGTGTCAAGAAACAGAATTAAAGATGATAGTTCCGGTTACGTTTTTCAAAACAAAACGCCTAATGATGGCAACATTCTACAAAGTTTAAAAATTAAACAATACAGCCGTTTATGTGGGTGAGGTCGCACAATAGGCCTATAAGCCCAAGAAGCACCGACCTATAGCTTATGTTTTTAGAATAAAAAACATTATTTTAATGATTTGTAAATGATTAGTTCATTAGGGCTTATAAATGAGTTATGACTGAACATTATTAAATGTTGCCCCTCCTGATTTCCAAGTGGAGGGGCATCTGTCTAACTATAGACTAGGCACAACTTTCGAAGATTAAAGTGTCTAGAATCAGCACGTTTTAATTGTGTAGTATTATCAATAGCATATTGGTGTTTACATTGATACAGGCCTATTGGAGGGACAAATCATGGGAACATTTTTAACATTTTATACCCAGTTTCGATGCAGATACCCCCATAGGAGCAGTGTGGCACAAAGTGTAAGCCTAAAGTGGAAAAGTTAGGGGGGAAGGGCTAGTAGGCTACAGGTACAGTATAAGACATTATAATATCCCCTGAAAATGTATTTTATTTGATAGATTCCCCCCCAAAACATAGGCAAAGACACCAAATATGTTGGATAGGTGTACAGACTCTCAAAAATTACACCTGGATCAATCATGACCATCGTCAGCTTCTCAAGCAATGTAATGGAACTTGTTCACTGCTGCAGTACATAGGATCAGACCAGTTTTAATGAATCCTCCAGAAACCAATGCTTTTTTAACCTACTGTAAACTTTTGCTAATGTCTAGTGTACCCTTCTTGCCTTGCCTGTTTTTGACTTGTACATAGGCAAGTAGGCTACCTTTCTTTTCTTTTCTGTAGCTTATGTGTAGGCCTACTTTGAGAGCAAACCAAACCAGAGCCCAATTCCGTGTACTGTATGTGTACTTGGCCAATAAAGCTGATTTTGATAATATTAGATACAGTAAATATGTTCAAATGTTATTCTCACTTTCCACTCTATAAGTTGGTACTTTATGTTTCTATGCTCTGTGTGTGAGAATTTCCCTATGGGGTTCAATGCATTAAATCTATAAACATTTATTATTTGTCTCTGTATTTGGTATTGGATCATCTTGACCATCTCTACTCCTGTCTCTCTCCATCTGTTTGTCTCTGCCCTCTGCTTCAATGACTCAGTAAAGCACATTACAGGTCAGCTCATCAGTTATTCAACAAGCAGCGGTATTTCATTATCACCTCAGAAATATAAAACGTTTGCCGTCTCAGGGGATCAAAAAGTGTATTGGTTGAACTGATATGACCTGTGTTTCATTTCACTTACTCTGCCTTTATCAGTGTAATCGAATGGCTGGCGTTTGACAGTTGGGGTGAAAGCAGATAAACTACAGTGTAAAGATTGAAGGAGTCAATAATCACTTGATATCACATGCTATCAGCTGAGACAAAACAATATGATTTCACATTCTCACCTTTGAGAGAGTAATCTCTGCTTTTATTGAACATGTCTTAGGACACATGCTTGTTGTAATTCAATGGATCCACACAATATATTATGACAAAAGGCAAGGCAACTGTCTATCGTTCCCTTTAATCTTCTTCTCAGTCTTTTCTCTCTATTCTGAATGGCAGAGCCCAATCCTCAATTACCTTTGAAATAAAAACACTGGTTATATAGTTTGATAAAATGGCTAGTCATAAGAAATACTAGTTCAAACACTATTCACAACAATACATGGGGTGCATAGATGAGGAATGCGAGATAAAATGCTGTTGTGTGGCATGCACTACAAGTATGTCTGTGGGTTATTTGGGCTATAAACATAAGGTGGGGGGTTAACGCCAAGGCAACAAAAGTTGGGTTGTAGCATCTGGAGAGAAGGTGACATAGTTTATGTAATGGAGATGAAACAAAGCAGGTGAGTGTGTGTGAGAGAAAGAGATGCATCCCCTCAGGCTTCGTACTTCTTCCCCGCCCGGTGGATCTGTTGGTAAAGCGTCATTGAGAAAGCCATACCAAGAAGCTGGAAGAACAGAGACACACAGAGTTAAGAGAAATCCTCACAAGAGCATCTATAACCAGGGTTGCATACTTTCTTAAACATCAAATTCCATGACTTTTCAAGGACTTTCCAGGACCAATTCCCTCAAATTCAAGGACCCAACATGGCATAGATGAGACACAGTTCAAGGTTAATTACTGTTACAACACTTATAATCTCTATTACTATATGATAGTGGCCGATGTTTAAGAAAGTATGGGAACACTGACGCACAATTGGTCAAGCGAGGCCGCGCTGCGGCCGGGCTACATACAGTATGCGAGCCCATGTAGCAGGCGAGGCCGGGCTACATACATTATGCGAGCCCGCGCAGCAGGCAAGGCCGTGCTGCGGCCGGGCTACATACATTATGCGAGCCCGCGCAGCAGGCAAGGCCGTGCTGCGGCCGGGCTACATACATTATGCGAGCCCGCGCAGCAGGCAAGGCTGGGCGAGCAAGCTGCGTCTGCAAGCCCGCGAAGCGGGCGAGACCTCGAGGGCAAACCAACGAGGCACAATAGAAATGAGCGATGAGGACAATGACGACGACAGTGAGGAGGAGGTAGGAATGAGCACTGCCAGTTCAGTGGGCGTGGTGAGGAAGGCTAGAAAGGAGCGCACTCTGTTTTTAGTTTTTATAATGAGAACTAGCAGCTCACCGACAACAATTGGCTTGAATATGTGAACACTTCTCAACTGTGCTGTGTTACAGTGATGGCAGACTGGTCTCTTGCCTTCTCTAACACAGCACAGCAAAACAATATATTGTGTAAGGTGAGCAATAGAGACAGACTTATTAAAGTTAACGTTAAGTAAAAAATAAATAAAAATAACTTTGATTTCTATTCTTCCACAAAATATAAATTCAAGTGCTTTCAATGACCCATGTCTATTTTCTAAAACTTTTACGGCCTTGATCTTTTTTTCCTCAAATTCACAACTTTCCAGGATTTCAAGGACCTGTGGGAACCCTGTATAACTGTCACATGACGGGCTGCTTACCTGTATGACCAACACACACATAGCGATGGTTCCCAGTAGGTGTTTGTTGTCATCCAGCCACTCCTCTACCTTCTCATAGCAACCCTGCAAACACACAGCAACAGCAACAATAATAAGGATACAGGCCTAAGTATGAATGAACATAGTGAGCCAACACCAGTCATATAAAAAGACCTGCGGGTGTTTTAGAACAGCGAATATAAAAGCTTTCACAAACTGGGTATAGTTGGGTTCATATTATGTTATATCAATCAGTGACAGAGTAGCAAAAGGACAGTTTCATCAAAACAAAACAAGCAAACAAACAAAAAAGATGGTGGTAATGCATGCATCTGTGCAACATTGGACATGATTTCTGATTAAAGTAATGCACTGAGAAAGATACATTTTTAAGACCGTTGAAACTTGAAATATCAGACTTGAGTACAACATTTAACCGCATTTAAGACCTTTCAGGGGTTTGGATTTTTGATAATACAATTTAAAACTAGGACCTAGGATTTAGACTTCTCTGGTACTAGATTTCTGGTACAATGAAGTGACCCAATTCTGATTTTTTGCTCACATGTGGCACATATCTGATATGTGTTATGAACGTGTAAAGGCGCCTTCACATGATAAGCGTTCTGCACTTTTCTCATCGCGATCTGGTGAGCGGAGCGCAAATCTGCAGGACGAGGTGAGCAGCAGCAGCAGCACGAGCGGCTATCTTCTCCTCTGATTGGTTGCGCTCATGAAAGGGCAGCAATAAGTAGGTCAGCGTTGAGATATTTTGAACTCTGGGTGCAGAGCAAAAGTGACAAAATCGCGCTGTGCGCGTCACCAAGGGTAGTGCTGCAGCCTGTAGTGCTGCATCCTATTTGAGCAGTGCCGCTCTCCCCCATAGGAAAACAACGGGACAGCGGGCACAGAGCTGTTTTACCACAGATCATGTGTAGGATCATGTGTATGATCATGTGTAGGGGGCTTAAGCAGGAAAAAAGCACATGGATTCGGATATAGTCAGGTCCCATTCAGGCCTCAGTCATATGTGGAAATAAATCGGATATGAATCGGACATCGCCCAATGCGACTGTCATCTAAGCGGACATATCGGATAATTGCCACATGACTGAAAATGTGTGCAATTGCATCCTCACGCATTTCCAAAGGCTGTACTCAGCTGTTGACTGTGTGTGTCTCGCTCCCGTTCCCGACCATATGAAGGCTTTATTCAAAACAATGGGAGTCCAATTTTGTTCAAAATACCTCCTGAAATTCACCAGTTATCTCCCAATGCACAGATGATTCTGTATCCATTATCCAAACAGCGCTATTTTAGAATTCCAATTGTCTCCAAATAACCAACACAGTCTCTTAGAAAATTGTGAAATAATAACATTGGTCCACAGCCAAAAATGTTTCTATTTCACAATTTCAGCTCTAAAATTGTTAAATGGAAATGTTTTTTTGAATGCGAGTTTTTACAGGGGTGGGAGTTTTTAGAGGGGTGGGAGAGGTTAGGTTTAGGGTTAGCAAAGGGCTAATTGTGGGCATGTCGGCGCGCTGCGCTTCACGTCATCTCGGCGCACATCTCCGTATAGGCGTGTTTATGCCCAAAAGCATAGTGGAGGTGTGGTCATGGCCATAAAACCACATCGTCACCTCAGCAGCTTCCTCCTTCACTGAGAGGGAGTGAGAGAGAGAAAGAGGGAGAGAGAAAACGTCTGTATGCTTATCCCTTTTCTCTCTTCTATCTCCATTGCGGTAATATACTGCATGCGTAATTACGCAGCGTACTGAGAGTAGGGCTGGGCGATATGGCCTCTAAAGAATATCGCAATATTTTTCGGCTATATCGCGATACACAATATATATCTCGATATTTTTGAAATCTCTCATAAATGCTCGATTTAACCCTTCAGGGTTCATACACATTTTGACCAATGGATTTCCATGACTTTTCCATGACTTTAAACATTAGGGTTGTCCTACAACCCAGGTTTTACGAGTGAGAACGAGAGCTCTCACTAGTGCCTTAAACGCTGCAACGCAGCCCTATGGAAGACTGTTATTTTGCTCCAAAATTACTTTTCATTAAAACCTGACCACCCACCCGTAGGTGGCGTGGTACCCCCTGGGACTGACACGGATCCACGTGACTACGTCACGTCCTGCCAGCCCAGGGATAATCACTCTAATTTCTTCCAGCCCGCTGAGATCCGACGCACCCCGTGACGCATCGACACAGCAAGGCTGGGTAGTGAGAGCTCTCGTTCTCACTCGTAAAACCTGGGTTGTAGGACAACCCTAATGTTTTACTTCGTTTCGAACTCAAGCTCTTACTAGTGCCTCCATTCAACCGACCTTGCTGCCGGGAGCACCCCACAGGGCGACCCGAAAGGCACCGGTGAACCACGGCCATATGGCAACGTTTATGCCTAACCGTCTGACATATTAGAGTGGCAACGATACTACTTTCTTGCCACCGACAGCACCGCGTGCGCGAACTGCGAACCGGACACGTCGAGACTGTAGTACCTGACAAAAATGTGATGAGAGGACCATGAGGCCGCGGCACACATGTCCTCCACCGACACACCACGCAACAACGCAGAGGATGTCGCAACACCTCGCGTAGAATGCGCCCTGATACCCTCCGGGGGAACCTTGCCCACGGCAGAGTATGCCAACGCGATCGCCTCCACTATCCAGTGTGATAAGCGATCCTTGGAAAGGGGTCCGCCCTGGGCCCTTTGCCCAAAGCAAACCAACAGCTGATCTGTAACGCGTAAAGAACGCGTCCTGGCCACATAGGCCGAGAGCGCCCTTACGGGGCACAGCATGAGCAAACGTCTCTCCTCACCCGTCTCTAACTGAACGGCGGGGGACAGAATGCTGATAAGTCTATGACCATAGACCTAAAGCTGACATTAATAATCTTAGGTTGGTAAGCCAGGTTAGGTCGCAACGTAACCCTGCGCCCATCATTCCCAAAACCACACAGGCCTGCTGCACCGAGAGGGCAATCAGGTCACCAACTCTCTTTCCTGACGACAAGGCCAGCAGCAGCGCGGTCTTTAAAGACAGAACCCTTAAATCGGCGGAGTCCAAGGGCTCAAACGGATGACCCGTTAGCCCGTCCAGGGCTAGTAGTAGATGCTAATTGCTGAGAGAAGCGGCCCACACAAGGTGCGGGGCGAGCTCACCTAGCTAGTGAATCGCCCAGCTAAAATCCCAGACGCCAGTAAGCTACACTACATTTATGTAGGTCACAGCAACGCCTGTGCGGCGTGCTCCTGCCCTTAGGCATGCACACATCAAATTAATTGTGCCGGTCGTAACCGGCCAGCGTAGCCTCACAGCTAATACAGCACCTAGCTGTTCCCCCCTCTCTCTGCTAACAGGAAAATGGGGTTAACGTGCAAGCTAAGCCTGCAACGGTAAGAGCTGGAGTGCTACACATCACTAGATACTGGCTGCACGGGAGCAAGCTAGCTATCTAGCTAACTGAAGAGCATGGCTTCTAGCTACTACTCTGCTTAAGGCGCGCCCTACACAGAGGTAGCTGGCGCGAAGTACTTAGCACACAGACACTAACTGCACGTGTGCACGTTAGCTATCTGCCACAAAACCGGGTGCGTTACCCTGTCTGGGGACGCAGCCAGATAGCTAGAGTGCTACAAGGTAGTCCAAGCTAGCTGCACTGAGCAAACTAGCTAACTATCTAACGCGCGCGCTCTAAAGCCGGCGCCTAAAGTACCTAGCACACGAAAACTACCCGCACGGGTGCCAAGGTAGCTATCTGTAACAACTGGGCTACTTAGCCTCTTTGTTCCTGTGCTACGTGGTACAAGCTATTTGCACGTATGCAAAGCTTAACAGTTTGAGCGCGGACCTAAATCGGCCCTCAAACGAAAACGCTGCCCCAGCCAGGGGAGCGAAGCAAAGCTACACAGCGGCAGCAATAACCACTATACGGCGATAGCAGTAGAGCTACACGGCGGTAGCAATAAACAGTTAACTAAGGAAGATACTCTTAGCTTTGATAACTTGTTCCGACGCCGCAGGGTGAAGGGTACAGGGTCGGGTC
Organism: Poromitra crassiceps; assembly: GCF_964638095.1. Lineage (NCBI taxonomy): Eukaryota > Metazoa > Chordata > Actinopteri > Beryciformes > Melamphaidae > Poromitra > Poromitra crassiceps. The sequence continues at coordinate 28,765,271 of NC_139624.1, read as the reverse complement.
CCCGAAGCCTGCTTTATCCCGTCCACGCGACCCTCTTGAGGTGGGCAAATGAGCCGGAACGAGCCTAGTATCTAAGCTATGTAAAAAGAGCTAACTCCTAGTTAACCGTGGAGCTTTCAGAAAACACGTCTTATCAGCGGCTGGAAGAAAGCGTAAGTGATTATCCCTGGGCTGGCAGGACGTGACGTAGTCACGTGGATCCGTGTCAGTCCCAGGGGGTACCACGCCACCTACGGGTGGGTGGTCAGGTTTTAATGAAAAGTAATTTTGGAGCAAAATAACAGTCTTCCATAGGGCTGCGTTGCAGCGTTTAAGGCACTAGTGAGAGCTTGAGTTCGAAACGAAGTAAAACCAAATTTCTATGACCAAACATTTTGTAAAGTCTCGTGTATACTAGGGCATTCACAGACTAGTAAAACCACTAGTCGACACTGTGCTTAGTAGTCGACTAGTCGTTTTAGCAAAAAAAAAAAAAAAAAAAATTTTTTTTTTTTTTTTTTTTTTTTTAATCTTTAAGAAAGAACATACATGGACTATCATATCCCATATCCCCCACAAAGAACATCAAAACACAACAAAACAAGAAAACTGCATAAGATACACAATAATCCAAGAACAAACAAGACTATTGGACAAACAACCAAACAAAAACAATGCATTCAAAGTAAATACATAGATCTTGCCCTGTTGGCAGCTAGGAAATGCATAGCTTTAAATTGGAAAGCATCCAATCCCCCAGCTGTAGTTCACTGGTGGAATGAACTCTCAAGCTACCATATGTTGGATAACATTTACTACAAGAGCAAAGGCAGATTCTTAGACATCCCCAAAATATGGCAACCACATACAGAGTTTGACTTTAAGAACTTTTTACCCCAGTGTCATTAGGCTTATCAGGATAGGAGCTGAATGCATTGTTTTTGTTTGGTTGTTTGTCCAATAGTCTTGTTTGTTCTTGGATTATTGTGTATCTTATGCAGTTTTCTTGTTTTGTTTTGTTGTGTTTTGATGTTCTTTGTGGGGGATATGGGATATGATATTCCATGTATGTCGTGTAAATACCTCATGTTCTTTCTTAAAGATTAAAAAAAAAAAAAAAAAAAAAAAAAAAAAAAAAAAAAAATTTTAATTAAAAATAAATTAAAAACGGTTAGTCGACTAGTCGACTACCTTTAGGGACGACTAGTCGACTAGTAAAATTCACTAGTCGTGAATGCCCTAGTGTATACATGAAAAAGTCAGTGAGTAAAAATATTCTATGTAATGTAACTACTAACAGATTACAATAATTGAAAAACTAACATGGTCATTTAGTACTAAAACACGTTACTAGCCCCAACACTGACGACAACAAAGATCTTAGTAGAGCTGGGCAATATGGACCAAAAATCATATCTCAGTAATTTTAGGCTGAATTGCGAAATATGATATATCTTGGTATTTTCTACAAAGTGGGCTAGATTTTCAATTCTTCGCGTTTGATGTATGCATGTGATTCCCCCTCCCTTCCTGTTTGTCTGAGTGTGAGACGGTGTGAGAGGGAGAGCTGACAAGAGGAAACGTGAAGCGAGTCATGCCGGCGGCTTAAGTTATAAACAATGCGTGACAATTATACTCGAATGTTCACGATATAGTCATTTACTACATCTCACGTGGCACAAGCCGCGATACATCGAGTATATTCGATATATCGCCCAGCCCTAACTGAGAGCCGTGATGAGTGATGCTGCTCTATTTGAAGAAGTTGAATTTCGTTCCACCAGCACACATTTTATTAATCAGCTATTTTCTATTCATTTCTATTAATATATATACATCGAATCCCACCAATTTAGTCTGTCATTTTCCCTTGGCGCACATAAAGACACATGCTTCCGTCACTGTCTGCTTGATGGCGAGAGGGACTTCAGCTGCCATCCGCGCAGGGAAAGAGGTTACTGTACTGGCCGGACACAGGTGTTGTGCGAAAAAATTATGCGTTTTGAATTGGATTAGGGGATCGAGGGTCTGGCGGGGCAGGAGTCTGTGTGCGCCGGGTGCTGGAGGGGGGTCTCCCCCGAGAAGGTGGGAGCTGGACGGGTATGCAGGCTTGGTGGTGGGGTGGGTGTGGGTCGGTGCCCTGGGTGTTTTGGGCCGGCCAGGGTGGGGAGAGGCAGCTTGGCACAACACCGTCACAACTTTCTCAAAAGCAATCTATTGTTACCTCACACCACAAACCTGTATGGTCGGGAATTATGTAGCCTAATAAAACCATGACAAACGAATTCTCATTTTTAATTCAAGGTGTGTTTTTTCTGCAATGTAGGCTATAGTTGAAAATCAACGTGGCTTTCCGAGGAGAGAAGAGTGTGTGCAGGCGCGAGTGGAGAGTGACATCCATGCCGTGCGTAAATGGATCCAAGCAAGGATTTCCTGCACTGCACGGAGATGTGGAGACTGTCTGCGCTCAGGCGTACGTCTGCGTTTGAGAGCACCCATGGCCCCTTTTTCTATCACATTGCGCTGGAACGCCTATTTTGGAACGGGCAACTCCAAAACCTCTCTTTGCGCTCGGCACATACCGAGAGTATCTTCCCCACAGCGCTAAATGACACTTGCGCGAGACACATGATAGGCTAGAGGCCCACCGACACGCCTGGGCCACGCCTACACCTGTGTCATCCCAGCGCAAAACTGGGAAGATAGCAATAAGAGGCGCGCAAACGCAGCGCAAACGATAGTGCCGTACAACGATAGGGCCCTAAGACTTTTTAAAGACCTGCTGACACCCTGCATTCACTTTGTCCTTGTGAGATCACATAAGCAGGGGAAGAAGAAGGAGAAAGCCCCCTGTCCCAATACGCTTTGAACGTATATGGTTTCTTCTCACACACACACACCTCCATTGGAGGAGTTGCGCACACACACACACACACACATACACACACACACACACACACACACACACACACACACACCCGTGTCCAGAAGGTGTTGGAGGCGTTGCGTCCACAGCCCTGGTACAGGTCCTGGCAGCAGCGGTCAGGAACCACCTTCTCCTGGAGGGCGGTGTGCCAGTCAGTGTGGCTCATCACCCCACAACACCGCCACTGGGTGAAGACACAGTCAATTAGTATAACAATAAGAAACTTTATTGATATTGTATATTATTGTATATTGTATAGTGCTGCCCTCCACCATTTCCACTAATAGTCATTAGCTCAAGTGATTAATCGATTACTGTAGTTCATTAGTCGTCGCACGTCCTTGGTTCCGCCTAGTGTGAATAGATCGGACAAACTGTTGTCAAGATATGCTCACACACACACGAGGACAAGGACACACACATAGAGACAGAGATTCTTTGCTTTCTAGTTTGACGGCATCAAAATCTCACTCCAGCCAGGCACCCAAACGTGGCAACCTTGGTCTAATAACTTTTTAACAACAAGGAACAGCTCCCAAATGGAGTTTGAGTGTTGTTTTATTCTTCCTGTGACTAACCGACTAATGAAAACGAAGACTCTCCTCATTGACTAACCGATTAATAGGGGGAAGCCCTAATATTGTACTTCTCTAAAGGTATGTGTGTATCTGTGTGATATACCTCTGTCTGTATGGCGTTCCATGGTGTTTGTGTATCTGTGTGATATACCTCGTGTCTGTATGGCGTTCCATGGTGTGTGTGTATCTGTGTGATATACCTCTGTCTGTATGGCGTTCCATGGTGTGTGTATCTGTGTGATATACCTCTGTCTGTATGGCGTTCCATGGTGTGTGTATCTGTGTGATATACCTCTGTCTGTATGGCGTTCCATGGTGTTTGTGTATCTGTGTGATATACCTCTGTCTGTATGGCGTTCCATGGTGTTTGTGTATCTGTGTGATATACCTCTGTCTGTATGGCGTTCCATGCATTCCTCAGCCCGGCGTTGTCCTCTGTGTTGTACAGCACCAGCCCTTCTTTAAGGTCCCGTCTGGCATTGTCGCTCACCTGAGCACACAGAGGAGGATCATGGGATATTGAGGCACACTCATCTACGTCAAGCGCCCTCGTAAATGAACATGAATGTGGGGCATCTGGGTAGTGTAAGCACTCGCCTACCACCGCAGAGACCCGGGTTCAATTCCCGGCAGTGGTACCTCGAGCTTGGCTGTGTCTGTGCGGGTGGGAAGCCGGTGGATACTGCACTAGTGGTCGGGGCGCCTGTTCTGGGGGAATCGCATGATCCTCCCATGTGCTACGTCCTGCCCGTGAAACTCCTCGCTATCAGGTGAAAAGAAGCGGCTGGCGTTTGCACATGTATCAGAGGATGCATGTACTAGTCTACAACTGTCCCCAGATCAGCAGAGGGGGTGGAGCAACGACTGGGACAGCAGAATTGGCCAAGTACAATTGGGGGGTGGGGAATAACCTGAATGTCCCTGAGTGACAGTCCTACCTGAATGTCCCTGAGTGACAGTGCTACCTGAATGTCCCTGAGTGACAGTCCAACCTGAATGTCCCTCAGTGACAGTCCTACCTTAATGTCCCTGAGTGACAGTCCTACCTGAATGTCCCTGAGTGACAGTCCAACCTGAATGTCCCTGAGTGACAGTCCTACCTGAATGTCCCTGAGTGACAGTCCAACCTGAATGTCCCTGAGTGACAGTCCTACCTGAATGTCCCTGAGGGACAGTCCTACCTGAATGTCCCTGAGTGACAGTCCTACCTGAATGTCCCTGAGGGACAGTCCTACCTGAATGTCCCTGAGTGACAGTCCAACCTGAATGTCCCTGAGGGACAGTCCTACCTGAATGTCCCTGAGGGAAAGTCCTACCTGAATGTCCCTGAGTGACAGTCCTACCTGAATGTGCCTGAGGGACAGTCCTATCTGAATGTCCCTGAGGGACAGTCCTACCTGAATGTCCCTGAGGGAAAGTCCTACCTGAATGTCCCTGAGTGACAGTCCTACCTGAATGTGCCTGAGGGACAGTCCTACCTGAATGTCCCTGAGGGACAGTCCTACCTGAATGTCCCTGAGGGACAGTCCTACCTGAATGTCCCTGAGTGACAGTCCTACCTGAATGTCCCTGAGGGACACTCCTACCTGAATGTCCCTGAGTGACAGTCCTACCTGAATGTCCCTGAGTGACAGTCCTACCTGAATGTCCCTGAGTGACAGTCCTACCTTGTCTGTGTAGACGAAGAAGAGGATGAGGAGAATGAGTTCCGCCAAGAGGATGATCAAGAGAACGATGAAAAACTGAGAGTGGGAGAGAACAAGATGATTTGGAGATAAAGTAGGTTACTCATATTAGTAGGAAATAGGCAGGTTATATCAGCTTCCTACATAATGACATTCAGTATACATTTTAACATATATTCATTGCAAATAAAATGAACAAAATAAACAACCATGGTACGACACAACTACTTGGTGGATATCCTATTTGTTTTTCACACTACCATATTTGCTGTAAAACATGAACTCAGACGTATTAGTCGCTTTATGTATGTATTAAATGTGATGCAGGTGATATAGGAGCAGCAAAAGTCTACAGAGAACTTTAGCATAATATCAATAGCTTAAATCGATTTGATTTCAACACTTCGTTCGAAGTCACAGATTTGAACCGCCACGGCGTCCCAACATTTAGAATTTCCACAACCTGAATGCAGCTTTCACTAGCTAGGAGGACCACACCATCAACCAGGAACGTTTAACAGATTGATTACAATAAGCAGGTGATTGACGATGATCGAATGTGTAGAAATTAAGGACAAGTTTATTGAATGTGGTGTGGGGAGGCTTAGTAGGGATCAGCCGCAGCGCCCGGGCTACGACAGACCCCCATTCTTATAGTGTCCTGTGAAGGAGGAGAGGAGAGAGAGAGAGAGATGGGAAGAGAGAAGAGGGTGGGGGGGGGGGGGTGCTGAATGTGGAAGCTAAGAGGGAGTAAAGGGGTAGATCAGTATAAATAGGTCAATTTGATTGGTCGAGCCTGGGGAGCGTAGACGTATGGAGGCGTGGCTGAGGTGTGGCCCTGCTCCTGAAACCCACTTAATAAGCTTCAATTGAGGTTTTGTAAGAATACGCACACTCAGCAGCAGGCACTTGTTCTCCTTGATGGCACCCAGGCAACCCAGGAAACCCGTCACCATGACGACAGTGCCCAGGGTGATGATGAGGTTGGCGGCAGAGAGCGAGGGGAACGAGGGCGACAGGGCGGCAAAGCTGCCCTGAGACACCGACAGCCACACGCCAACACCCAGCAAACCACACCCACCCAGCTGGAACATAGACAGGAAGGATGCTCAGACATTTAACAACGACTGATCTCACTAGTGATTTACGGTGTAATGCAGAGTGTTGGCTGGTATACTGATCTCACTAGTGATTAAGGTGTAATGTAGAGTGTTGGCTGGTATACTGATCTCACTAGTGATTAAGGTGTAATGCAGAGTGTTGGCTGGTATACTGATCTCACTAGTGATTAAGGTGTAATGCAGAGTGTTGGCTGGTATACTGATCTCACTAGTGATTAAGGTGTAATGCAGAGTGTTGGCTGGTATACTGATCTCACTAGTGATTTACGGTGTAATGTAGAGTGTTGGCTGGTATACTGATCTCACTAGTGATTTACGGTGTAATGCAGAGTGTTGGCTGGTATACTGATCTCACTAGTGATTTACGGTGTAATGCAGAGTGTTGGCTGGTATACTGATCTCACTAGTAATTTACGGTGTAATGCAGAGTGTTGGCTGGTATACTGATCTCACTAGTGATTAAGGTGTAATGCAGAGTGTTGGCTGGTATACTGATCTCACTAGTGATTAAGGTGTAATGTAGAGTGTTGGCTGGTATACTGATCTCACTAGTGATTTACGGTGTAATGCAGAGTGTTGGCTGGTATACTGATCTCACTAGTGATTAAGGTGTAATGCAGAGTGTTGGCTGGTATACTGATCTCACTAGTGATTTACGGTGTAATGCAGAGTGTTGGCTGGTATACTGATCTCACTAGTGATTAAGGTGTAATGCAGAGTGTTGGCTGGTATACTGATCTCACTAGTGATTTACGGTGTAATGCAGAGTGTTGGCTGGTATACTGATCTCACTAGTGATTTACAGTGTAATGCAGAGTGTTGGCTGGTATACTGATCTCACTAGTGATTTACGGTGTAATGTAGAGTGTTGGCTGGTATACTGATCTCACTAGTGATTAAGGTGTAATGTAGAGTGTTGGCTGGTATACTGATCTCACTAGTGATTTACGGTGTAATGCAGAGTGTTGGCTGGTATACTGATCTCACTAGTGATTAAGGTGTAATGCAGAGTGTTGGCTGGTATACTGATCTCACTAGTGATTTACGGTGTAATGTAGAGTGTTGGCTGGTATACTGATCTCACTAGTGATTAAGGTGTAATGTAGAGTGTTGGCTGGTATACTGATCTCACTAGTGATTTACGGTGTAATGCAGAGTGTTGGCTGGTATACTGATCTCACTAGTGATTAAGGTGTAATGCAGAGTGTTGGCTGGTATACTGATCTCACTAGTGATTAAGGTGTAATGCAGAGTGTTGGCTGGTATACTGATCTCACTAGTGATTAAGGTGTAATGCAGAGTGTTGGCTGGTATACTGATCTCACTAGTGATTTACGGTGTAATGTAGAGTGTTGGCTGGTATACTGATCTCACTAGTGATTTACGGTGTAATGCAGAGTGTTGGCTGGTATACTGATCTCACTAGTGATTAAGGTGTAATGTAGAGTGTTGGCTGGTATACTGATCTCACTAGTGATTTAAGGTGCAATGCAGAGTGTTGGCTGGTATACTGATCTCACTAGTGATTTAAGGTGCAATGCAGAGTGTAGGGATGGGAATCGAGAACCGGTTCTTGTTGAGAACCGGGTCCCAGTGGATCGATTCCTTGGAATCGTTAGCCAACGTCCTGAACGATTCCACTATCGATTCCATGCGCGATGACGTCACACGCTGCGACACGCACGCAACGCAGCCTTGTTTGTTTCCAGCCACCAGTCTAGGCAGAAGCAAAACGATGACCACAGTGCCACTTGCAATGCTTGCAAAACCTCTATTTCGTCAAAGGGGGGAAATACTAGCAATATGCAGAAACATTTGTCCACACAGCATGCAATAATTTTGGAGGAATGTCACGTTTTTGATGTGCTACGGAGTGACGATAATAACAGCTAACAGCAGCGCGGCTAACGTTAGCGCGTCATCTGTTAATATGGAGAGTACACTCCTCCAGACCCTGTCTATTGTGTAAACCAGATTTCACCAATACTCCATTTCCATCCATTTAATTTAGAGGATGATGACGTTCAGAGTCAGACTGGTTCAGGGGCTGGTAGTCGCTTTGGGTCAGACTCTGACAGAGGCTGCAGCGAGTACTTCTTGTGCAGCTCCTCTAGCCCCTCCATTCACCCAGACCCAGGCAGGGAAGAGTAAAATGACCGAGGCGAGGGTAAACGAATGTCCCCGAGCAGTGACCAAGTTTGTCTGACATGCCAGCTAAAGTAAAATGTCCAAAGTTGCATGTTGTCATTTTAACCACTAGTCCTGTTTCATTCATTCCCACTATATATTTTCTATAGGGAGATGACAAAGATGCTCAACCCAAAATACAAACCCCCAAACAAAGCCAGTTTAACAGACACACTGATCCCTGCTTGGTATGGGATTGAAAAGAGCAATCTGATATCAGAGCTGAATAATAATACATAATTATAATAATAATAATCTAAAAGAAAATTAATGTTAACACATTGAGTGCCAGCCATTTTTTCATCCTGTAGGTAAATTGTGCCAGGTTTTTTTTTGAGGATTCTGGCTCATTTTACAAGAGCCGAGGATTATTTTCTGTTAAGAATTCATGAACACCAATCATCTAAAAATAACTAATAGAATGTGTGCTTTCTCTGTCTAAAAGAGTTAGTTTGCAGAGTTAGTAGTTATGTAGATATTAGCCGTTGAGTACAGCATGGTTTCAGCGTCTGGAAATTTATTCAGAGATAAATGGCTTTTTGTGAAATTCGACAGAACAGTCACTTTAACCATTCATTTTTGGCATCAGTAAGACCGTCAGACATTCTAAACAATAGTTTTGAACAGTAATTTCCTCCATAACAACAGGAAACACCCCTCTCATTCAAACTCCTCCCTCCGTGTGTCTTCTCCTCCTTCCTCCTGGCTCTACAGCGGGCGTGTCAGAAGCGCGTTGCTGCTGCCTGCCTGCCTGCCTGCGTGCCTGCCTGCCTGCTTGCCTGCGTGCGGACGCTCCTTGTGCGAGTCAAGATGGGCCGGGGAATGCGTGGGCGATGGGCAGATGTTGATTCTGGCCTTTCTGAGGTGTTTCAAAGTGTGTTTCACCTATAATCTATTTTGCAAATCGCTCTCCGCTCTCTGTGTGCGGCTGCCTGCGCGGCCGCTCTCGGGCAAGACAAGTGTGGAATGGATTACTGTAAAATCGCCTCGCCATTTCCTTGAATGGCTTGTCTCCCGCGGCAGTTTTTTCTTTGATTTCGCTCGTCTGGGGGAGCACTGTCAACACTTAGTGGGTCGGTAAAATAGATTATACACATTCTCTTGCTCCAATAGTTATCTCGAAGATGTAAAAGTTGTTGATTGATGTCCCACCGTCAAAAAAAAAAAATGTTTATGTAAGACGAGTTATTTCGGCTCTGGCACTCAAGCGTTGGATTATGTAAGACGAATTATCTCGGCTATGGCACTTAACGTGTTAATAAACCCGTTTGTACTCTTTTTTTTTTTTTCCTTGCCCAATGAGAATCGATAAGAGAATCGATAAGGAATCGGATCGATAAGCAGAATCGAAAATGGAATCGGAATCGCTAAAATCTTATCAATTCCCATCCCTAGCAGAGTGTTGGCTGGTATACTGATCTCACTAGTGATTTACGGTGTAATGCAGAGTGTTGGCTGGTATACTGATCTCACTAGTGATTTACGGTGTAATGCAGAGTGTTGGCTGGTATACTGATCTCACTAGTGATTTACGGTGTAATGCAGACAGAGTGTTGGCTGGTATACTGATCTCACTAGTGATTAAGGTGTAATGCAGAGTGTTGGCTGGTATACTGATCTCACTAGTGATTATGGTGTAATGCAGAGTGTTGGCTGGTATACTGATCTCACTAGTGATTAAGGTGTAATGCAGAGTGTTGAATTACCCAGAAGAGCAGGTTGAAGAGGAAGAGCAAGTATTTCACACAGCAGATGCAGCCGCGAGCCATGGTTCAATTGAGAGGCGCTGCAAAAAGACAATTTAATGATGATGGTTGGTTGGGTGAATTTCCTCCTTACATTACATTACATTACATTACATTGCATAATTTAGCAGATGCTTTTATCCAAAGCGACTTACAATAGTACATTTTGTCAACAGTAGTGAAATCAACTGTCCCTAGGGGTCCCCGGTCCCTGGCTGACTATTTTTTATCCAGGTGGACATTGCATGACCTAGTGGGAAACACTGTGCAGTTTGCTCCTCAATTTGGAGCCAGCAGAACTAGTGTAGCCTACATGTCATTGACCGTTGTCCCATTTTATTCCTTGTTCCTCCTACAGAGTCTAACGTACCGCTTAAATGATGTTCTTTTCAGCATAAACGGCGTGTAAGCAATCCCTCTGTCTGCTTTGCCTTCACTTCATCCACGCTTGCTCGACCAAACTCTCTGTCAGCTGAAATGTCTTTGACCCCTTCGCTCATCCAGGCTGCAACAGTTGCATAGCAACTGTAATCTGTAACTCTATGTTGTTAGTATTGTATTAGCTGTAGTTTTGCAGTTAACACTTTCAGTGCCACGGCCCTTGGGCAAAAGGTTGCTTGCTGTGCCACATAGGCCGCAATGCATTTTAAAACAGTCATATAATTTTTTTAATAATTACTATGTAAACACTGAACACGCACAAATAACGATGAGACTCTCTTCTATCACCTGCAAAAAAAAGTTTATTCATCCCATTTTCCGTTCTTTAGTTATGAGCCGGAGAAGATAGCTTGATTGAACGAAAAACATACCTTTTTTTCTACGAGCTGAGATAACGAGCCTTTTGTGAAATTAAACATTTCAAGCACATCTCTGACTCTGAAGCTAATTTTCTGATGTCTGGGTCTGTCTGGGTGAAGTGTATGCTGCTCTGCTGCTCTCCGTGCTCCCCCCCCCCCCCCCCCCCTCAACTGCACACGCCTCCTGGGTGTGTCTTATGTGTCTGGTGGCTCTCAGTCTCTGCTGAGTTTGCTGCGCACACACAGTGAATGGTGCGCGACATTCAGCTTTTTGGTTCCGCGTGTGTTTGTCACGGGCTGGCATGCTTCCAGTTCGGAATAATAATGCTGATTATGTGAATGTGCTGTTGCAGCGTACATGGAAGTGCTCAGTTGTGACAGCGGATGCTGCTGCTGGGGGCACAGCTGGCGTTGTGCTCGTTTATGGAGGCACGTCGATGCATACGGACGGATGCGATGCGATTTCCTCATTTTACCCAGTGACTATTTCTGTGTGTTTGGCTCCTTTTTCTCTGATCAGGAGAGTGCTGTCGCCACCTAATGGGTTTGTAAAATAGGTTATCGACCTCCAATAGCTACAATATTGTTAGAGGCGACGTAAGAAGCTTAGATCGACCCCCCCCCCCGTCAAAAAAACAATTTGGAGTTATGACGCCATTTGGCGTCGCTGGCACTGTACGGTAAATTTCTAATGACGCCATATGGCGTCGCTGGCACTGAACGTGTTAACATTAGTATTACCATTAGTAAATCTGACATCATCAGTGATGCTGGTCTCATTGGCCAGTTGGCCACACAGCAGCCGAGTTGTAGGCAAGGCCGCGCAGCTCAAACACGACAGTGATGATGGGCAGCTAGCATGTACTGTACGTTCTGATGAGCAGCTAGCATGTACTGTACGTTCTGCAGCTAGCACCTACTGTACGTTCTGACGAGCAGCTAGCATGTACTGTACGTTCTGCAGCTAGCACGTACTGTACGTTCTGCTGCAGCTAGCACGTACTGTACGTTCTGCAGCTAGCACGTACTGTACGTTCTGCAGCTAGCACGTACTGTACGTTCTGCAGCTAGCACGTACTGTACGTTCTGCAGCTAGCACATACTGTACGTTCTGACGAGCAGCTAGCATGTACTGTACGTTATGCAGCTAGCACGTACTGTACGTTCTGCAGCTAGCACGTACTGTACGTTCTGACGAGCAGCTAGCACGTACTGTACGTTCTGCAGCTAGCACGTACTGTACGTTCTGCAGCTAGCACGTACTGTACGTTCTGACGAGCAGCTAGCAAGTACTGTACGTTCTGCAGCTAGCACGTACTGTACATTCTGACGAGCAGCTAGCATGTACTGTACGTTCTGCAGCTAGCACGTACTGTACGTTCTGACGAGCAGCTAGCACGTACTGTCGTTCTGACGAGCAGCTAGCACTTACTGCACGTTCTGCAGCTAGCGCGTACTGTACGTTCTGCAGCTAGCACGTACTGTCGTTCTGACGAGCAGCTAGCATGTACTGTACGTTCTGCAGCTAGCACGTACTGTACGTTCTGCGCCGCATGAGATCTGATTCATGAAACAAAGCAGTGTTTGACTACCATTTCGCTCACTTTAACGGTTTCGTAATATAGCTAGCTACTTCTAATGGAGAATAAGTTGCAAATGGCACTGGCGTTGTCAGCCCTTCTCTGGTCTTTTGCTTTTGGAAGAAAGGAAGAGGCCGTGGTGAAAAATAAGGAGAAACTGCACTAAATGGGTGCTATCATGCAGTGAGAGGCTCAATGGACTTTCCCAAAGGCACGTTGTGGTGAAAATATCAGTGTATTGGAATGATCAGATGAAGTTGGAAAATGAGCAGTGTTTTGTGTGTGCTCTCTTTTCTTCTCCTGCACAGTTTCGCTACCCCTGACAAATGTTTTATTAATCATCATCAGTATATAAATGGGAACTAGGGCTCCGTCTGTCTGTCCCACTGATGACATCAGTGATGTCATAAAGGACATCAGTGAATTACTCACACACACAAGGCTATAGTTCAGTGATGGTGTCTCTGATGACATCATCAGTGACTGATGCCATCAGTGATGTCATACATAGGCATTGTGACATCAGATCGGGGATGGGGTGGGTTTTCAGAGAATGCTGGTGGGATTGGAGAAATGGCTGCCCCTACCTACTACTCCACCACTTCCAGTGAAAACTCTTCAAGATTCAGAAATACAGACATGAATGGGAAGAAACACTTGGTTTGACAGGATTAGCGAAGATGAAAGAGTGCGTTCGTAAATACGGTAATCAGTAGTAATGATTCCAGATCGCAAAATGGCACAAACGGGACCGGACCAAGCCAGGAGTGGCAGGAGGCTGGTGAACAGAGGTAAGTTTAAAACGTTGACCGTGGTTAGTATAAGTCGGTCCGTTAAGGTTCGTTATTTTTCATTTTAGTTTAGAGCGTCAGATTTGATTTAGCCAACTGCAAGGCACGTGTTTTCTGTGGTGGTGCATGGTGGCTTGGTGGCCTGGTTAGACAGCAGCATGTCTCAAGTCAGGAGAGCAACATTCACGCCATGTCAGGACACCTTGCAGTGTCCCACAAGCAACTCCCGAGGCTGATACAGTAATGACAGCTTTTTAATCCCTTCTGGACATCATCTTCTAAGAGACACTGTATGATATAAACCCAACGCCCATCGTGCCCATTTCCTATCCAGTTGTATTTAGGCTACTAGGAAATAAATAGATGTACTATCTGCCATATAAATCTTGGCTGCTGAGGTGCTTCTCTAGGCTACATTATGCGATTTGGGAGTTTTACAGTCAAATACATAAACATTTATTTATGAATCAATATAGTGCGAGAAGAAAGTAAACAACTCATGTCATATGCTCAACCAATCTGGAAAAATGCATTCTTCAAACTTTAAGTATCAATCTAAATGTTTTCTTGAAACAATCTTATGATTTACTACCACTGGTGCCCTATCCCGCTGTCGGCGGTCGTGGACCCGAGGAGCGGGGTCCCTGCTGCGGGGGGCGTCCCTTATTTTTTGCATGAATGGTGGCAACCCTAGAACCCCTGGTCTAGACTGTTACTTTGGCGGAACGTGGAGACGACGTCACCTTGTGGCCGGCGGCGATATGACTTTCTGGGTAGACGACCGACAGAAATTAAACCAAAACTGTGCGGTGACGTCGCGGTCGAGACAAATTGTTTGCTGGGAGCATAATTGTTAACGTTAGACTAGAGTGGTGTCTGTCCTTTATCGCCACAGCATGTTGCAGTGAACTGGTCTCGACGTGACGTCATTGAACTCAACTTCAGTCTGTGGTTTTTTAAACTTTGATCTGAAAACTTACAAAAGCAGCAGCACTAAATACATTTTATACTCTCGTGATAACCAAATCCATTTAGATTTATCTAATAAACAACCAAATTACTCACTTGACTCTGCTCAGGCCGTGATTATTTTCTTTTTCATGCCGTAGGAAATGAGAGAATGGGGGAAACAGAATTTCTTACCGTGGGCTACGAACTGGAGCTCATCATCCTATCATCTCAAATTTCTACCCCAGACCTCCACATGCCGAGATGTGTCGCTTTCTCTAACGTTGCTTTCTCCCGATATAAAAACATAAAGCGGGTGGTTGTAAACTCATAAGTCGGCCAACTTTGAAGTTTCGTCGATGGCTGGCAGTTGGTGGTGAGGAGAGGAGAGGAGGAGATTTCCTTTGGAAAGGGGGGAGGAAACTGGAGCAGTCAGTGTTGCCAGATCTCGCGAGAGAAACAAACAACCAGGCTTGGCTGGCGTAGCGGTCAGCCAAAGAACGTAGATTGATAAGAACCGATAACCAATTGATGGCTCCATTGCAACATCACAGCGGGAAGCAGCAGAGCTACGCCTCCGCCATCTTGGCCCCTGAACGCAGCCTGCCGTGAGACTATTGAAACCTGTATGGAAACAGCATCAGTAAAACGTCCCGCCGCAGGTGTTGAACAATGAAGAAATATAAATGCATACTGGCCTTTTACCCATTACTTAAGCTACTCAATCAATCTATGAGAGAATCAAAGCTGAAACATAGTAATCATGGGTTCAGATTTACAAAGTTAATTTATTTTATTTTGTTAAAGAAAACACATTTATTGATGAAAGTTCACTAGTTCAGTCACATAGCCTACATTTGCCGTAAAAAAAATCACTGACAACAGTATCCAGACCATTTCTAGAATAAAAAAAACTAAAATGTCAATGTAGAATTTGCAACCATGTAGCCCAGGGATACTCAACTTGCTTTGCCCGGGGGCCACAGTCGTGAAATGATAGGAGGTGATGCGGAAATATACCATGGAGGGACAGCACTTGTGCCATATCCTAGTGTTATGATATCCAATATTGATATATAGGATAATGTTGCGATGGGATGTGGTGTGGATATGTTGCCCGGCCCTGTGTGTGTGTAGCTACGTGTGGGCTCTGGATGGGTCTGCTGTCTGAGAGTGGAACTGTGGTGTCTGTTCCCTGTTTTTTGCAGTCTCCAGGCGAAGTCATCCGTTTCCATAGCGAGATTGAGTCAAACGTATATTTGAAACCTTCTAGCCTTGACATAGAACTTCACTTTTCTTTGAAATTCACCTGATCAATTCTCTAAATTGCAAAGTTCAGTAGACAGTCACATGGTTCTTCTAATTTGACAACCATGACCAAATAAGCTGTGTTTCCTCTTTCTATCATTTGTGTATAATATCAATAATTTCATGCTTGTGGTCAGAGTTCCTCTCTTGATAGAAATATATAGCAGCTTTTTGCAATAGCATTAGCCAAATAAAAATAGGATTGGGCAGTAGCCATTTTTTGCATATCAGCTTTGATAAAGATAAAGTAACAGTATAAAGTTTTGAATTAGCCTGCTTTAAAATGTTGAAGTGTGCTCTTCTGCTGAAAGAGGCCTCATCGAGTCATCTCTGTAGTGAAAGTTTCGAGCTCCTGAGGACAACCCCCCGCAACTGGAAAAGTACGAATGGAGAAGTACAGAGACACCTATGTGAAGAAAAGAGAAGTGCCTGGCGGGAAAACAATCGTCTTCAAGACCCAACCCTCTTTTGAAGTTGTTTATTAAGGGTCCAGGGCTAGACAGCTGGGTTGAGACTTCATGAACTGACCCAGCTTGCTGTACAGGGAAGTGAAGTGCGGACCCAGATATCTGTTTGTATTTGAGCTTTTTATATTCAATGTCTGTTGTCAATTAATTCTCAGAAATAAATGTCAGATAAATTGTAACAAATTGTCTCACTCTATTTTTCACCATTCCAAGGGACACGTCAGGAAGGTAGAGAAAACATATTGACTAAATTAACCTTCTGATAACCTTGTAACAGAAAAATACCTTCTTGAATCAGAGGCCAGGGTTCAGTTAGTAAACAAACAATATACATTTTTCTGTAGCGGATTGTAGGTTTTTGGGGTGTCAGCCGGAGTTTAGTTTGACAATGTTGTGCACACCGGATAGTTAGGTTAAGTACATACATGAGTGCCTGGGTAGCGAGCAGAGG
This sequence comes from Poromitra crassiceps, assembly GCF_964638095.1. Classification (NCBI taxonomy): domain Eukaryota; kingdom Metazoa; phylum Chordata; class Actinopteri; order Beryciformes; family Melamphaidae; genus Poromitra; species Poromitra crassiceps. The sequence continues at coordinate 28,748,705 of NC_139624.1, read as the reverse complement.
ACGGTATTTCACAATTTAGCTGGAGCTCAGTCAAACTTTATTTCACGTTAGTTTTTATATTGTGAATTAGATTCTAATTCACAATGAAAACTAACGTGAAATTATTAGAAAATGGTCGGGGGGGCCACTCTGCACCCTGTTGCGGGCCGCAAGTTGAGTATCACTGATGTAGCCTATAAATATACCTGCAATGGAGAATTACGTTCAGGAAAAGTGGGCTATCAACATGGGCATCTTTTCAAGGATGCAGTAAAAGTTCAATGAATGGTCAGGAAACTGCTTCCAACAAGTCAACAATATGTAGCCTATTTGCTGCAAGCAATCACTTTCGCAATGGGGAAAAAACATGTTGAGAAAACAGGAGGAAATACAGGAAAACACATGGGCTGCCTTTGGTCTGGAAGACAAACAAAACATATGATTAGAAAAGATATACGGTACTCAAATTAGCCCATGTAAAATTAGGATAAGTTCTCCATTTGAACTACATAAAAAAATAAGGACATGGGATATAAAGGAAGGACATATAGCCTAACTAAAAGAGTAAGATAAATTAATGTAAAATAATGTAAAAATGCAGCGTTTTCTTCTTCTTCCTTGACTGCTGGCCAGCAGGTGGAGGGGATTGAGCCTGCAAAGCTGCTGCCTGGGCCCTCAGCAGATGGAGGGGACTTGGTGGAGGTTTGGGCAGCTTGGTTACCAGGGGGGTGCTTCTCCGCTGGTTTGGTTGCGACCTGGGCAAAGGATTTTCACTGAGCAGGCCGAGGGGGATTTGGCTTCCTCTAGGGAGACACATCTGGAGCGTCTCGTTGTCCTTCTTCTTCACCTCGAAGACTTGTTGCATGGAAGCGAGGATTGGGCCAAACAGCCCATCTGGTGAGATGGGTTCATCAAGTATGCCATAGGGTTGTCAACCGTTAACCATTTAACCTTAACCGACATTAATAATTTTGACCGACTATCAGTTAATCAGTTAAAAAAACGGTATAGCTACTTTCCCAAAACTAATAAAAAAAAGTGGTAACACTTTTCAATACTGTAGCACAAAAAGTGCGTAGTTACTAAGCGGCCGTTCACAACATACGCCAAAGCCACACCAAAGTCACGCTGAAGCCACGCAGTTTCATTTCGGCGTCCTTGTTAACAGGTGAGACCGTTCACACCAGCCGCATGCCACGCTGAAGCGATTGTTCAGGATTCAGTCCTATTTTCCAGGCGTGACGCATGAAGCTGCCAGGCATGAATTCAATGGGAGTTGTGGGCGGGTTCAAGGCGCGCCGAGCAAGGCGCTGGGGAAAAGAGACTGCTCCTGGTGCGTCAGTTCAGCTTGAGCCTGCCTCAAGCTTCAGTTCTGCCTATGGTGTGAACAAAGGCTAAGGAACGAGTCAGGAAGGAACCATTAGTTCATGAATATTTAATAATTAGTTCATGAATAGTTAATAGGTAGTTCCTTAATGGTAGTTACTTAAGAACTGACCATTAGTTACCATGTTAACGAATCAGTAAGTAATGATTACATCCTTTAAAAAAATGCTTTCTTTCGCTAGTTCATGAGTTAATGGGTAGTTCCTTAATGAGCCTTAATCCCACCGGTCACAATAGTGACCGTAAAAAACTGTTTCACTTTCCTCTTCAACCACCAAACCGATGTCTTCGGCAGCTAGGGCTCTTAAGAAAGAACTACCGGTAGTAGACTTTAACCTTGTAGATGTATGGAGGGAGAGGCATAGATTGCTTCGCGAGTACTCATTCTATTCACATGTGCATGACAGCTACTCTCGGATTGATGTTTTCTTTGTTCATACAGGGAGGGAGCCCCATGTTACAGCCTGTGAATATCTAGCTAAAACACACTCGGATCATGCCCCTCTTCTTCCCCATCTAGTCAAGCAGGACCAATACATTAAACCTAAACGTTGGAGGTTCCCTACTCATTTGGTCAATGATGAGGACTTTATTAAATTAATCAACGGGAAGATTGATCTCTTTCTTACCACAAACATAGGCTCTGCTTCCCCTTCTATAATCTGGGAGTCTCTGAAGGCCTATATTAGAGGTTTCATAATTAGCCACTCCTCTTGGAGGAAGAAACAATATCATTCTAAGACATCATCTCTAGAAAGTAGTCTCGCTAGCCAGCCTCTCTTCCTTTCTGTCAGAGAGTCTGGCGTCGCGGAAACAGGCACGGGGATCAGCCCGCCCCTGCTCTAAAGCTGCTCTCCCATTCGAGCGGCTGTTTCGGTGGCAGCAGGATATCCGCTCCCCCGCTTGAAGCTCTGTCACGCTCTGTCATTGGCTCCGACCATATGTCAATCAGAGCGGCTTCCGCTCCCATGGCATGTGTGTCGCTGTAATGCTCCCGGCCGCCGAACAATGCTAACTAGCTAGCGTAGAAAGCTAACGGCAGAAATCTATGGGCTAACTCGTTGCTACATGCTGAAAATGGCAAGTTTTGAAGAAGATATGGATTGTGCAATAAAGAAGGCCTGCTCGGCACTTTCGGTGGATGGTTGTAAAGATATCCAGAGAATATGTTTAGAACATTTGCTAACAGTCTAACAGTCTGTCTTTATGCCTGTGCGCTCTCCTCCCGTCTAAATGTTCCGCCGACACAAGTTCCACCCCGAAACTATTTTCCAAGGGCACTAACGTTAAGCACCGCCCAAGACGAAGCTGATTGGTTAACCCAAACAGAGCATTTTTTTCGCAATCCCACAATGGAAACCTGCGACGCCAGACTCTCTGACAGAAAGGAAGAGAGGCTGGCTAGCGAGACTACTAGAAAGTGACATCAAGTCCCTTGAAATTGAACATTTCCGCTCACAAACAAAGGAGACTCTTGACAAATTAACTGCCAAAAGGGCTGAATATGATACTCTTACAACAAGGGAGGTGGAAAACGCTATGGCTAGGTTGAAACGGCGCTATTACGAACAGGGCGACAAATCAGGGAAGTTACTAGCATGGCAGATTAGAAAGGAGGAAGCCGCTAGATGTATTTCTGCTATTGAACCATTGGGGGGGGGGGGGGTGACGCGGTCCGCAACCCCAGGCACATCAACCAAATCTTTACAGAATTCTATAAATCCTTATACTCTTCACAGGGTGGAGGTCTCATGATATGGGAGGTTTTTTAGACGGCATGGATATCCCAAAGATATCGGATGAAACACAGATTGGAATGGAAGACAATATATCCAAACAAGAGGTATTAGATGCCCTAGCTAGGCTGCCAGGAGGGAAAGCACCTGGGCCAGACGGCTTTTCAATCGATTTCTTTAAAACATTTGCAAGCAAACTAATTGACCCCCTTCTAGATATGTTTAATCATGCAATCGAAAGTAATAAATTACCCCAAACTTTGGAGCAAGCTCTCATCATAGTTCTGTTAAAAACAGGGAAAGACCCCAAGCTGTGTGGATCGTACAGACCAATTTCACTTTTGGCATGTGAATATAAGATCCTTACTAAAATTCTAGCTACCCGGCTTGAGAAAAAAATACCCACATTGGTTAATATGGACCAGACCGGGTTCATACAAAACCGATCCTCATATGACAATGTTAGAAGATTTCTTAACCTAGTACATTGTGCTAAGTCCATAAATGACCCAATCTTGGCTATCTCACTAGACGCGGAGAAAGCCTTCGACCGTGTTGAATGGCACTTTCTCTTTGCAGTCCTGCGTAGAATGAACTTTGGCCCCAATTTATTAAGAATGATCCAATTGTTATACCTACATCTCACAGCTATGATTCAGACAAATTTAGATATATCACCCCTAAAATTAAAACCCTATATAATACTCCCCAGCACGGCGGATTGAAGCTCCCTAATTTTGAACTTTTCTACAGGGCTGCTCAGATCAGAGCTATCTGGCTCTGGCAACTAAAGATGAATGACCCTCCTGCTTGGAGACAAATAGAGCAGTTTCATGCAGAGGATGTGCCCTTGGCTGGCATACCTTTCATTCGGTCGTACCATACTTTGAAGAATGGCACAGACAACCCATTCATAAATCATACATCCAAATTATGGTCGACTATACAAACACGTCTCAATAGCGTAAAACCATTATACAATGGCACCCCCTTCCATGTGAATCCGGCCTTGCCGCCTATATTGAGGGATGGCCGCACCAAGATGTGGCTTAACAAGGGGATCAAAACATTTGGAGATCTTTACGAGAACAGCGTACTCAGATCCTTTGACCAGTTAAGAGATGCCTTCAACCTCCCTAGGGAACACTTCTTTAAGTATCTACAGGTCAGACACTACATCAGCTCACAGCATGGTGGGCATCCAACCCCGTTAGATCCTCTTCCAATTGACGAGATCCTAAAAGGAATCCAACACCCCAGGGGGTTTGTGTCCATAGCTTACAGTAGAATGCTGGACTTGAGGACAAATAAAACTTTAAAATGTAGGCTCAAATGGGAACAGGATCTTGACTTCACTTATGAAGACTGTGACTGGGAGGCGTTATGCGAGGGCGCTCAATACTTCTCTTATAATAGTCGCCACAAGCTTTTGCAGTTCAATCTCATCCATAGAATTTATTTTACCCCGGAAAGACTCCACAAGATGAATGACACCATATCAGAACTATGTCCTAGATGTAAGATAGATACGGGTAGTCTTATTCATATGTTTTGGGAATGTATGAACCTGGAACAATACTGGGGCTCCATCTTTGATGCACTGAAGGAGATTACAGGAATTGAGTTACCTCGCTCACCAAGATTGGTCTTACTCGGAGACATTTCGGTACTTCCCATTGATAAGAGGAAAAAGACACGTTTCATTAAATTAGCTTTGATAGCTGGAAACAAATGCATTACTATGCTATGGAAGAGTGCGGACCCGCCTCCTGTCTCCATGTGGCTCAAAGAAAACAAATGCATTACTATGCTATGGAAGAGTGCGGACCCGCCTCCTGTCTCCATGTGGCTCAAAGAAATTGCCTCATATATGGCCTCTGAAAAAATAATGTTCAATCTTAAAAAAAAACCTGGTCTCTTTGTTAAATGTTGGAGTGACTTTAGGCGGTACCTAGAAAATATATAATTGTCAGCTGGTTAAACAAAATATTGGTGTAACAACAGCTATTATATACTGCATACAACGGTTGTTTTCGTAACTATTTATGTCTTGATTGTTAATGTCTGTGTTTTATTGAATGTACCGTAAATTCCGGACTATAAGCCGCACCGGTGTATAAGCCGCACCTGCAAAGTTGACTATTTTTTTCTTATATAAGCCGCACCGGACTATAAGCCGCGGGTGTTTTAATGGTATTTTTTTTATTTTTTATTGTGTTTTAATGTTGAATTACCATATGTAAGGGTTCATGCACAGAGGGGATTGTCGGGAAAGAGATGGCTGTTTGAGGAAGCTCCCATTTATTAACATTTCAACAAAACAACATAACACAACACCACCTGTGTTGTTTTTTACAGTGCACACAGTGTCATACAGTGTGGTGAAAAGAGGGCAAGAGAGGAAATTAAAACTTATTATAGTTATATAGGATTTATAGTTAGAAAGAGTGCTAAAAAAGAGAGATTTTTTTTTTTTGAAAAAATCCATAGATAAGCCGCACCGTTATATAAGCCGCAGGGGCCAAAAAAGGCCAAAAAACGGGAAAAAAGGTGCGGCTTATAGTCCGGAATTTACGGTACTGTCATCCTTCTGTTATGTTTTTCTGTTTTGTTTCCCCCTGTTTCTTATTTTTCATTAGGGGAGGGTGGGAGGGAAGTAACTGGCGGGGTTTGATTTGGGGTAAAGTATGTGATAATCTCTGTACTTCACCTGTAAACTGGAAATGGAAAAAACCAATAAATATATTGTTAAAAAAAAAAAAAAAAAAAAAACTGTTTCACTTATAAGGCTCTAAAATGAGAGAGTGGCATCAGTGGAGGACCAAAATGCGTGACTCATTAGCTAATGAACAGCCAGAAAGGGGTCTCGCGCTACTTTTGAATGCTAAAATAACGCTGATAATGTACAATTTGATTAAAAAATATATACTTTCAAAGTACAACACAAACTGTCCATTTTGCTACAATTCAACAGTGCTGCTTAATCCAGGACCTTACTTCCTGGAACTCTTGAGAGTTTAAAAAACTGGTCCATTGGAGTGAATGGAGATGTCACAACTCTTATAAACATCTCTGGTTACCATGTTTGTGCCCCCTCAAGTAAAGCAGGGCTTCATACTTAGTTGTTACTGGGGAATGCATCATTACTTCATGATTATCTTACCATTGGTTACCATGTTAGTGAGCATCATCACCCTACCTACCTACTGTATAACAAATAAATACAAGAGTTTTTGCAATGCATGGAGCCAGAAAATAGTGCCAATAAATAGCAGGGTCTGACCAACAGCAAGACTATGTGGTTTTATTGTTGAAATGAGATGTCATAACCGCATGCTTTGTTTAGGAGTAAAACTTGATAAAAAAATTTTTTTTTTTTTTTTTCTTTCTCTTTCATTTTATGAGATGGACATCATTGTGTAATCCATGTATGTACTGATGAGAAGAACGTAACATATCATCCTCAAATTGTACGAAGCTAAAGTGGATGATCAATGTGCCCATCACTGTTTAATTAATTTATTTGCTGTCCATGTTACTGTGTTTGAATTGCTGTAATAAAAAATAAGTAAAAAAAAAAAAAAAAAACTTGATAATTCCGTGACCCTAGAATGGCCGCAGGGACTCGTTTTTCTGCACTCAGATCAAGCTAGAGCTCCGCCCACGGGACTCATGGAAAGGCAAGTCAGCTCCACATCAACTCTGCAACTGCTATGTAGTTCATACAACTTTATGTCCAATAATCCAAACTATCCCTTTAAACTGATTGTATATTTACTATCACATGGAGTTGGAAGCAGGCAATAGAAAGCTACATTTCTCTGGTTAGAAGTCCATGGTTTTGTCATTGTCATAGACAACATTGCCTTTGATGATGACATAGCGGATGAGCTCCTGGTGTCCTCCGAGTTGGTAGATCAGGTGTTCCCATCTGCAGTAAAACACAGGGGGAAAAGTCCACTAATACTAAATACCAAATAGCCTAATAAGTCAATACTACTGGTGTGTCACAGTCAATTGTAAGAATAAAGGTCCTGGGACACACATACTTATCCAATTATGTCCGTTCGTACTAGCCTGGTTAAAATCATCTGGATTCGGGGGATTCGGGGGAATCCCCCCCCCCCCCCCCCACTGAATCATCAGTCACTCAAATCCTTCCGTTTCATTTTCTTATTCTTGCTATTCACCATCTATCACTATCAAGACCTCTCATGTCCTCCATGTCACCCCACTCACAGCGTGAAGCTCTCTTCTCCTTGTCTTCTTCCACCACTCCCGTATCCTTTCTCAGTTCCCTACCCCGTCTGTAATTGGTCCTTGAACACACAAACCTTATTGTGTGAACAGTGAGACAAGTGCCCTCTGGCCAGGTCACTACTATAGTGATGTCATATATCACCGATGATGTCATAATGAATGATGTAATAATGTGGTGGGCGTATAGTCTACGTTCACACTCGAGCAATTGTGATGTCAGCAGTGATGTCACTCGAGCAATTGTGATGTCATTGGTGATGTCGTCAGTGATATGTCATCTGTGATTATGTCATCAGTGATGTGTGGATGTCGATGGCCGTCGAGCAGCGAGGGAGGCTGTAGTCTCGACGGCAGACCCATGAGAGTTCTTATGCTGATACACTACATTACTGCATGCTGCGGAGCGCAGCGATTCAACGTAATATTTGAGTCTGGGGAGAGACTAGGGAGGCTGCCACGAGGGCCGAGAGGTCCGGGAACACGGAGGTCGAATAGGAGAGCGAGGCGGCCGGAGGGAGGAGCTTTGAGGAGGGGGCGGACCCCCGAGTCTCGGGTTTGTGTAATATTGTGTGAGAGGCCATTTGAAAGCCATTAGAAGAAGAAGAAGCATGTTTTTAAAATCTCCACACTGAGCTCTTTTTCTGCCCCCCACTGATTTACCGTGTGGTGTTGAGGAGCAGCAGGTCTCCGTGTTTGTTGGCCTCCAGGGAGCCGTGCGTGTGGGAGCACCCGAGGGCGTACGCTGCGTTGATGGTGGCTGCAGCCAAAGCCTCAGGCATGGACATTCTCATGTTGACGCAGGCCAGGTGCATGACCACCGGCTGAGCAGGGACAGAGAGGATGGGGAGGGAAGAGGAGAGAAAGACTATATGAAGATAGGGACTGTTATTTGCCTTAGCACTAACTAAACTGCTCATTTTACACTGCTCTCCCCCTCACATCATAAATCATAACACCTCCCCGCTCTGCCTAACACTTCACACTCACCATGGAGCAGCAGTAGGCATTAGGGTTGAAGTCGCTCCCCAGGGCAACAATAACTCCAGCTTCCAACATGTCCCTAGCCCGGGGCTGGGGCAGCCTGGACACACACACACACACACACACACACATACACACATACACACACACACACACACACATACACATGGTTGTTAGTTAAGCCTGGGGTTCCCAAACTTTGCCATGCCAAGACCCCCCAAATAGCATTAGCCTTTGGCCGCGGCCCCCCTTTTGCAAGATGTCTTTAAAAACCCATTGACAATACTATTGAAAATGTCAAAAATCACTTCCATACAACCTCAGAACATATTTCCTTACTTTTACTAATGTACCGTAATAAGCTAATAATTACATTTGTATCTCAAATCCATTCTTATTTCTTCAATATTTCTTTATCTTCAATATTTCTGTTTTCCATTGATTTTTATGTGGAAGGAAAGCATTCAATTATATTTGTTAATACTACACTAAATATAATTGTAAAATATAATCAAAAAATATGTATTCTTTATATATATATAATTTTATATATATATATATATAATTTTGTAAATAAATTGTAATCCCCAATCTTCCCTCTGCTCAAGTACCCCTAGGGGTACGTGTACCTCCGGGTTGGGAATCACTATGTTACAATACCGCAGAATATAGGCTGTAGTTGGCAGAAGGACAGCAGCGGTTTTTGCCTTAGCCATGGCAGCGATGCCCTCATCTGTGACCTCCTCCAGGTGACTGATGGCCAAGGCTCCAAGCTCCGCCCCCAACTAACACACACACACACACACACACACAAGTTGACAAAATAAGTGAGCAACTTTATTGCACTTGCAGCCTGTTTTGTGTGTGGTAGTGAGGCATTAAAAGCATGTGATACCTGAGCAGAGTTCATGGGATGGAGCTCATCTCCATGGAAGTTGATGTTGAGGCCCATGTCCTTGCCGGCCTGCAGGATGGAGCGCGTGCAGTGGAGGTCGAACACGCCCTGCTCGCAGAACACATCAATGTTGTCCACCCTCAGAGTCCCAGCAGACATCTGTTCTCTCAGCCGGGGCAGCTGAACCTGCAGGACGTCCGCTGTGGCCTCCGCAGCCGTTTGACCTCTGAATAAGAGACAGAGACTTTTCTAGCAGCTTTCTTGCTTGTATTCAGACCCCTTTACATTTTGCACACTTTGTTGTGCTTTTAAGTTATTTCAAAATGCATTTATGTTCTATGCAAAGCACTCCATCTCTATCCTATGAAAGTAATAAAAACACATTCGTACATAGAAATGGAAATCTACATATTGTAGATTGTAATACAGTAGTGCAGGGGTTCCCAAACTTAAGAAAGCCGTGGCACACTTTGAAATGTGAAACTCTTCCGGGGCCCACCCAACCCTTTAATGACAACTCTGATCAACGCACGAGACTAAGATGATGTATTTCCCTATATGTTTTTTTTATATTATATATTTTTTATTTCATTAACAGAGCATGTGAAATTGGGCATAAGGGAAATCAATCATCCATCCACATATAAAAACATTTCGGCAAAATACCCAAAAGCAGAAAATGTTCTCCCCCCTTACTCATCAGAGTATTTGCATGCATAACACATTTGTTGAGACAAAATGTGATGAGCAACAACAGAAGAAATCAATCCACAAGCTATTAATGCTTGGCTGTGAAAAATGCTACCTTATCTGTAAAGGGGAGACTGGTGGGTCCCCATTGAACCAATTTTCATTCAGATAAATTGAGCCGAGAGGTCAAGGGACCCCTTTGAAATAGTTTTCCCTCGCCAAAATCTAACCTATGTTTGGAGCGTTATTTACCCTTCCCCACAAGCTAGCATACTTATGCTTGGTACCAATGGATGCCTTCTAGTTTCTACTGATAACAGGATCTCCACTGTAGCGAAAATCTGGCGTGTCGGCAGACCCCTCGCGGCCCACCTACAGTACGGCCCACAGTTTGGGAATCACTGCAGTAGTGTATTCAACCCCTTTACTTTGTTTGGGCCACACTAGTGATATAGTATATTGCTCAACTTATCTTATCTCTTATCATCTGTTATTCAGATGTCATATTTAGATTGTATTTAGCTATTATTCAGATGTCATATTTAGATTCTATTTAGCTGTTACTCAGATGTTCAATAGGTCTTAACAGGACTCAATGGAGTTTTAGGGTGTAGCCTGGACTCTCCAATCAAGTCTGTTTCTTGAGGTTTAAAGGAAAAAATAAAAAATATAAATCATCTTTTTGACTTTTTCCAATGGTTGTAATTGAAAATACAGTAATTTCAGCAGTTTCAGAATGCGTCAGTCCATTTTTTTTACTAAGGAAGTCAATGGGGAAATTGGACAGCAAAGCTACCGGTAGTTCAAATTCTGTATTTTACCAAACTGTGATGGGAAGGTGATGATTTACTTTTTCCTTTGAAACCTCAAGAACTGGACTTTAATGTCATCCATAAATGAACCACATAAATATTTTAATGAGAGTTTCAGAGCCAAAGCTATGGGCTAGTGTAGATGGATTTTCAGTAAACAGTGGAGTCCAGTACTTGGGCACTGCGTGGGCTCCGCAGTATGTGGAGGAGATGTTGATGGGCAGGCTGCGCCTGGCAGCCTCTATCACCTCCAGCATCTTGAGTTCTGTCTGCAGCTCCAGGCCGTAGCCGCTCTTGCACTCCACCAGCGTGGTGCCGGCCCGCTGCATGCGGCCCAGCCTGCCGCTCAGAGAGGTCAGCAGCTGGGAGGCAGACGCCGCCCGGGTGTGCTCCACCGTGAAGTGGATCCCTCCGCCGGCCCGGTGCACGTCCATGTAGGTGGCACCCGCCAGCTGCAGAGTAGATGACACCATGTACATTTAATGTAAATCGGGTGCGGTTTGTCACATATGGCTGACTTCCTGTTGCCAGTAAGTGGCGCTATGACTATAACAGGATATTGGCATGTAGCATACGTCATCTATCATGACAGCAAAATGTTGCATTGAAGCTTTATTTATTGAGAATTTGCAGTAGCTGTTTACCGTTTACAGTAAAACATTTTGATGCACCGTGGGCTTAAATTTGTGATCAATCAAAAATCTGTTTGATACTTATGTGTAGGAGAGTCTGACGATGCAGATGCAAAGGTTTGGTGTCGTTTGAAGAAAAAAAGTGCGGGGTGGTAGGGTTTAATTAGTTTGACAGTTTTTGGACTTCATTTGATACAAGTTGGAGTTTATAAAAGTTTCTCCTCATTTGGGCCTAGATTTTGGTTAAAGTTGCAAAGCCGTAGCACGTATGCCTGATTTGTTTTGAATTTTCAGAGTTTGAAACTTTAGAGTAGACGGTTGCTGTAGCACCACCATCAGGACTATTGGCACCAAATTCATGTTGACGAGGTTTGGCATGGGACTGGTCCTTTGTGCAGTTTGGTTTACTTTCATGCATATGAAGTTGGATTTCCTTGGAAGAAGAATAATATAGCCATAGGCAAATACAAATAGGCAGCAGAGCTGACCTGGGCACTAATTACAAGAATTTTTATGAGAACTAGCAGGCTTTTCAGAAGCTCACAGACAACAATTAAAAAGACTAAGAGAGAGGCTTAAATGTGTGGTACAAAAAATATCAAAAGAATTTCAATTTCTAGTATTCTTGCACAAATCACCATTAGCCTATACTATAGGCCAGGGATACTCAACTTGCTTTGCCCGGGGGCCACTTTTGTGAAATGATAGAACAGAAGGCCAGAGGCCACGGCCAGTTAATAAACAAACAATATACATTTTTCTGTAGCGGATGGTAGGTTTTTGGGATGTCAGCCAGAGTTTAGTCTGACAATGATGTGTACACCGGATAGTTAGTTAGGTTAAATTAGTTAGGTTAAGTACATACATAAGTGCCTGGGTAGCGAGCAGACGGCAGTATTTGACAATTTAGCAGCTAAATCATAGATTATTGAAAGATATTCCATATTCCAGACTGAAATGCTATAACAGAAGTGGAGTATTGGCCAGAATGACATGAACATTTGGACACTTATTCAGCGGGGTTTTCCATCGCGGGCCACACATGCGGCCCGCAAGTTGAGTATCACTGCTATAGGCTAATGGTGATTTGTGAAAGTGCTTGAATTTATAGCCTATAGGCCCTATAGGCTATAAATTCAAGCACTTTCAGTTACCCATGTCTATTTAGCTGTCTATTTTCAAAAACCTAGTTCCAAGGCATTGATCCCCCCCTCAAATTCAAAACTTTTAAGGATTTCAACACCCATGGGAATAGGAATACTGTAGGTTGGTACGATTTATGTAGCCTACCTTCATGGCAAATTCATGCACCCGGTCACCAGCCCAAACTGGATGGGTGTGGGCATCAACCAAACCTAAAATGAAAAGGTTTTTCATATACTCAGCAAGTCCATTACTGATTTGGAGAGTTCACAAATTTGCATGTAGACCTTGAAAATACTCACCAGGTATGACACACAGCCCTGCTGCATCAATCACTTTATCAAAAGAAGCCTCTGAATATTGGGCCTTGATTGTGTCTGCCGGACCTACGGCTTTAATCAGCCCATCACTGCATGAACAAATAACGTATTATCACCAGAGTAAGCCTACTGCACAACATTATCACCAGAGTAAGCCTACTGCACAACATTATCACCAGAGTAAGTCTACTGCACAACATTATCACCAGAGTAAGCCTACTGCACACATTATCAGAGTAAGCCTACTGCACAACATTATCACCAGAGTAAGCCTACTGCACACATTATCAGAGTAAGCCTACTGCACAACATTATCACCAGAGTAAGCCTACTGCACAACATTATCACCAGAGTAAGCCTACTGCACACATTATCAGAGTAAGCCTACTGCACAACATTATCACCAGAGTAAGCCTACTGCACACATTATCAGAGTAAGTCTACTGCACAACATTATCACCAGAGTAAGCCTACTGCACACATTATCAGAGTAAGCCTACTGCACAACATTATCACCAGAGTAAGCCTACTGCACAACATTTCTGATTGTTAATGTTTATGGCAGGGATTTTCAAAGTCTGAGATTGTGGGCCTCCCCCAGACAAAGCTTGGAAAAAGGAGCCCCCCTTGCTCAATTCCTGCATGCCTATGGGGTCATGATTATGTTATTTGATCCCATAGACACTCAACAATTGAGCCAAGATAGCCTGATATTGCTGTTTGACATACTTCAGAGGACACCAGACTACGCTGTCTGAAGGCATTGATTTGTTCCGACTGTGGGAAACACTATACATTTCCCCAGAACTACTGTATCTAACCAAATCACACACATTTAGGCTATTCTGTTTTTACACTTCCATTCACTGAGCCTCCCCTGAAACTGCTCGGAGCCCCCTCGAGGCACGACTCCCACTTTGAAAACCTCTGGTGAACTGTAAATTTGGATGAGTGTAAAATCGATATAAATTATATTGACAAAGCTTTCTCTTAGCTGTAGTTTGAGTCAAGCTGTAATTTAGAAATCTTACCTCCCAATTACTATGCTGCCATTTTCAATTAGGCAAAGGTTCTGCATGCCATTCTTAGTCAGGTACTTCTCACCTCCGTTGCAGATAAGAACCACCTGCTTGGCATTCTTCACCAATAGCCTGTGTGTGTCGGGCATTCTGATTAATCCAAAGCAGTGAGTTCGGCCAAACTTTGAGTCGCCGCTAGCAGCGTTACCTCAGAGTGACCGTAGTGCTAGCAGTGTTACCTCAGAGTGACCGTAGTGCTAGCAGCGTTACCTCAGAGTGACCGTAGTGCTAGCAGTGTTACCTCACGAGTGACTAGTGGAATTAGCAGTTTGGGGATAAGCAAATATTTGAGCAGGAGAGAAGAGTTCAAAGTGCACAGAGAGGCAGAGCTGCTGCCATAAGCATGCATTGGCTGAACGTGATTGTCTGGTGTGAAGGCCAAGCACACAAGCATGTATAACACTCACAGAAAAGGGCTGGTATTATTCACTGGTAGGGAATGTTTAAAATATGGTAAAACAAAAATTGGTTCTAAGCTTTAGCTGGTTTAAACAGCCAGACAATTTGAGTTGGATTTCCCATAATTCTGATGAACGGATTAAGAAGAGTAGAAAACACAAACAAAATGTTCTTGACTGCTTGTGCGTGGTTTGTGCAGAGTGACATACACAAACACATGGATGGCTTGATAAAAAGCAAAGGAGTGGTGAGGGTACTCCTGTTCCTTCTGTTTTCTGTCCCTCCACATGACATAATGCATCACATGCATGGAGTTTACACACTCCGGAACTTACATTGAGAAATACATACAGTGCTCACAGCGACAGCTCTTAGCACTGCGCCACCGTGCCCCCCTACACAGTTATTTGTCAATAGGGTTAACATCTGAGACATCGTATGTAGATACATAATACAACAGCAGACACGTTTAAGAAACGTCAATTTTTTTTATTGTCCGAATTACAATGCATAACACAGAGTACAAAAAAAGAGGGGAAAAAAAAAAAAAGGAATTTGATTTTCCAAACGGTTTGAAAAATAACCTAACCCCAATCATCCATTTGTTTCACATGGTGAAAAGACAAAAACACAGATTAATCCAACTAAAATGATACAAACGCACTCATACAGTAGCCTGGTAAAACCATCCTGATCCACCGTCCCACGTTATTCGTTTTTTAAAGAAATACAACTCTTGTTGTTTAACGGTTGTCAATAATTAAACAACAAGAGTATGGAAAAATAGGTTTTTGCTGTTCTTCCGAGTGGATTTGGATGTGGCGACGCACGGATTGGCTGAAGGAGTTGTCTGTCAAGGCAAGTACTCCCACCCACTGTAATGGATGTGGGCGGCTGAAGTCCAGACTGATCCGTGGAGCTAAACAGAATGTGAGATCTAGCAGGCTCATCATACAGAGCATCAGGCTGAGTCTTCTCTCTTCATTAACATCACTCTCTCATTTCTCCATCCTCTTCCTCTTCTTCTACTCCTCTGATATAAAGGACGTTATTGCACCTGTGGGTGTTGAAAAGATCTTTTAGTACACAATACTAGAGCACTGGCTGTGTGAAACAGGAGAACGGAGCAGCACTAGGACAGATGAAATTCTCTCTTGCTTCCCCCACTGATCTCTTAGAAAAGGACAGTTAATTATTAATAAAAGGTTAGTTAGGACAGTTAGGGATCTTGAAGCACTTAGGTCCCAGCAAAGTGGACTGCACAGAGTATTCAGCCATGTTAAGTCAAATCCCAAAGCAAAAACGTTCAGTTCAAAGGGACTGTTTAGGGAAGAACTGAAGAACTCGCCGATTTGACAAGCGTGATTTCCCATCAGCCACTGCGCCTTACTGGAGCTTATAAATGCATATATATGCATATGTCTATAAATATTGTCATAACTGACATATATGGTGGGAGATATAGTGAATATACTTGATGTATCGCGGCTTGTTCCACGTGGGATGTAGTAAATAACTATCGTGAACATTGAGTATAAATTGTTACACAATTAAGCCGCCGGCATGAGACTCGCTTCAGCATCTCTTCTCTTGCTCTCTCCCTCTCTGAGCTTCACAAAGGTGGGGGCTTTTGCACCCCACACACGCACACACACACAGGAGGGAGCAGGGCAGCAACCGTCTCTGCTCTCCTCCGACATGTAGTTTGTTTAGCTGCAGTCTAATTTTCGAGCCATGACTGTGCCGACTAGACTAGACTACAGAAAAGGCAGCACTTCAATTTATTTATTTATTAATAAATACAGGTTAATTATACAGGTGTACATTAATGAACACTTAAAAAAAATGTAAATGCACAACAATTGCAGTCACAAGACTGATTTCCATTGTTAGTCCCCCTGCCAGATGATACAGGCTTAAGAGTCCTGATAGGGGTAAAAAATAACATAATGCAACAAATACATATTTAAAATGTAAACACAATGCAAAGTGCAAGTATACAGAAATATACAATCAGATACTAAAAACCTGAGTTTGAGATCTACATACAGCTAAGTGCAAAGTACAAATATACAGGAATATACAATCAGATACTAAAACCTGAGTTTGGGATCAACATACAGCTAAAATGTAAGATCTACATAGAAGACTTACTCAACAGATAAGAGAGGAAAAAAAGAATACAGAGAACACAGTCACCTCTAATTGAGGCTCTGGTGGTTCTGGATGTGGATCCAGATACAGGTCTCTGATTGATGTACTCATTTAGCAGGGGAGGGGCAAGGCCATTCAGTACCTTGAAAACGGTGCATGCATGCGGAGACTAAGGGGCACTTTACACAAGGACGGTTTCCTATGGTGACGGGGAATTATTTTATCGTTGGTGCCTCCCTTTTAGACGGCGACGGCGAATTCGCGCTTAGGAAACGACACATTTTAAAACCACCCTCCAGAGTGAAATTGTTTGACACGCTTCCCGCTGAGGGCTCCATGTAATCGCTTTGGGACGGCACATTTCAGAAACTCTGACGTGCCTGCACACGCGACACACGCGATTACGCCATAGCCGTGCGCGAGTTGGCAACCATTTTCAAAACTAGAACGACCGCAACGCGGACTTATGCCTCCGCCATTAGTTCATTCTTGAGTCCAAGTGGATGTTGGAGCCAAATTGGAAGAAATTGCATCAAGGCTTTCTGTGCAGAATTGGATATTTGAGCCAAATGTGAAGAAATTTAGTCAATGTGTTACTGAGATATGGCGTTAACAAGCTTGAAAATGGCGTTGGAGAGGTCACTGTGACCTTGACCTTTGATAACCAAAATCTAATCAGATCATCCTTGAGCCTAAGTGAATGTTTAAGGCGAATCTGATGAAATTCCGTCCAGGCGTTCCTCAGATATCGCGTTAACAAGCTTGAAAATGGCGTTCGAGAGGTCACAGTGACCTTGACCTTTGACCTTTGACCACCAAAATCTAATCAGATCATCCTTGAGCCTAAGTGAATGTTTAAGGCGAATCTGATGAAATTCCATCCAGGCGTTCCTCAGATATCGCGTTAACAAACTTGAAAATGGCGTTCGAGAGGTCACAGTGACCTTGACCTTTGACCTTTGACCACCAAAATCTAATCAGATCATCCTTGAGCCTAAGTGAATGTTTAAGGCGAATCTGATGAAATTCCATCAAGGCGTTCCTCAGATATGGCGTTAACAAACATCCGTACGGACGGACGGCCGGCCCTACGTACGGACGGACAACCCGGATCCATAATGCCTTCGGCCTGGCTTCGCCGGCGGAGGCATAATAAAACGTCAGTATGAATGAAGTTTGGCAACATTCAGAATTAAGCTACACTGCGGCCAACTTCAGTTACATGTTCATAACGTTACTGCTGTGAGGAGCCGATGGCTGTACCCGGTCGGCATTTAACGTTAGTTACAAAAGCACGTCAACAGTGTTTTCTCACTGCCAGTAGCCTAACTACAGTAGGGTTTGACAGATGGCACACTCAGCGCTCCCGGTCCTCGCTGCTCGTTAAAGATTTCCAATAGGCGTTATTCTGATAAACTGGTCACATATATGTTACATTCTCACCCGACAAATATTAAAACTTTAAAACAGTTTGGGGTTTTTTTTAGCTTGAAAAAAGCTTTTTGGCAAGTCTAAATGACTGCGGAAGGCGGACTCTACTTCCGTGTTTAAAAACCGGAAAGACGATTACGAAATTACGTCATGCAGAAGCGTCCTTGTATGGGCAAAGAATAAGGTGATCACACTGCCACCTAGTGACCTGGCATGTACATTACGGCGTTTTAAAAATTCAACAGCGCTCATGTAAACAGGGAGAAGGTGTGAAGGAAAAGGTGTGAAGGAAACGCTATTGTGTCGTTTCTTTCAGAAACTGTCCTCGTGTAAAGGGCCCCTTACAGTGGCCTATAATGACAACATGAGGCTGCTACTTAAAGCCCCAAGAAGGTGTAGTGCCAGCCAAATGTTTGTAGATATCAATGTAGCCACCTGCTCAGCTGTAATACCAAATCTCATTTACAGATGTATGTGCAGGTTTATATCAGACTCTGCTAACAGTATCATTTTAGCGTTAACCAACCATGTTTTGAGCTCTGTTAGGTTCTCTTCCAGACTGTGGAACCACTGGCGTTTTTTAGCCTGTATGTAAAATGACCATGGTGGAATAACTTGTAATAGGGAAAAAGTGAACAGTGAGCACACTCCAAAAAATAAATATATAACTTCGGTGCAGGGCACAAACAATATCAAGTCACAGCAGGAAACGCCAGCACACAAAAAAGTATTTTTGTTGAGGAACACTGAGGAAGGCCTATGTGCCTAAACTGTTTGTGCTGTGCTGCTGCCCTACCCAGACTACAAAAATACTTTTTTGTGTGCTGGCGTTTCCTGCTGTGACGGAATAACTTGTAATGCCTGTGCTTTTATAATCTGTTTCTTTTTATATTTCTATTCTGTGTTTGGTGTTCGTTGTGCTATGGACCCCCCTGAGCTGTGTCCTGAATAAAGTTTGAATTGAATTACTTTACCTGATAAGCACTTCACCAAGATGACCTGCCAATGCTCCGTCCACATACTCTTCTGTGTTCGCCAGCTACCAGGGAGAAAAAACAAATGCATGTAAATATAGGTCATATAAAGAGGTCAAAAGGCCACAGTGAGGTAAATATACAGGGTTCATACTATACAATAATAATACAATAATTGAAAAACTAACATGGTCACTTAGTACTAAACACATTACCCCCAACACTGACGACAACAAAGATCTTGAGTAGGGCTGGGTGATATGGATATATATGGGCCCCGGAAGATTTTCAGATTTCAAAGTGGGCCCTGGCATTCTTAAGTTTGGGAACTAGAGATGCACCGATTGATCGGCACGTGACCGGAAATGGCAGATTTTCAGCTGATCGGCCATGACCGGTGACCTGCGCCGGTCAGTCTACATATCCGATTCTGTGTGCCGGTCGGCTCACCCCCTTTTTTCACATGACGTGCGTGCACCCCAAAGCAGCAAGACAGATGGGCTGCAGTCAAAAGGAAGCAGCCACCAGACACACAGCAGCATGTCCTCCTCAGTGTGGACATTTTTAACCGTCAGTGGAGAAGACCCAAAGCTTGTAGTTTTGTCACACATGCAAGTCGAAAATAAGTTGCGGAGGAACAACTGGCCAAGTCCCGCTCGGCTGGAGTCCAGTCTGAGCGGCTTGGTCACCTCCCTCTCCCTCGGCCACAGTGCACCACAGCTGGCTTGGCGAGGTGAATGTGAGCATCGATGGAGCCCTGTCTCTGGTATACAGGAGAGGACTAGGCCTAAATAGAATGACGAACATAATAATAAAACGCATCGGGAGGTTTCCTGTGCGTGATTTTTCCCCCCCGGATGGCGGATTAAAAAAACGCATAAGAAATTTCGGACTGTGTGTAAACTCTGATATTCAGACTGAATCGTCAACTCATAAACTCATTTCTTCTACTCAAGAACAGCCTAGAACAGCCAAATCCACAACTGTGGAGTGGGCGTGGCTTCGAAGGTCTGGAGCCAGGCTATAAACTCCTTGTCCATGAATAACATTCTGATGTTCTATTGCACCTGTTTTTTTTAGTAAATGCATGATAGATGTGGGATATACTGGATTTGAATTTATTTTTTTATATTCATTGTATTTGCACAAAAAACAGAAAAGCTTTGTACAGTAACCTGGAACACTTATTTTGAGATGTGTTTGAGTGAGATGGTCCTACCTCATGCAAATGATAAGAATTGTTACCCGAATCTTACTTTTCTATTAAAGCAAAGTTACAAAATGTTTGTGTAAGCTGTCAGTTATTGTTCTTAGAAAGAAAATCGGTATCGGCAAGTCAGACTATTCAAAAATCGGAACCGGACAAAACAATCGCAGCATCCCTATTGGGAACCCCTGTTCTAAAGTAAGAGATTCAACCCTCTCACCTGCATGTTCATGTAGCCGTCCACAGACACCAGGTAGCCCTTGTACTCCATCCCCCACTTCAGCTTCACCATCACCGGCTTGCCTGTCAGGCCGTTCAGGAACGGTTTGGGGTTAAGAGGTAAACTCTATGGGGAGAGAGAATGAAGCAGTACATGTGTATTAATTTACGTTGTGCACTTTATCACTGTTAGGGTAACAGTGATATGTTGAATGAAGATTTTGTTTGCTAAAAATATGTTATGTATTTAAAAAATGATTACATTGATCTTTTTTCAATACATTTTGACTAGAATGTAAATATTCTATAAGGCCGGAATTCTGGAATGATACCGGCTGCATTGGCCGTAGGGCTGTTCGATTTTGCCTAAAAATTAAATTGACGATTTTTTCTCTCAAACTCGATTTTTTTTTTATACTACCGTATACTTCTCTAAACATTTGTTGCCTTGCAGAGTTCTTTTTTTCCTTTTTTTTTCATAAGTGACAAATTACGCTTTTACTCTTCCTGTTTTAGCCTCACTTGCTATACCTAACTTCCTGGCTGTTGCTTGCTAACCTGCAGTCACTTGACACTGGTGGATTTGCACTTTTGGAGGTGAGTCCTAACGTTACTCGGTGGCCTCACGTGTTATGTGAACTAAAGGCAACATTTCAGCGTCCAATGATAACGTCATTGTTCGTGTGCGCGCGTGTGTGTGTTGTGGTAATCGTTATCTTGCACAGCCCGCCCCGCAGTGCAACACGCTACTCAGTGCTCACACACTGCTTTTTGGAGGGGTTGAAATAAGTTCATTGCTGCTGTCTTTAGTAGCCAGTAGTAGTCACAGCCTCCCAGAGAGACTTTACATCGGGGAGAAAAGACGAGTAGTGTCATGTACGCATGCTGCTACAGCACGCGTACATGACAGAGAGCCGCCCCACCATAACTTAATTACCCTAGTTAAAAAAATCTATTTTACAATTTTAATTTTTTTAACATCGTCCTAACCAATTAATTCGATAACGATGCAAAATCGATATATCGAGCAGCCCTAATTGGCCGGCCAGAAAAAAAGACTTGCGGAATCCCTTGAGCTGACAGCCAAACGTCTCCAGTTCAGAGACTTGCCAACCTTGAGAAAATATTTTGAGTACCACAAACCTGCACCGCAGTGTCGCGACTCGCCGCGGTGTGTTTTGGGCACAGTGGCACACACAAGTGAAAAGTACACCTGCTTAGGGCTGGGCGATATGACGATATATTTCATCTGGACGATAGCAAATGTATTTTGTCTCATATGATGCTCTATCGTTTATATCGTTGTGTTGCAAATCACTCTTTACGGCAATATTGTCCGTCTTTGGATGACGCTGTGCTTTCTTCATTCCGTTTTCTTTTTTACTCACGTCCACCACACACGCACCAGACCGTGTTTAAAGAAGCCCCTTTATAAGTGGCACAAATCAACCGGTGAGTAGGCCAAAGAGCAGGGAGATGTACATACATAAATAAATGGCCATGTGGTCATTTTATATAAACTATAAATTGAATTTACAGAAAATATGCTATATCGTGATGTATATCGTTATCGGGATATGAAGTGACCTATATCGGGATATGAGATTTTGGTCATATCGCCCAGCCCTACACCTGCTTATGCTTTTAGCATGCAGGCAAGTTTATTTGTTTTTTTTCATACACCCTAGAATTAATGTCACTGTAAAAAAAGTAATCTAAGGAGTACTTCAGTTTAGGGCACTTAAAAAAATAGCAGTCGAGAGAGAGAGCATTGGATTGCAATGAGTGAAAATGAATGATTTGGGCAATATTTTCAGGCCTTAAAATTCGGCGCGGGATTGCAAGAATCGCGCATATTTAATATATATAAACACGTATATTTAAACATTTGTTTGTTAGCGGCTCAGCCTTGGGACAGCGACACAACGTTACAGTCTATGGACCGCGATGTTTCCCTTCCCCAGCCATTCTCCCCGGCCTCCTGCCCATATTGTATTTGTTATTAGGAGTGACTAACTAAATATATTGATCTTAGAAAGCTGCAGCAGCAGTGGAATTCAGCTGACAGGAAGCTCCCTTGAACGACGCACACTAACATGATGCATGACGAAGTCCTGACCCGCCCTAATCTGCATCTGATTTGTTAGACTTGTTGCTTTCGTTGGTTGGATTGGTCAGGTCAGAGCCAGGTTATCGCTAGTCTTTCTTTCAGTAGTTATAGCAGCACTTGGTGACAAGCAAGACAACAGTAAAACGGACAGATTTTTGTATTGAGTTTGGCGTCTGTGAGCGTAACCCATAAAGGCGCTGACAAGGTTCTGCGCAGCCTCGACTTGGAGCCTTGCCGCCGCCGAGCGGCGACAGCGAGACTGTGCATACTCTAACGTAACTTGGCGCGTTGGCTGCGGTACACGTCCAAAACGTTATCGTGTCGTTTACCAACAACTTGCAATCATGTCGGTGGGGGGACATTTTATTGTCCCTCCATTTCAAAACTCATTCCGTTGAGCCTGCAGAAGGCTTTGCTAGATGAGGGACAAGCACTGTTAAATGAGGAAATGGCATTTCCTCATTCCTCACAACAAGGAGTTGACGCCGCGGAGTCACATTTTCGAGGAGCTGCACGCTCCCTCCGCCGATTGGACGCCCAGCTGCGGCGACCCCCTCGGCGCAGTCGCCGATTTCGCGTGAGCATAATTTGCGCTTAAGAGAGCGAGCATCGTATCCCCAGCGTTGCGTAGCAACAACACCAGAAGTAACTCAGAGTGACATTACAAATAGATTAAACTGCTCACAACAAAGTCTGGATTATCTTGGGTAACCGGATCAGGATTTCTGGAAGAGACATTGCTGTGTGTGTGTGTGTGTGTGTGTGTTTTTACCAACTGTGTATAATGTATAATTGTAATTTATACAAGGGGGGGGTCCCTTGGCATCTTTTACTGTGAATGCTTGGGATTCACTTGTTTTGGGCAAGTTTCCTCAAATATTTTGGGCGGTTTTTGAACAGCCTTTGGGCTGGAAACTATCAGCTGTATCTGGCAACACGAATACGGCGGCGCAGTGAACAATTCCAGCGCACATGGGAAGCAAAACGTCATTAAATACTCAAACTCCCATGGTTCCTGTCGGCACAGTGGGCCGCCTCTCTAAATTCGGCAAAGGTTGTCGAAAGACTCGATTAAAATAGTTGTTTCACAGCTGAATATCATTTAACACCCCCGAACAAACATACTGACATCCCTAAGAGCGTTAGCGTTATATCTTTAAATTTGCGATACGACGTCGGAAACGGGTAAATAAACATTTTTCCACCCATGGTACTCATATCACGGATAGTAACCTAAGAGCAGCAATAAATCTACGACATTATCATCACAATTAGCTACTGTATTGACGCCTGGAAGTCACGCGAACAGCGAAGCTAGTGGTGGACTCATTCATTCTGTCCATGAGCAGCTAACGTAGCTAATGCTAACTAGCTAGCTAGAACGCTAATATCATTGCTGGCTGATAATAATTCTCCCAAACATCTTTCGCGTTGATAACAAACACTTACAACTTATACTCACCATATCTCCTTATGTTAAAGTGTATGTTGTCTAGAAACGTATTATTTAGTTGTTTGCTATATTTTCGTCACAACGACGTTTGCACCAGATATAACCAGCACGCTTTGCCGCCGAGCAGGAAGTGAAGTGTATTAATAAACTTTAACCCCAAATAGAGCTGACCAGTCTGAGCAGGTTTTTACATACTGCCACCTAGCGAGGTACACCGTGCAATGACAACATTCATCGATTTCTATTCTATTCTATTCTATTCTATTCTATTCTATTCTATTCTATTCTATTCTATTCTATTCTGCAAAATACATAAATATTTCCTATAATATTAATAATAATAACAATAATGGTCATACATAACAACAACAATAATAATAATAATAATAATAATAATAATAATAATTATTATTATTATTATTATTATATTATTAATATCATAATAAAATAATAAATGAGGTCTTATAGTGTATCTGTCTCAATAGTGAATTAAGAGTGACTGCATCCTACTTTATTGTATCCTACTTTATGGTATTCATTTAGTATCTCCTATCACTATATAAAAAATATATAGGATTACTATAGTTATTTTTCCTAAGGGTAAGTATACATTGGCCTATTTCTTATACAAATGTGTTTGCTAAAATATTTTTAGCTGTTTCATCAAACATTTCAGCCTTGCATTATGGGTTGATGTTTCTATACATTATCTGCAGTTCAACATGAAACTTGGCAAATAATTATTAAACATATAGCCACATTAATTGAAAACTGACCTGTTTTAGGAGAGAGAGAAAATAATTGACTGTAATGTCTGGGTCGCTCTGTGTTGGGGCAGCTCTTTTTCTCCAGGCACCAACTGTCTGGAGACTTCGCTCATTATTTCTCTCTTGAAGTATTCAACTGCTACTAAAACATTTGACAAGTCCAAACCTGTCATTTTGAATAAAACGATCATCTAACTTCCTCAGTGAGGGGCTGGGCTCTGGCAGAAATTCCTCTGAAATTGCACTAGACTAGAGCCTTCTAATGCATGTGCGAATGTCTAACATACTGATGCCCTTACATCACTTAGCCTGTTTTTCGTCACCTTGTTTTGAATCGCCCTTTTTGTAATTAACCAATCAGTCAGTCAGTCACCGTGTCAGTTATAGCAGGATGACAATTGTGTGTGTGGGAGTGTGTTGAGTTGGGGTAGGGTGCAAAGTATGTGTATGTACATGCACTCTCTGTTAGTATTGCAGCCTAAACCGTTAGATATCATAGTTGGGAGAAGGACATCCCGGTTGCAGAGGTCAGTTCCAGTCAGATCATTCCAGTCCAATGCCATGAGGCCCTTTGATGTTTAAAGTGGTGTAGCTGTTAGACAAAAGTTAAAGCCAGCTGGGCCTGTGATGTCTAAAGCGCTGTGTAGCTGTCAAGTTAAAGCCGACTGGGCCTGTGGAGAGGGTGAGCCGCAGGAAGTGTGAAGCACAAGACTCCTCAACCCCTGACCGTGTGCGAACGTCCACAGTTGGATGGAGTTTCACTTCTCCCAGCCTGTGACCTACACGTGGGACTAAAGCCAGTGATGTTGTGGTAAAAAGGGGTGTTTCTAGGTTCTGAAGATATTAGGGGCTCAAGGGCGCGGGAAGCTGGGTGCGGTGGGTGCTGCAGCACCCCCTGGTGGCAAGAGATGTACTTTTTTTTTTTTTTTTTTTTTTTTACAGTGCACCTGAACGCAACATGCAAAATACATACTGAATAAGTGTCCAAATGTTCATGTAATTCTGGCCAATACTCCACTTCTGTTATAACATTTCAGTCTGGAAGATATAATCTTTATGACTAAAAGGCTAAATGAATAGCATAGAAAATGAATAGCCCCGGGGGCCCATGGTACTATTAATCCGGCCCTGGATATATGGGAGGAATAGCAGGTAGGCTATCACTGTCCCTGATTCCTGAGGGTAAATTGAGTAATGCTGCAGAGAAGAGGAGAAGACACTGAATAATGACATCACAACAGTATAATCCTAATGTTAAAAATTGTAAAAATTAAATATTCCTCTAAATATGGCTAAAAGTCCAAAAAGGGTGGGAGAGAGAATGAGGATTCCAACACAGCAGTGGGAGCAAGTGGTGACATGGAGGTGAGTGAGAAAAGATGACTGAATAATGACACAACGGTCTAATCTTAATGTTAATATTCCTCTAATCTGGCGACAAAGTGGCCAAAAAATTTCTTTGGTCACCGCCAAATTTTCCGACGCCCACTCCCCCCCATTGTTGAATCGGTGGCTATACGGCCTTGCAGCACCCCCTACCTAAAAGTACTTCCAGCGCCACTGGGCTTAGCCCAACCCCGGGGTGTGTGTGTGTGTGTGTGTGGGGGGGGGGGGGGGTATTTTTCAAGCAATTTGAAACTAGAGCAGTGGGTTGAATTGTTGAACTTAAGCATAGCCTATTTCATTTCCAAAAAAGTACATAGCTTCCAAGCTTCCGGTTTTCTTCAGGAAAGTTTTTTTTCTTTCTTTTCTCAGGGAAGTACTTCCGATATGTATTTGCTTCATAAATTACAATGTCTCACAATTTCACATTATTATTTCATAACGTGGTGAATGCACGAGTCACAACATGTGCATAAGAGTACATGAGAGCGTTTTGGCGCTGTTGGAATGTGTATTTGTGCTAAGCTAACTAGCAGGAGGGCGCATACTTTTCTGCACACACAGAGAAGAGAAGGGCATCTATCTTCTCGTCTTAGTAATGGGAATATGGCAAATAGGCAAATCTCCCAAACCTCTCCTAACCCTAACATAGCCTAAGTGACAAACTTTCACTTGTTTCCATGGCAACTCAACTCGTGTCATATGATCTGCCTTTTCATGACCTATTTCAAGATATCAGCAATCATTTCTAAAATCAAGACTGACTGACAGTACGCTCAGTGCTTGCTGGATGCGGGTGGGTCAGATACACAGGCAGCAGGTCACGGTCTGATAGACTGCAGACAGAGAAATGCCCAAGACATGCTGAGTCCAGTGGAGCTTCAGACAAACAGGCAGGGGAGAGGTGGACTGGAGAGAAGAGACTTCCATCACCACCTTTTCACCTATTATTGTCCCTGTTTGTGTACCATTAATGAAAACAGGGAGGCACACTTCTCGCACTTTGTTGTCTTTGGACATTTACATTTAGGCCTGTGTAGTGTAGGCAGAAGCTGCTGGGGCTCATCGTTGAGTCGAGTGCGTTTAAATGCACACTAATAAACTGATTATTATTGTATTTCTAGAGTCTTATCTGATTTGTGTGCATGTAAACGCACTCAACTCTTTGACTTTGAGTCAAATGTGAGTGAAAATGAATCCCTCCAACCAGGAGCCCTCAAGTCTTTTTCTGGGCTAACAGGCAGTCATGGGGCATATGCCATAGACGGTCATGTGGAAAGCAGAACTAGAAATTAAAAAGCCTTTATTGGCTTGCATATTTCATTTTCATTTTGTATGGACACCGACAATGTTGTCAACAATGACCTGCGCCGGGTTCAGCCGAGCGACCAAACTGTGTCATTTGAAGTGAGTCAGCACTCAGCAGCTCATCCAGACTCACTTTGTCCACTCCAATCCAAAGCTAATGAGTCAAAAATGTGGACAACAATGTTGGACACAAAACTTTTTCATAGCAGCTTTTCATCAGACTCCAACGTCTCTGTGGCAGGAATTCACAAACTTGTTCATGATGATTGATTTGGTTTGGGCCACAGAACCTCAATCTGATCAAGGTTGTCTCTGAAGACCCCCAGCTAATAGCCTAAAACACCTTTTGTTGTCTTTCTCTGTAGGTGGGGACAATGAAGTTTATATTGGCCTTGCTTTCAGGGGCAAACTTACCATTACAGGCAAAAGTAGCCTATGGTAGGCTATATTATGTGACTGGCTTGGGCCCCAGCAGCAGAAGGCCCCACAAAAGACAAGAATACAACTATGCCATTTTTTAATCAATTTAATAATTTTTCTTTTATAAATGACTTAAATCAGGGGTCACCCCCAAACTCAATCAAGCTAGTGGGTTATTCCACTTCTAGTGAGATTTTTGGCAGTTGCCTTTACCCTCATTTTCCTTGTCACTGCATTAGTAGCTGAGACTGAGAGAGAAGTTATAAAAACACAGTGTCATTTCACACAGTGAAATAACACTGTGTGAAATGACTGTGTGGCTCACACCGGCCCCGGCCCATCTGGAATGTTCCTTTAAAAGTCAGGGAAAAGTGGAGGAGAGGCGGAGCTGCGGTCGGGTTGGAGCGCTGCCCGCCTGCCTGTCAACTCTCTCCCTCTCCTGAGAAGCGGGGCAAGGCAAAGCCAGCGCTAACAGCAGGGCAATAAAACAGACTGCAGAGACAGGACAGACAGAGCTCCACGGCTGTGTGAGATCGCACACTATGCGGGATCCCTTTCCTCGTCGCACTGCCTTTGGATCGCAGCTTGAGTGAAAGAGAAAGTCCACCACAGCACGGAACTGCAACCTGCCTGCGCACTTGTCTTTCTTTGCGGATGAGCTCTCGCATCTACTGGATCCTCTTGAAGAAACTCCGATTCATTTCTCTGGATCACTAGAAATCGCAACAAGGAACCATGCTTTTGATTTTAGCCGCGATCGCTACGGCCGTGCTGTCAGATGCAGGTTGGTAGTTTTTTCTTCTTTGAACTGATGTCATGTAACACGCGATCATGCGTAGGCTAAACATCATTATATTGTCACAGTCAAATTGTCACTGGCTGCGACAATGTAGCGCTCCTGATGTCAGAGACAAGTGCAGCAGCGCAGAAACGTACATCGGTTTTGGTGAAAGCGTTGCCTCTTTGGGTTCCACACACGCGAGACTGCGCATAGCTATTATAATAAAAGTTGAATAGCATAATAAACTCAATTATTAGGTTCGTTTCAATATTAACCCCTTAAGAGGATCAGAATTATTAGCGGCGAGTCTGATCCTCATTGTCGTTTATTGCCACTGACCTGGATGGAGGATTGCTGTAGCTAGCCTATATAAAGACTAGATCCACATTCGGGCCACGGATCCCAATTTAAAGATTTGTCCAGAATTCCATGGCTATTAGGTAGAGAGATAACAAGTGAAACTATGTGACATGTCACATGAACAAAACAGTCCTTCTGCATTCTCTCATTGTTTCAACTTCTTGTTAACTAAATAATGTGAAGTTTAACAATTCATCAATTTGCTGGCGACCCCCTGGAAATCCCTCAAGGACCCCTGGTGGTCCCTGGACCCCACGCTGAGAACCGCTCGACTAGTGTGATGAGAGAGGTTTCACTCTTCCCCTCTGTGACCTCTCCAGACTCAGTAGCCTATGCAGTTATGTAATTCTGCATGAACTCAAGTCTAACAACATATCTCAGATGGGGAAATCTCATAAAATCTGATCTTCTATCTGAGCCCTGGTTTTAGATGATAATTATAAATCCTCTATCTGAGCCCTGGTTTTAGATGATAAATCCTCTATCTGAGCCCTGGTTTTAGATGATAAATCCTCTATCTGAGCCCTGGTTTTAGATGATAAATCCTCTATCTGAGCCCTGGTTTTAGATGATGAATCCTCTATCCGAGCCCTGGTTTTAGATGATAAATCCTCTATCTGAGCCCTGATTTTAGATGATAAATCCTCTATCCGAGCCCTGGTTTTAGATGATAAATCCTCTATCCGAGCCCTGGTTTTAGATGATAAATCCTCTATCCGAGGCCTGGTTTTAGATGATAAATCCTCTATCCGAGCCCTGGTTTTAGATGATAAATCCTCTATCTGAGCCCTGGTTTTAGATGATAAATCCTCTATCTGGGCCCTGGTTTTAGATGATAAATCCTCTATCCGGGCCCTGGTTTTAGAAGATAAATCCTCTATCCGAGCCCTGGTTTTAGATGATAAATCCTCTATCTGAGCCCTGGTTTTAGATGATAAATCCTCTATCTGAGCCCTGGTTTTAGATGATAAATCCTCTATCTGAGCCCTGGTTTTAGATGATAAATCCTCTATCCGAGCCCTGGTTTTAGATGATGAATCCTCTATCCGAGCCCTGGTTTTAGATGATAAATCCTCTATCTGAGCCCTGATTTTAGATGATAAATCCTCTATCCGAGCCCTGGTTTTAGATGATAAATCCTCTATCTGAGCCCTGGTTTTAGATGATAAATCCTCTATCTGAGCCCTGGTTTTAGATGATAAATCCTCTATCTGAGCCCTGGTTTTAGATGATAAATCCTCTATCTGGGCCCTGGGGGGCTGTAAAGTGTTTGCAAGCTGCTCATCCTCCCGGCTGCCAAACTTGCTCTGTGTCAGAGTCCACGCTCTGTAGCGGGCAGGTGCACAATGCCTCCATTATCCTCTTTTGCATAACATTTCCGATGGAGGTAAATCACTTGACTTGTGTACACACACACACTATCCCCCCCTCTCTCACATGGTGTCAGTTCATTATGGGCAAAGTCCCAATAGGATCAATTGCTACCAATATAAAAGAGATTAAGTTCATGTGGACAAAAGGGAGCGATGGCTGATTACTGACAAGGTATTGTTATGTGGTGATTCTGGTGAATGTGATAATTTATTAGGTATAGGTCACCAAAATATCAGATTAAAGGAGACATTGGTCCAGAATGCTCAGTTTGAAATATATAATATATATATATATATATATATATATATATATATATATATATATATATATATATATATATATATATATATCAATAGTAGAGCACTCGTGCACATCCAAAGCGGGAGGTGCTGGTCACAGCAAGAACGATTACACTGAATAAGAAACAAAAAAAAAACACTAGACTAAAAGTCCAGCGGACCGCACAAACTCCTCAGACTTAGACCGACTTTTCAACGTGGCATTTATTTGCAACAACAGATCACAGGTACAACACATTTCTGTAAAAAACAGATTAAGACACACTAATAATAAAGATTGAAGACTAATGCTTCGAAAATGTCTTAGATATATAAATTCACACAATGATAAGAGGTCTAAAGTGAGGAGACATACATATTGTATTGTATTTTGACTGCCGTCTAATCTAGGAGATTACTCCCTGGTCTGGATGTTTTCTCCTCACTTTAGACCTCTTATCATTGTGTGAATTTATATATCTAAGACATTTTCGAAGCATTAGTCTTCAATCTTTATTATTAGTGTGTCTTAATCTGTTTTTTACAGAAATGTGTATGTATAAAATATGATGTATTTGTAATCTAAATGCTTTTAATGCTGGTAGAGATTTGCACCGTTCAAGACTCTGTCCTGTTCCTTTTAGAACTGATTGACTGATTGAGTTATGCGTTCAGAGGCGGGCCGTTCTATCACACGGCCCACTACAAAGGTGTGTGTGATCACTCATTTTCATGAATGAACCTGATGAAGCATCTGCGAAACGCGCTGTACCTGTGATCTGTTGTTGCAAATAAATGCCACGTTGAAAAGTCGGTATAAGTCTGAGGAGTTTGTGCGGTCCACTGGACTTTTAGTCTAGTGTTTTTTTTCTTTTTCTTATTCAATATATATATATATATATATATATATATATATATATATATATATATATATATATTATATAGCTAAGGCATGGTGAGGGCCACACCTTGCCAAACCCAACTGACACCCATGATTTCACTCGTTCTTTCTTGTTTTCTTAGAAAGCTGTTATGTCACCTCAACCCACATTTGCCTGCCCGGTGCGTGTAAACTTCTCTCTCTCTCTCCCTCCCTCCCCTCTCTCCCTCTCTCATCCCCCCTCTCTCTCTCCCTCCCTCTCTTCCCCCTTTCTCTCCCCCCTCCCCTCTCTCTCTCCATCCGCAGGCCTGTCTGCTGAGGTGTTTCGTGCCGGAGTGGCCCCTCGCTGCGAGAGCCGCGCCTGTAATCCTCGCATGGGCAACCTGGCCCTGGGCCGTCGCGTCCTCACCCAGACCGCGTGCGGCAACAACGGCACCGAGCCCTACTGCTCCAACTCGGACTGCGCCGCGGCCACCAAGTGCAGCAAGTGCAACGCCGCTCTGCCGCCGCTGGCCCACCTGGCCACCGCCATGGCGGACTCGTCCTTCCGCCACCCCAACACCTGGTGGCAGTCGGCGGAGGGGGCGGAGTCGGAGACGGTGCAGCTGGACCTGGAGGTGGCGTTTTACTTCACGCACCTCATCGTGGTGTTCCGCTCGCCCCGGCCGGCCGCCATGACGCTGGAGCGCTCGCAGGATTTTGGCCGCTCGTGGCGGACGCTGCAGCGCTACGCTGCCAACTGCAGCGCCGCCTTTGGCCAGGAGGAGGGGAAGACGGGCGCGGGCCGGGACGGAGCCTCCTGCAACTCCAAATACTCCGGGGCTTCTCCCTGCACCCGCGGAGAGGTGAGGGGGGGGGGCAGTGTATGTGTGTGTTTCTGGCCTCCTTTCCACCTGTGGCATTAACACGTCTCCTGTCTAGGCTGTCTGTGTGTGTGTTGCAGCTGGGTTGCATTTAGTGAAGTTAGTCTCAGGTGAACATATTGGTACTGGCCGTAGACACTTTGTCAGACTTGTTCCCTATTCAAAAGTGCTGATAATCCAGCCTGCCACCTGTTTGGTCTGCATGCACTTCCTGGTTGGATCCAAAGACCCTTACTCAACACTTTTTCCACTTTTTCCTGCTGAAAATCAATATATATTGGAAATTAGCTGTGTTCTTGAGAATCCAGGTCAAAGTCCTGACATTTACTGTAAATCTGAGTAATTCCTCATCTCTTCTCCCATACCCATGCAGTTCCATACATCCCCAAAAGGCAAAAAGGCCAGCTGTAGACTCAAATTTCCCTCTCTTTCGATTGGCAAAGCTCTTGATCAGTGTGACGTCACCAAACCCAGCCCGCCCATCTCTCGCGCCTAGGCCCCTTCCAGCCAAAGTTGGTAAAAGTGCCTGCACACCACACTGGGCTTATGGAGTGTGGAGAATTGTTGAATAGAGATAGAGAGAGAGAGAGAGATTTGTGGAGCGTTTTGATTAGAGTGCATAGTGCAAATTGTAGTTGTGTGTTTGTAGCAGAGATGCTCACAAGTCATTTTTTTTGCAAGTCCAAGTCAAGTCTCAAGTCTTTGAGCTGAAGTCCAAGTCAAGTCTGAGCTCAAGTCTCAAGTCTTTGAGGGGCAAGTCCAAGTCAAGTCTCAAGTCTTTGAGGGGCAAGTCCAAGTCAAGTCTCAAGTCTTTGAGCTCAAGTCCAAGTCAAGTCTCAAGTCTTTGAGGGGCAAGTCCAAGTCAAGTCTCAAGTCTTTGAGCTCAAGTCCAAGTCAAGTCTCAAGTCTTTGGTCACAAGTCCAAGTCAAGTCTCAAGTCTTTGGTCACAAGTCCAAGTCAAGTCTCAAGTTTCTAATGGATGAGCGTTCTATCATCTGCTGCATGCAATCCAGTCTGCTTAGAACACTGCATAGCTAAAACTGAGGGATTCAAAGCATGAACTGTATTATCCTCACTCCTTTATCTATTAGCATACAGTATCAGCATTGATTGGATGACATGAGTAGATATTTCCTTAATGTTAATGTTAAAAAAATAAAGATTGTTCACAAGTCCCAAACCTCAAGTCCAAGTCAAGAATCAAAGCTTTGAGGATGAGTCTCAAGTCAAGTCTCAAGTCACTGTGGGTGAGACTTAAGTGCGACTCAAGTCCAAGTCCCAAGTCCAAGTCCCCATCTCTGGTTTGTAGTATTTCGTAGTTTAGGTTTAGGTTTAGGCTATCAGATAGCCTATAAGACATCATACTCACCATACTCACGTCACAGCATTCAAATGTTGCATTGGGGCGAGACTTTGGGGCCAGTTCTATTGACGTGAATGGGGCGAGCACGGTAAGTCCCACTATAAAACATCATATCTGTGCTGTTTCACCTTGGATTGAAAAATGCTTCCACCAGATTATAGAAAACACATTACATGATGTTGACTGATTGGGTCCTGTATCATAATGTAGTTAGCTAATCTAGCTGCTGGACAGAGCCCTGATCTGGAGACCAATAATAAGGAAAACTAACATGCACATTTGGATAGGAAGGGGGAGGGGAACATCAGTCAACAGCACATCATGTATCTGGTGGAAGCATTTTTCAATCAAAGGTGACAACATAAACATTCTAAACTGCTCCTAGCTTACGTCCTGTGCAGGGTTTGCTAATACAACAGCTGACAGGAAATAGAGAGCCGCAGGGATGACGTATTTTTGTAGGCTGAATGCGGAAGTCCCGAACTTCCTGGTTCAACACTGTTTCTGTCTATGGGATTTTTGAATGGGTTTTTGCCGCGATGCTTCAAATAAGGTCTCTGGGCAACGCAAGATTAATCAAACGCGAACCAGAGTTCAGTCGGATAATCTTCACACATGAGGACCACTTTCATGAGTTTTGAAGCGTAAATGCGAGCCCTAGAAGTAAAATGCTCGAGCTAAGCTAATCCAGAACTACACACTGTCGCATAGGCTTCCACGTCACGTCAGCACTCAACCTGGACTGTTGTTGATGTGTGCACTGATTACCCCGGGCTGAACGGGGCTGAACCAGGTGAGGGAAAGAGAATTTCCGTGTTCGCCCTTTGAAGTGGTGACGTTATTGACGTATATATCCCCATCGACTCAAAAGTGTAGTCTCATTTAGCCGTTTGCTAGCTAGCCACCCTTTTAACGGCACATAAAAGCTTCAAAACTCATAAAAGTGGTCTTCATGTGTGAAGATGATGTTACTACCATCTGGTTCGCGTTTGATTAAGCCAGCGTTGCCCAGAGAGCTTATTAGAAGCATCGCGCCAAAAACCCATTCAAAACTCCCATAGGCGAAAACTGTGTTGAACCAGGGCTGTTAGCATCGATGATTTCCGGACTCGTTACTGCGGCTCTCTATAAGCTAGGTTTCAAACTGTTCCCTAGCAACACAATTCTGTGAAAACCGACAATAGGGGGACTTTCCGTGCTCACTCCATTCACTTCAATAGAACTGTCACCAAAGTCTAACCCCAATGCAAAAATTGAACGTTGTGACATGAGTGATGTATCTTCCTTCTTTATAGGTCCATTGATTGAATCCATGCACTTAAGTTTATTTTCCATTTGCATTGCATAGTTGTTAGTGGACTGGAGACACATTTGCATGTATGTGTCCAAATGCAGCCGAAGCTGGTTTGGACGACCTGATCTTCAATGCATCTTGGTTGCATTTACATCTTGGATTTGACGTGTTTTTGCTCAATCCAAATACCAACAACAAATCTTGTTCTGACTTTGTAAAGTCATGCAATGAGCAGAATGGGGCAGAGGAAGCCACGGAAGTGATACTAAAAGCTGTAGTTCCTCAAATGGCCACTTGAGGCTGGCACTAAAAGGGAGTCGTTCTGCCATTCACCCCCATGTTAAAATGCCAAGTTTACACACTGGTTCAAAACACGGTTTTGGTCTCTATAGCTAATTAGCTAATACATAACAACTGTACGTTTTATTTTATTTTATATAACTCACCTGTTATAAAGTAAAATACTGTAGATGATAGAAAAGACTACAGTATTTTTGGGTCCTGATCGACAGGTCACCTGTCCAGTGATCGCACAGCTTGCCGATCACGGACCACTGGGAAACCCCTGGTCTCGTGCCGGCTCGCGTGAGTTGTGTGTGTGTGTGTGTGTGTGTGTGTGTGTGTGTGTGGGGGCACTTTGACTGTAGCACGAGAGGGCTTCCTGCGGCCTATTGATGTGTAATTGAAGGCGTGTGTGTCGGGTGCTGCGGCGGCACAGATGAGTGTGTGTGTGTGTGTGTGTGTGTGTGTGTGTGTGTGTGTGTCGGGAGCTGCGGCGGCACACATTAGTCTGTGTGTGTGTGTGTGTGTGTGTGTGTGTGTGTGTGTGTGTGTGTGTGTGTGTGTGTCGGGAGCTGTGGCATGCAGGTGTGTGTGTGTGTGTGTGTGCGTGTCGGGAGCTGTGGGGGTGCAGGTGTGTGTGCATGCGTTTGTGACCTGTGTGTGTGTGCGTGTCGGGAGCTGTGGCGGTGCAGGTGTGTGTGTGTGTGCGTGTGTGTGTGTGTGCGTGTGCGTGTCGGGAGCTGCGGCAGTGCAGATGTGTGTGTGGAGGCCCCGCGCATGCCAAGCATAGCGCCACTCTGCAGTGATCTCATGTGTACTGCCGTGCGTGTTTACTTTATCCTCTCCTTGTCGGGCTATGATTCACTCCATGTCTGCATTGCAAACCTCACACTAAACTCCAGGTGTGTGTGTGTGTGTGTGTGTGTGTGTGTGTGTGTGTGTGTGTGTGTGTGTGTGTGTGTGTGTGTGTGTGTGTGTGTGTGTGAGCGTGCGTGCGCGTGTGTGTGTTTTATTAAGAATCAAGTATGCAGGGAAATCCCCAGGTATGTGTGTGTGCAACCCAATCCAATGGGCCTTTTTCACAGCCACCAATTTGTGTCTAAAAGGCAGGATAAACACAGGTGCAACCAAATCACTAATTAGGGCCGCAGCATTGGGACACCTAAATGGACCGGAAGTTGGAAACCCTAATTAATATTTTGGTGCACCTGTGTTGCTTCTGGCCTTTTAGACACAAAATGACTGCTGTGAAAAAGGCCTGTCGGCAGAATGAAATGTCGACATTGTACGTTTCTGCAATCCATGGATATACGATCTCAACGTAAATTTGAAACAAAACGGCGGGTAATTTGAAAACCTTCCTGCCGTTCCAATGATGAACGCAAATAAAACGACTTTAACAACTTTGGTTATGTTTAGGCAAGTAAAACAACATGGTTAAGGTTATGATTATGGTAAGGCTCAAATAACAAAAACGTGACATGCAATTTATGGTGGAAATGTAGACTTAAGGGGCACTTTACACAAGGACGGTTTCCTATGGTTTATTTTATCGTTAGTGCCTCCCTTTTAGACGGCGACGGCGAATTTGGGCTTAGGAAACGACACATTTTGAAACCACCCTCCAGAGTGAAATTCTTGGTGACGCTTCCCGCTGAGCGCTCCATGTAATCGCTTGAGATGGCTCATTTCAGCAACTCTGACGTGCCTGCACACGCGATTACGCCATAGCCGTGCGCGAGTTGGCAACCATTTTCCAAATAAAACGTCAGTATGAATGAAGTTTGGCAACATTCAGAATTAAGCTACACTGCGGCCAACTTCAGTTACATGTTCATAACGTTACTGCTGCGAGGAGCCGATGGCTGTTACCCGGTCGGCATTTAACGTTAGTTACAAAAGCACGTCGACAGTGTTTTCTCACTGCCAGTAGCCTACAGTGGGGTTTGACAGATAGCTAGTCCGACCGGTGTCAGCACAGTCAGCCCTGCCGGTCCTCGCTGCTCGTTAAAGATTTCCAATAGGCGTTATTCTGATAAACTGGTCACATATATGTTACGTTCTCACCCGACAAATATTAAAACTTTAAAACAGTTTGGGGTTTTTCTTAGCTTGAAAACAGCTTTTTGGCAAGTCTAAATGACTGCGGTAGGCGTACTCTAACCTTGCTTGCAAGATGGATAACCTCACGAGATCAAAAGAGATTCTCTCGACGTATCCATCTTGTCATGCACAGGCAGTTAAGATGATTGGTCGAACCATGCCGGCCCGACGAATCAGCGGCAGCCGTAGGCGGGCTCAGGCTCGTCTGGGCAAGTAGTGGGTACATGGTCTTTGTAGTTCTTTTCACTCGTCAACATGGCTGCCGCCGCGGAAGTGACAGGCAGTCTGAATGAAATTGAATGTAACGTTCCCAATTCTATGTATTAAATTCTAAAAAACGACCCTCAACATTTGGGAAGGCTAAGCCACACAACTAGTTCGTTATAATCTAACTAAATGCTTTGAAGGTGAATTTACGACCGTGAGGACTCAATCAATGAATACCACTGAGATCAGACACAGGCACCTTTGGCGATCTGATTGGTTGAAGTTAACACCCACCAGCGGTGATAGACAGATGGGTCATCCAATCACCTGCCAAGTAGCTTGGAAAAAGTGCCCGCCTCCGTCAGCGGGTCTGGTTACTGCATTCCCAGATCGACTGGTTTAGTGAAACGTATGTGGAGCTATACCGTCCATCTGGCAGCGTCAGGTTAGGCGTACTCTACTTCCGTGTTTAAAACCGGAAAGACGATTACGAAATGACGTCATGCAGAAGCGTCCTTGTATGGGCAAAGAATAAGGTGATCACACTGCCACCTAGCGACCTGGCATGTACATTACGGCGTTTTAAAAATTCAACAGCGCTCATGTAAACAGGGAGAAGGTGTGAAGGAAAAGGTGTGAAGGAAACGCTATTGTGTCGTTTCTTCCAGAAACTGTCCTCGTGTAAAGGGCCCCTTAGGAAACCCTGGGGATTGAGCACAGCCCTGTGAAACCACCCCGGCCCACCCACAACACCCTTACTGGCCACCGTGCTATTTCAATAGACCAAATCAGCGGGGATGTTTACATTTACTTCGGGTTACCCCTGGGGTCCACACATCATAATGGCGGTCAACGGCACAAACTGACGTGTTGAAGACAAAAACAGACAAAGAAGACAAAAATGGTTTGTTCGTGTTGTGTTGTTGTTTAATATCATTCATAACAACACTTTCACTAACGTTAGTGGAGCCCAGACTAGCTAATTTACCTGTTGGACCAGACCAGACCAGAGTAGACTTGAAGCTAAATTAAATTAACGTGGCATCAGTAGCTCTGTCTGTAACGTTAGCTCTGTAGCTAACGTTAACGAGTCTGCAAAAAAAACAGCGAATTTGACAGTTGTAAACAAACGTTAATAGCTAGCTAACACTACATAAAACAAACACAGAAGAAAGGCTAGATACGTCGGACAAGCATGTTTACCAACCGTTTGAACATTTAAATTGAAAGTAGTCTGCCGAAAACAACGAGAGGTTTTGACAGCATTTATTTGACAACACGCAAATTTAAACATGCCGCCTTCCCGAAGTGGTACGCGGAAGTAATGTTGTTTACATGGTGACGTCACGGTGATTTGGTCTATAGCATACTCTATGATGTGTATAATGTTGATATACACGTATGTAGAAACGGATATGCTATGTATTTATGTATTTTTGGTTCAGAAACGTGATATTCTACATATCTGTGGATTGCAGAAATGTAAAATGCAAATGTTTTATTCTGACGACCAGGCTGGTGTCTGTGTGTGTGCATGTGTGTTTGTGACAGAGAGAAATATTGTGCTTTTTATGCATTCCTTACATCAGTTCTTCACTTTGGGTGTGAAAATATCAGCTTGTTTTCAAGCTGCGTCTGCGCTCTGCATGTTGGCTTCCGTTCCACTCAGCCACCTGTGCTAGGAGCGTCACCTTTGACCTCCGACCCCTCAACCTCTGACCCTGAAGTCAGCAGAGGTCAAGCGGCTCCCTGACAGACCCGGCGGCCGGCACAGCTGCTGCCACTCGGACGCTCGCGCATTGTTCCCCTCCCTACTCTATTTATTTACCTTGTTCACCTCGCTACTGTATATTTACTTACCTTGTTCCCCTCGCTACTGTATATTTACTTACCTTGTTCCCGTCGCTACTGTATATTTACTTACCTTGTTCCCGTCGCTACTGTATATTTACTTACCTTGTTCCCGTCGCTACTGTATATTTACTTACCTTGTTCCCGTCGCTACTGTATATTTACTTACCTTGCTCCCCTCGCTACTGTATATTTACTTACCTTGTTCCCGTCGCTACTGTATATTTACTTACCTTGTTCCCCTCGCTACTGTATATTTACTTACCTTGTTCCCCTCGCTACTGTATATTTAGTTACCTTGTTCCCGTCGCTACTGTATATTTACTTACCTTGTTCCCCTCGCTACTGTATATTTACTTACCTTGTTCCCGTCGCTACTGTATATTTACTTACCTTGTTCCCGTCGCTACTGTATATTTACTTACCTTGTTCCCCTCGCTACTGTATATTTACTTACCTTGTTCCCCTCGCTACTGTATATTTACTTACCTTGTTCACCTCGCTACTGTATATTTACTTACCTTGTTCCCGTCGCTACTGTATATTTACTTACCTTGCTCCCCTCGCTACTGTATATTTACTTACCTTGTTCCCGTCGCTACTGTATATTTACTTACCTTGTTCCCGTCGCTACTGTATATTTAGTTACCTTGTTCCCCTCGCTACTGTATATTTAGTTACCTTGTTCCCGT
This sequence comes from Poromitra crassiceps, assembly GCF_964638095.1. Taxonomy (NCBI): domain Eukaryota; kingdom Metazoa; phylum Chordata; class Actinopteri; order Beryciformes; family Melamphaidae; genus Poromitra; species Poromitra crassiceps. Next base: position 28,708,638 of record NC_139624.1, on the reverse strand, counting down.
CGCTACTGTATATTTACTTACCTTGTTCCCCTCGCTACTGTATATTTACTTACCTTGTTCCCGTCGCTACTGTATATTTACTTACCTTGTTCCCGTCGCTACTGTATATTTACTTACCTTGTTCCCCTCGCTACTGTAAATTTTCTTACCTTGTTCCCCTCGCTACTGTATATTTACTTACCTTGTTCCCCTCGCTACTGTATATTTACTTACCTTGCTCCCCTCGCTACTGTATATTTACTTACCTTGTTCCCCTCGCTACTGTATATTTACTTACCTTGTTCCCCTCGCTACTGTATATTTACTTACCTTGTTCCCCTCGCTACTGTATATTTACTTACCTTGCTCCCCTCGCTACTGTATATTTACTTACCTTGTTCCCCTCGCTACTGTATATTTACTTACCTTCTTCCCCTCGCTACTGTATATTTACTTACCTTGTTCCCCTCGCTACTGTATATTTACTTACCTTGTTCCCCTCGCTACTGTATATTTACTTACCTTGTTCCCCTCGCTACTGTATATTTACTTACCTTGTTCCCCTCGCTACTGTATATTTACTTACCTTGCTCCCCTCGCTACTGTATATTTACTTACCTTGTTCCCCCTCGCTACTGTATATTTACTTACCTTGCTCCCCTCGCTACTGTATATTTACTTACCTTGTTCCCCTCGCTACTGTATATTTACTTACCTTCTTCCCCTCGCTACTGTATATTTACTTACCTTGTTCCCCTCGCTACTGTATATTTACTTACCTTGCTCCCCTCGCTACTGTATATTTACTTACCTTGTTCCCCTCGCTACTGTATATTTACTTACCTTGTTCCCCTCGCTACTGTATATTTACTTACCTTGCTCCCCTCGCTACTGTATATTTACTTACCTTGGGGGGGTATATGCAGTGGAGGTGGTCCCTGGGAAATGTGGTTTGGTACGTAGTGGTACTTGGTCTGAAAAGTTTGGGAACCCCTGGATTAGATTAAGTCGGATTGGATTAGATAAGACTTTAACGATCCTTGGAAATTAGGTTGTCACATATTATGAATAAAGCCAAATAAACAGCTTAACTAGTGTGACATATAAAGTGATCATCATGATGCAAGCAACCAACAATCTAAATGAAAATCAATAACATTTTCAAAAAACAACACACGCAAACTATCCCCATATCTCACTTTTTTTAATCTGTTTGATTGTGTACTGTGAATTCACCTCATAAAGATTGACGTCAGTTGTAAAAGGCGATAAAGTTGAATAAAAAGCTGGTTAAACCGCGTTTTGGGTGGGACTGGCGCACATGTGTGTCTCATGAATGTGTGGAATTGAGAATCTGTGTGCGTCTTGTCTGTTTTTTCTTCTCAGTGTATCAAAGCATGTTGGATCGCATGCATGTCTGTCTGTGGAGCGTTTGAGCTTCCGCCATCAGATAAGCGTGAGCCGTGATGGAAGAGGTGTGTGTGCGTGTGTGTGTGTGTGTGTGTGTGTGTGTGTGTGGGGGGGGGGGGGGTTGTCAGGGGATTTGGTAGCTCGGAGCGATTACATGGAGCATGGGTTCTCAGCTTTCTGCCTCTCCTCTTTCTCCAGCAAACATGAAAGCATGTCATCTCTTGTGCTGAAAGCTCTGCGTGTTCACCTGTAATGTGGGGAAAAGGTAGAGTGTGTGCGAGCGTGTGCGTGTGCATGTGCGTGTGCGTGCGCGCGTGTGCGTGCGAGCGAGAGTGTGTGTGTGCGTGTGTGCGTGCGTGCGTGTGTGTGTGCGTGCGTGCGAGCGAGAGTGTGTGAGCATGCGAGCATGCAGGGCTTCCTGCCTTATTTATGAGGTCAGCTGGGCTGGAAGAATGTGAGTTTGTTGTAGAGACTGACCTCCTTAGAGAAGGGAGCGAGACAGACTGGCCTGCGCACACACACATGCATGCCCATACACGCGCACGCACACGCATACGCACACTCACACACTCTCTCTCTCTCTCTCTCTCTCTCTCTCTCAGACACACACACACACACACACACACACACTCTCACTCACACACACACAGACACACACACACACACACTTCTCTTTTGCACAGTTCCTCAAGCATGCACACATGTCCCATGCTTACAGTGGGCTCTCCGTCTGTCTGCTGGGAAGGAAGTGTTGTTGCTCTGATGGATGTTGGTACTGTTGGCTAGACACCCCAACCCCCCTTCTCTCTCTCTCTCTCTGTCTCTCACTCTCTCTCACTCAATTCAATTCAAAGGGCTTTATTGGCATGATAAGGTGCATCTTACATTGCCAAAGCATACATCTCTCTCTGTCTCTCTCTCTCTCTCTCACTCTCTCTCTGTCTCACTCTCTCTCTCTCTCTCACTCTCTCTCTCTCTCTCACTCTCTCTCGCTCCATCAATGCCCATTGTGCCTGTTTAGCAGATTACCGCCCACAGAAGTGCTTTGATGGGATTAGGGCTGTTAAAGCCAGACTTACATTATTTTTCATCCCGGAACAGGAAGAGAGATGACGGTGAAGCCGCTGCCTTGCGTCTCTGAGAGAGGAACTCAAAATGTGGCTTCTTTGGCCTGTAACATGTAACATGCAACATGTTTAGAAGAAATCAACCACGATCTCATGTGCCATTGCTTCCTTCCAAGCCCATAGAGCTCTGTTTGTCTATGAAGGTGTCTAAAAGGTTTTGGGACATCATAAAGATAATAAGGTTTCATATCTGTCATAGAGCAGCAGGGATTCTCACAGCGCTAAATTAGCTTGATAAGACTTTGGCCCAGGGACTCCAATAGGGGAAGTGTTTTTTTCCTTTATTGACCGGACAGTAGGTAGACAGGAAAGATGGGGGGGGGGGTTACATGCGGCAAAGGGCCTCAGGTCGGATTTGAACCCAGGCTGGCTGTGGGAAGGACTAGCCTTTATCACCTGTCTACCAGGTGAGCCACCGGGGAGCCCCGTGGGAAGAATTTCAATAGTGTTACTGTCTGCTGAGCACAGGGTTCATACAGTACAAGGTCCTTGAAGTGCTTGGATTTTGAGGTTGGAAATCGAGTACTGGAATACCTTGAAAATAGACAACTTTAAAAAAAAATATTTAATATATTTTTTTTTTAAGTCCTTGAAATTCAAATGAACCACATAACACTGTTATGTTTTGATCAAGGTTTTGTTCATCAAGTGATTATAACTAAATTGCTCAGAATCAGAACTCGCTCAGCTTTTGTTTTTCTTTTTCTGTTCTTCCTCCCTGACGCGTCACCGTCACGTCCCAGTGTTGCATCATGCAGTGATGGTGCAGCAACTCTGATATTACAATATGGTGAGAAGCACACCTGCAGCTGCTGTGGAATTAGTCATAACCTTTGGCTATAAAGAACTTCACACAAGGCCCAAACAACAACAATCACTAAATGGAATGTCTGCAGTATCAAAATAAAGGATGCTGGATCAACCGCATCAAACTTTATCAGGCACCTACTGGTCAATCATGGTAATGTGAAAGTTAAAGGAGAATCTTGGTATTTTTCAACCTGGACCCTATTTTCATTTTTTTTTTTTTTTTTTTTTTTTTTTTTTAACATATACTGTAACTAAGTCATGTGAGCAGAAATCTTTGAAATTGATGCAGTATTGACCCAGATCACTTCAGTTGGCAGCCACATGCCCCTACTGCACTAAACAAGCTTGTTTTTACCACTGACCGGATCAGATTATTCCAAAGGGATAGCTTCCATACTGCTCACCTGGCGTAATCCAAGTCGCCACAAGCCCTGAGATGCCAAGTTGACTTGAAAAGGCCTCATGTACATCCTGATTTTAGCTGAAATAAACATAATGTGCAGCTGGACAGCCCCTTTTATTCTTCCGTTAGCACCTGGCTACAGGGCACATTTAAGCTAAAAACAGGGTGTGAACCCTGTGAGCAGATGATACCAGTGAGAATGAAACATATTACAATATTCCTTAATTGTGATTATTTCTATAAGTAAATTATAGCTAAATTAGATTATTCCTTATTTTGCGGAGGACTCCCTGGAACCCCTCGCGTACCCTATAGGGCATCCCTCAACCCAGCGCAGAGAACTGTTGTTGTTTCCGAGTGACAAAGAAACAGAAAGATCGGTGTCATCAGTGTGTTGAATGAATATGATGTCTCCTCACAGCAGGAGAACAATTGGACATCAGTCTGTAGTGAGAGCACCAGGTCTCTTGAATTCTAATTGTGTAAAGGAATGTGCAACATCGATGTGTGTTTCTGCTTATTTATTTGTGTGTGTGTGTGTGTGTGTGTGTGTGTGTGTGTGTGTGTGTGTGCTGGTGTTGCTGTGGTGTCGCCGGGCTGTCGCAGGCCTTTTGTCCGGGCCTGAGTTATGGGGAGCTGCATCTTTGTCTGGCCCTGCTCTCCGTGCTCTCCCGCGGACCAGGCGCCCCCTCGTCCTATTTGTCGTGTTCTCTTAATTGCGGACCACAATGCCGTGACCCCATGACCTTTTCCAACAACAGGGAAATTAATAGTGCTCCTCCCATCGCACTCCCGGCCGGTCATCTAGCCAATGAGGGAGCAGCATGGGGGCTCGGCTTGCACGACCCCCCCTCCCACCCCCACCCCCACCCATCCCCAAAAACACACATGCACATTCACTCACACACACACTCACACACCACTCGCCCAATGATATCAATGACAGCCAGTCAGTGATGCACACTCCCTACAATCGCGCACGATTTGGCGAGGAGACACAGTGCAAAAACACACACTTCTTTCACAGCCAGAGTCGGGGGAAGAAACCAACTATTTTCGCCCTGACAACGACAGCGGTGTATGTTGGTTGCCAGTGGCAGCGGTTGCCATGGCGATGGCAGCGGCAAGGGGAGGGATATAAAGGGATCTTCTATTTGGATGTCCAGAGTCCAGCCAGGGTAAAGAGGGAGAGAGGGTGGGTGGGTACGTTCATTTTAAGGGTGTCTGGTACCCTCGCAGACACTGGTGGGTGGGGTGTAAGGCGGCTAATACTGGCCAAACAAACCCCCCCCATAAAACATGACAGATGGAGTGACAGCATTGGCAGCATCGCTACCAATGAATATAGTTGAATTGAGCCTAGCATTGTTCGTTTAGTGGAGGCTGTAACTTCACCCATTCAGCAGGAATTCATGCCTCATTTTCATGTTCAGTGCCGCAATAAAATGGCAACATCACTCTGCTAATGAATATGGGTGCACGATATAAGAGGTTTTTTCCCCAATACCCTATACCGATATTTTCCAACTCTTGGCCGATTGCTGATACTGACATATGCCTGCCTTCCCCCCCTACCTAATTTCAGAGAACAGCAAGTCTGTCCTGTAGTTCAGTGGTTCTCAAACCTTTTTTTACTTCAGTACCCACTTTCTGAATCCCAAGTACCCTTTACCCGACTCCAACATTTTGCTTAGAGAACTGCAAGAGAAAACTATAGATGATGCAATTAATTAATGATAACTCACCTTTTGAAGAATATAACATTACAAAGTAAGAACTGGAGTGAAAGAGATAAAATGTGTGCCTCCTGAGCAGATTTATTTTAACATTTAATTCATTTTCATGATTTATTCTTCTTACCTGTTTCCATTTTTCCCTTTCTCTCAAGTACCCCCTGTAGTACCTCTACATACCCCTAGGGGTACACGTACCCCAGTCTGGGAACCAATGCTGTAGTGGAATGAACAAATTATTATGACTACTCTTATCATGATGGCCCACTGGCAGATGCAGACATAATTACAATGCTTCTCAAAATGTACACATTCACTGGTCAACATAAGAAAACTACTTCAACTTAGGTTATGTAAAACATGCCATGTTTTTTTATGTAACTTTTTTCTCAGATTATTTCCTCCATTTTCTCCCCAATTGGACTTGGCCAATTTCCCCCTGCTGCCCCGGTCGCTGCTCTACCCTCTGCCGATCTGGGGAGAGTCGTAGACTAGCACCATGCTTACTCCGACACATGCGCAGTTGCCAGCCGCTTCTTTTCACCTGACAGTGGGAGCAGGACCAGCAGGATGTAGCACGTGGGAGGATCACGCTATTCCCACCAGTTCCCTTCCCCCTGAGCAGGCGCCCCAACCGACCAGAGGAGGCGCTAGTGCAGCGACCAGGACAAATACCCTCAATCCGGCTTCCCACCCACAGACACTAGCCCAGACTATCATGATTGAATGGATGCCCGACCAAGCCGGAGGTAACACAAGGACGCGAACCTGCAACCCTCGTGTTGGTAGGCAGAGAATCTACCGCTACACTACCTGGACGCCCTTTATTATAAAATAAAAATAAAAATCAGAATTTTCCTTATTTTCTCCCCAATTATACTTGGCCAATTTATCCCCATGCTGCCCTATAGAGAGCCAAAGTGAAACGTCACTCCCTGCTTTCTCCCTGTACCAGCGCTGCGAAAAATATGAATGGCGGTGGACGGAGAATAAGGTTACTTTTTTGATCCTGTTTGAATTGTGCCACGGGGTGCCAACGCCAATTTTGTCAATTTAAAACGTAACTTTGCATGTCAAGAAAGTCGCAGTTTGTCGTCAGGAAGTGACGTTTCAGCCACGGGGCTCTCTATTGGCTGCCCCGGTCGCTGCTCCACCCTTTGCCGATCTGGGGAGAGCCGAGACTAGCCGCTTCTTTTCAGCTGACAGGAGGAGCTTCACCGGTAGGACGTAGCACGTGGGAGGATCACGCTATTCCCACAAGTTCCCTTCCACCCCGACCAGGCGCCCCGACCGACCAGAGGAGGCACTACTGCACTACCTGGATGCCCTTATGTAACATTTTCGTTCAAACAAAACTGTAAGATTCATCCTACTGGGCATAAATAAAGCGTCATTCTATCAGCCTCTCATATCAGCCGGCACCAATGAAGTGCCGATATCATCATGCATAGTGTGTATGTATGTGTGTGTGTGTGTGTATATATATATATATATACACACACCACACACACCAGTATAGTTAAGGAAGGTGAATCAAGTGGCACACCTGATGAAATATGATCACGAATCTCTCTCTCTCTCTCTCTCTCTCTCTCTCTCTCTCTCTCTCTCTCTCTCTCTCTCTCTCTCTCTCTCTCTCTCTCTCTCTCTCTGACTGACAGGTGATCTACCGCGTCCTTCCCCAGTGGGAGTCCCTGGATCCATTTGGGTCGGAGGCCCAGGAGCAGCTGAGGGTGACCAACATCCGCATCCATCTGCTGAAGCACCAATCGTGTCCCTGCCAGGCCAAAGAGCAAGCCGCCGCCGCCGCCGCGACTCCACCCGGCCGCCACTTCGCCGTCTACGACCTGATCGTGAAGGGAAGCTGCCTCTGCAACGGACATGCCGAGCAGTGTGTCCCCGCACCGGGCTACCGGCCCGTTAGAGAGCGGACCAACCACGTGGTGAGCGAAGAGGGGGGAGGGAGTGTGTGAGGGAGTGTGTGAGGGAGTGTGTGTGAGGGAGTGTGTGAGGGAGTGTGTGTGTGAGTGAGGGAACGAGGGAGGTTTTGGTATGGAGTCTTGAAATCATAATTTTCTAAAAAAAAGTGAATGAATCTGCCGCCAACAAGGTGAGATCAGTATACTTGTTTCAGGAATTTCAAGAATGTCCTTGGATCAAGTGATCACCTGACAGCAGTGGAGCGATCTGGCATTTCCTGCCTTGTTTCAAGACATTGACACTTGTTACTCGGAAGTCTTGAAACATGTGAAACTGCACTGGGAACCTTACCTTTTCCCACTTGAAGGAAAACAAGATTTTAAGGCTTGATAATATATACCAGACATAAATGACTTGCTATGTTGGGTAGGTTTTTGCAGTGTGCATGCATTTGTGTCTGTTGTGTCTGTCTCACTGTGTGTGTGTGTGTGTGTGTGTGTGTGTGTGTGTGTGTGTGTGTGTGTGTGTGTGTGTGTGTGTGTGTGTGTGTGTGTGTGTGTGTGTGTGTGTGTGTGTGTGTGTGTGTGTGTGTGTGTTGGCAGTCGGATTAATGACAGGCCGGGAGGGTGGTGGGGGGGGATCACCTTTCTCTCTCCCGCTTCCTGGTCGTCTGGCTCTGTCTGGGCAGATAAAGAGCTGCCTTTCCCCCTGATAGGAGTAAACCCAAGAGATGGAAATATTGATTCAACAGAAGGCTAATGACTGTGTTGATGTGTGTGTGTGTGTGTGTGTGTGTGTGTGTGTGTGTGTGCGAGAGAGAGCGAGTGTGTGTGTGTGTGTGTGTGTGCGTGCGCGCGCGTGCGTGTTGATAAAGGTGTGAACAGACAAGGCTGTTTCAGTGTTTTGCCCCCCCCCCCCTCCCCCCCTGCTATCTCCACCATCAGGCCCGCTGGACGCCTTTGAAGCCCAGTGCCTATTCTGCTGCAATCAGCTGCCATCACATGGTGAAAGTGAGAGTCAACAAGGAGTTTCCTTTCAGAGTAATAAACAGACATTTACACAGATAAACAGTAGTTAGACTGATATACGTGGCCGATACTGGCTTTTTATAAAATCTCAGATATCACACAGTCATTATCATTTATCATAGAACTGATCAATACTCAGGGATGGACTGGGACTGAAATTCAGCCGCAGAGTTTGAGATGGAGACCCTCAAGCCCTTCATGCCACAATTCTTTCTGCAGTAATTTGAACACTAATACAGCTTTTTGGGCTATAAGACAATCTGATGATGCTGAAGACCTCACACCCACTAGGGGGGTCCGGGGGCATGCCCCCACCATAAGAAAGTTTTGTACATTTTAAAGTAAAATGCATCAATCTGGTGCACTTTGAGAGCAAAATGAAGCTAGATCTATGAAGAACTACACAAATCACAATAATGTCCTCTTTACTATGCTGTGGCTTTACATTGACGAAGAAATAATTGTCTCCCTATATATATTCTGCATACAGTTCACTATACGGTATGTTAGAATGCTGCTTGCTCAAATACAATGGCCCATCTATACCAAAATTACTTTGAGGGGGAGCACTCAAGTACAAAGTAACATTTGCCTTATAGGCATAAACAAAAGTAAAATAAAATCAAAGGGGAATTTCTAACTTTGATTGGAATGATATTCAGCCAAGACAATACTTAGGAGTTTGCAGTCAACTAGTTGAAATTAATATGTGGCAGTCAAATGTTCACATGTTGCCAAAGCATCAATTCAAACATAAATGAGATAGAAATAAAGTAAATGAAAATAAATGTGGTACATTCATCACATACAATATCCTATTTCTGGACAGTAACAACAATAACAGTTTGTAGATGATGAGTTCAGAATCAGAATTAGAATCACTTTTATTGCCACAGTATGCAAGTTACATACAAGGAATTTGTCTTAGTGTCTGTATGCAGCGTAGCGGTCAGGTCAATATACAGAGCAGTGGCGGACTGCATAATCGGGCACGTCGGGCAAATGCCCGGTGGCCTGGCCTGGCCTGGCCTGGCCTGGCCTGGCAAAAAAAAAAAAAAAAAAATTTTTTTTTTTTTGCAGGCCAGGCCAGGCCACTCACTGAACAGCAGGCCAGGCGCCGCCTACTGGTTTACTAGTGGTTTTATTACTTTATTCAGGTTTAAAGTGGGTGCATCTCATTGTAAAATTGGACTTGGCCCAAATTGGGCTTCAAACGGCCCAAATCGGGCTTCAAACAGCCCAAATCTGGCTTTAAACGACCCAAATCTAGCTTCAAACGGCCCAAATTGGGCTTCAAACGGCCCAAATTGAGCTTCAAATGCCCCAAATTTTTCGCGTCGGCCCATATTGGCCTGGCCTGCTTGGTATCTAATGCCCGGCCTGAATTATGATCCCAGTCCGCCCCTGATACAGAGATAAAGAAGTAGGAAAGATAACTAAAAGACAATCACAACATTGCAACAAGTGCAATCAAATCGAGTATACAGTATATATACAAAATGCACATGAGTGGAGGAGTGTTCCAACTTCCGTGGATAATAAATATGAATTTATGTTGAATTTACATGAGATTTACAGACTGAGTTAAATAGTTAAAACAGGGCCTTAGACCTCCATGCACCGAAGGTCTTTCAATACTGCGGTGTAGCACTAACTCTATTGCAGCGGATTGGGCGTGATCAACCCTTCCGCGGGCAACATTGCAGACAGAGTAGGAAGGCTGATCCGTGAGCGGCTGCTTCTGGGACGCGGGTCGGGGTCGTAATCGGCCTCGGCTGGGTCTACTGGGCGAGGGTGTATGATGTTGACAGACCCAAAACACCCCACGACCCCAGTTAACATCACTGATGACACGTCCCAGCGCATGCAGTAGTATGTATACTTGAACCGAATAGGCGTTAAATAGGCAGTGAATTTACATGAATTTACAGTCCGAGTTAAAAATGAGTTTACATTGAATTTACATGAAATTTACAATCCTAGTTAAATAGGCATTAAATAAGCAGTGAATTTACAGTGCCAATTCTAAGATTTTTTTCATACTCCCTCCTCCCTCTCTAATACACTATCATTATTTTGATTGTGATATTGATTTAAACCAGATCACCCAGCTGAAGAGCAGAGGAGCATCAAAACAAATCCTATCACACCCCCCCTCTCTCTCTCTCTCTCTCTCTCCCTGCCTCACTCTCTCTCTGTTCCTCAAGGCGTCTTCACATGATAAGCGTTCTGCACTTTTCTCACCGCGAGGTAGAGCGACCTGGTGAGCGGAGCGCAAATCTGCAGGACGAGTCGAGCAGCAGCAGCGGCACGAGCGGCTATCTTCTCCTCTGATTGGTTGCACTCATGAAAGGGCAGCGATAAGTAGGTCAGCGTTGAGATATTTTAAACTCTGGGCGCAGCGCAAAAGTGACAAAATCGATCTGTGAGCGTCACCAAGGGTAGTGCTGCAGCCTGTAGTGCTGCATCCTAGTTGAGCAGTGCCGCTCTCCACCATAGGAAAACAATGGGACAGCGGGCACAGAGCTGTTTTACCGTGGATCGTGTGTAGAGGGCTTCAGTCTCTCTAATCACACGCCTGGGGTGCGGCGCTGCGACCCGCAGAATGGATGCGGAACGTCCATGTGACGACTACAGCGACGTTTGTCACGTGTCACTGCTGTTGCCTGCTGATCGCTTCGTGCTAGCAGCTCGATTGGCTGTCTTGCTGTATTTCCGTCTTCAATTGGTCGATTTCAAAATGGCCCCTCCTCTCGTCGCTGCCGTCCGCCGCTCGATGCCTTGCAAAGCATGCTGGGATACCTGGCTACCAGATCCAATACAAAGCGAATGGGCAGCAGCGACAGCCTGCGCCAATTTAACGTCGCGCAAGTGTGGCTGCGCCGTTAATGGACGGGCGAGGGGGCACGGAGCTCTGCTCATGCCTCGCGCGAGTCGCGCACCTCTGTGTGCTGCGGTGCGCATTTCACATGGAGACACCAGAAACACATTCAGTCATTACAGCGGACGTCAACACAGCACACGCAGCAAGTCAACGTCGCATCAGTGCGCTCTTCTCCGTCACCCTGTCAATGCAGTCCTCTTCTCCGTCACCCTGTCAATGCAGTCCTCTTCTCCGTCACCCTGTCAATGCAGTCCTCTTCTCCGTCACCCTGTCAATGCAGTCCGTGTCCAAAGAAACCAGTCTCCTTTTCGATTGCCATCAACATAAAGGCTTGATCAACATAAAGGCTTGATAAGCTTGATAAACATAAAGGCTTGATAAACATAAAGGCTTGATAAACATAAAGGCTTGATAAACATAAAGGCTTGATAAAGGCGCTTGATACTATCATTAAGATTGACTGACGCTCTTGCAGATATAGGCCTATAGAGGGTATGCATGTGATGTCACAGAGGCAGAAGTCACTGTGGGGTCACGCCCACTGAGTCACAGCAAGACTGAGCTTGAATGCAGTAATCAGCCTAGATAACTGACACCTGCTGCTCAGGGAGGAACTTGACACTCATTTTGACAATCGTTCCCGATTGAGGGGGCGTGTTCCAGTGGGTGTGCATACCCTCTATAGCAGATATTGACATGCATCTAGCATGCACATTGTTTTGAAATTCCCCGCTTTCGATAACTGCTCCTGACATGGAGCAGACCACTTTGAGCAGAGCAAAGGGGAGGGTCGGAGTCTCCGCTTCTCACCCCATGCCATATCCACCTGCCAGTAGGGGAAGAACCGCCCTATAAAAGTGGGATGCTCCTATCCCTCTTCAATATTGAAAGACCCAGTCGGACAGGCTCCAGAGGTCAGGCAGCATCTTTGTGCAGCAGGCAGCAGCAATCTTGAACTTGAACTTGACTTGATTTGACAAAAACAAAATGGGGGGGAAATCACTCATAATTCAGTAGGTCACGGGTTGGCTTGGTTCCAGCCTTAAAACTCATAAGGATTTTTCAAAATGTCTATGGAGAAAATGAATGGGGAACTCTCTACTCTCAACAGTGGATTGTTTGTCTTGGTGTGCCATGTACCCCCCCCCCCCCCCCCCCACACACACACACACACAACATGACCTCAGCTCAGTGGAGTGTTGGTGTTGGTGTGCCATGTCCCCCCCCCCCCCCCCCCCACACACACACACACACACACAACACAACATGACCTCAGGTCAGTGGAGTGTTGGTGTTGGTGTGCCATGTCCCCCCCCCCCCACACACACACACACACACACACACACACACACACGCAACACAACATGACCTCAGGTCAGTGGAGTGTGGTGTGCCATGTACCCCCCCCCCACACACACACACACACACACACAACACAACATGACCTCAGGTCAGTGGAGTGTGGTGTGCCATGTACCCCCCCCCCCCCCCCCCCCCCACACACACACACACACACACACACACAACATGACCTCAGGTCAGTGGAGTGTGGTGTGCCATGTCCCCCCCCCCCCCCCACACACACACACACACACACACACACACAACACAACACAACATGACCTCAGGTCAGTGGAGTGTGGTGTGCCATGTACCCCCCCCCCCCCCCACACACACACACACACACACACACACACACACAACACAACATGACCTCAGGTCAGTGGAGTGTGGTGTGCCATGTACCCCACACACCCCAAATACACACACACACAACATGACCTCAGGTCAGTGGAGTGTTGGTGTGCCATGTACCCCCCCCCCCCCTCCACACACACACACACACACACACACACACACACAACACAACACGACCTCAGGTCAGTGGAGTGTGGTGTGCCATGTACCCCACACACCCCAAATATACACACACACACACACACACACACAACATGACCTCAGGTCAGTGGAGTGTTGGTGTTGGTGTGCCATGTACCACCCCCCACCCCCACCCCCCCACACACACACACACACACACACACACACACACACACACACAC
>NC_139624.1:28672784-28687784 GCF_964638095.1 Poromitra crassiceps | reverse complement strand
TTAAAGGTTTTCAGCTGACAAACTAACATGATGCTTTTATTGTGAAGTATGTACTGTATAGGAAGTGAAACGTTTAGCTTGCTAGCTTGATTAGCGGCGCAATTAGCTTCGTGTTTCAATAAAACAAGTTAAGACAACACCATTTGGGGATATTTGGAGCTATTTTTTCTGAGCGAATCTGTTCTAAACACTTCAGAAAGGTAAGCAAAGTAGAGAGTACAAGCATAAACAGTAAAATAAGACTGGTATCTGAACATACAAACAGGGAAGTGTAGCATTCATTAACATTAACATCTGTAACTGTGGGGCGCAGTTTCTCCAAATAGAAAAAAAACACAGAATGGGCCTTTAAAGTCTTCCCATAGATAGCCAGTGTAGTCTTGATCAATTCTACAATAAATATGTAATCCATCAAAATACGTCCCTTCTTGATCCAGAGTGCAAGTGCAACGGACACGCCCAGAGCTGCCGCTTTGATTGGTCGGAGTGGCGCGAGTCCGGCCAGCGCAGCGGAGGCGTGTGCGACTGTCTGCACAACACCAATGGACGCCAGTGTCAGAGCTGTAAGGCTGGCTTCTACAGAGACCCAAACCGGCCACACACCGCCCCAAACTCCTGCAAACGTAAGGCACACACACACACACACACACACACACACACACACACACACACACACACACAGAGAAGCCATTTCTAAACATGCAGTGAATTCCTGAACATTCCCAGATGCTAGCTACCCAGTCGGCCTGCATCTTTAGCAACAATTGTCCACTATGAGCGTGCTCCCGCGAGTGCAGAACATTACCATCCCAGCCTCTAGTACAAGGTCCTGGCAGAGCAGCTGTAGTTGAGCAGCTCCCCATTCATTTTTTGAAACATGCCGTGAGCAGGCGGGTGGTTAAATGGTACTTTTACAAACCATTTGTACACACACACACACACACACACACACACACACACACACACACAACGTTCAGGTATATGGATTAATCGTTTGCGCATATCAATGAACGAACAAACTCACACGAACATCAGATGTGTTTCCTCTTGTGCTGCAAACGGCTTGAATGGTCTCTTTTCCTCCCGAGCTGTCTGTCTCGTATCATGTTGCAGACTGTGGAGTGAGGTAGGCGCGGCTGAGTGATGCGCTCTTTAAAGCGGAAATTAACACATTCACTGCCAGACGTTTTTTTTTTACTGTAGGTAGGTTGTGCCAGAGGGTTTTTTTGAGGATTCTGGCTCATCTTTCAAGACCCGAGGATTCTTTTCTGCTAAGATTTTGTGAACACACAATATCTCAAAAGAACTAATAGAATGTGTGCTTTCTCTGTCTAAAAGAGTTAGTTTGTAGAGTTAGTAGTTATGTAAGCATTAGCAGTTGAATACAGCATGGTTTCAGCGTCAGAAAAATTATTCAGAGATAAACGGCTTTTTGTGAAATTCGATAGAACAGTCACTTTAACCATTCATTTTTGGCATCAGTAACTTAGACGTCAGACATCTAAACAATAGTTTTGAACAGTAATTTCCTCCATAACAGCAGGAAACCCCCCTCTGCTTCCAACTCCTCCCTCCGTGGGCGTTCTTCTTGGCTGCAGCGGCCGTCACAAGCTTGTCACCAGTCTCACTGCTTTGCTGCTGCTGCTGCCTGTCTGCGCGGCCGCTGTTTGAGGAAGTCTGGATGGACTCGCTCGCTTCTTGGAGTTTTGGTTGAGAGCTTTGATGAAGCTTTTGCGATTCTGGTCATATTTATGCTGCGTGTTTCAAAGTGTGTTCCACCTGTAATCTATTATGCAAATTTGCAATCCCGCATCGCCAGCAATCAGCGCGAAAACAAAAGCGTTTTCGCCAAATCCATTTTCATGAGAATGGCTGCTTTTTGCTTGCCTTCCTCTAGTCAGGAGAGCACTGTCGCCACTTAGCTGGTCGGTAAAATAGATTATACACATTCTCTTCCTCCAATATTGGTATAGGAGACGTAAAAGGGGTTGATCGATGTCCCACCGTCAAAATAATAAAAAAAAAATTTAAGCCGAGATATCTCGTCTTTGGCACTCAACGGTTGGATCCTGTAAGCCGAGATATCTCGTCATTGGCACTCAACGTGTTAATAATAATTGATTGGATTTATATAGCGCCTTTCTAGACACTCAAAGCGCTTCACATATATTAGTTTCTGCTGATTTTTTTTACAGTAAATCCGACATGTGTAGTTCACTAATTCGTTCGAGAATTGTGAGTATCGATTTTTTTTTCTGCCAGCGTTTCCCCCCTTTTCATGCGTGCAGCTCCTAAGCAGTATCAGAGGAATGTTTTTGTTTAGTGCTGGAGGATTCAACTTGTATTTTTGTTTTGTTAATCTGTTTTTTCTGCTTGCAGATGTAAAAATAAACTTTTTCTAATGAAAAAATAAAGCATGGTAATTGTTTAAAGGGTCACAGATTGTAGCCTATATTCTGTTCCTTTCTGCGCTCTCTCTCTGCCTCTCTGCACTGCAGCAGCACATGTAATCCCCCATCCCCCCGCTCTACTCAGCCAAAACATAGACTATTTCCATATGTTTAGAAACAACGCTTCCTCATAGAAGGGTAAGACCGGTAAATACCCTGGCCTGATTTACCAAATTTACCGGGCATGGTCCAGACCTCATGTGTGGAAATGGCTATGCAGACCATTATACATCTCACCAAACATGTTGTCCATCATAGACATCTTGTATGAATCCAGTGTACAGCGGGCATCATTTGGGTAGGCCGAGGTGTGGCATTTCCCATGCCTCAGCCTCTAAACGAGACCATCAGACAGACAGCCTCTGCCAGTCTCTACACTGCATTTGACACTGTGTGGTAACTGGTCAGTCTCTACACTGCATTTGACACTGTGTGGTAACTGGTCAGTCTCTACACTGCATTTGACACTGTGGTAACTGGTCAGATTTGGTGCATGTCCAGTCTCTGCACTGCATTTGACACTGTGTGTGGTAACTGGTCAGTCTCTGCACTGCATTTGACACTGTGTGGTAACTGGTCAGTCTCTACACTGCATTTGACACTGTGTGGTAACTGGTCAGATTCTACACTGCATTTGACACTGTGTGGTAACTGGTCAGTTTCTACACTGCATTTGACACTGTGTGGTAACTGGTCAGATTTGGTGCATGTCTAGTCTCTACACTGCATTTGACACTGTGTGGTAACTATAGCCAGATCAGGTGCATTTGATACTGTGCTAACTGGTCAGATTTGGTGCATTTGACACTGTGTGGTTGGTAACTGGTCAGTCTATCAGTCTCTACACTGCATCTGACACTGTGTGGTAAGTGGTCAGTCTATCAGTCTCTACTGCATTTGACACTGTCTGGTAACTGATCAGATTTGGTACATTTGAAATCTGGTCTGGCATTGTGACCTGCAACGGAGATTTCCCATGTTGAAAAAAACGTTTGGTCCAATGAGCGCCGAGGGGGACTGATGATTAGCCAATCAGTGCCAATAAACAGCACAACGGGCAAGACTAACGCCGTTGTCAAGCTGTTGTCAAGTGCGCCGGACCAAGGAAGATTAATAACAACAAATGTATCTGCTATAGATGAGATGATAAACTGTGCTATCAAGGCTGTTTTAAATCGATTAAAAGTACCATTTACTTTGAAATTCAAACAGCACTCTACTTTGAAGGCATTTTATTCAAAGGGGAGATGTTTAGGAACAAGTAGGAACCCAGACCACACCAGGACTGTTAGACTGACTTATTTTTAATTTGTCAGTCATTTGTTAGTCATTACTCCATTTTCCCCTCAGTCCATTTAAATTGGCATGTTTTGGCGTTTCGGTGGTGGTTTTGCAAATTGACAGCCTGCAGCCACAGTCAATGTTGTAATGGGGTGTAGAATAGGATTACAGAATCATCATTGGGGGGCACATTTAGTCATACAAAGTGTGTGCAAAATGTTGCCTGTGAATCACAACCCTCATATACTGTACACCACACTGTGAATCACAACCTTAACCTCATATACTGTAC
This sequence comes from Poromitra crassiceps, assembly GCF_964638095.1. Taxonomy (NCBI): domain Eukaryota; kingdom Metazoa; phylum Chordata; class Actinopteri; order Beryciformes; family Melamphaidae; genus Poromitra; species Poromitra crassiceps. The sequence continues at coordinate 28,683,761 of NC_139624.1, read as the reverse complement.
ACCACACTGTGAATCAAAACCTTAACCTCCTACACACCACACTGTGAATCACAACCTTAACCTCCTACACACCACACTGTGAATCAAAACCGTAGCCTCATACACACCACACTGGCATGGCTTAACCTCATACACACCACACTGGATTGGCTTAACTTCATACACACCACACTGGCTTGGCTTAACCTCATACACACCACACTGGCATGGCACAGCCTTAACCTCATACACACCACACTGGCATGGTTTAACCTCATACACACCACACTGGCTTGGCTTAACCTCATACACACCACACTGGCATGGCACAGCCTTAACCTCATACACACCACACTGGCATGGCACAGCCTTAACCTCATACACACCACACTGGCATGACACAACCTTAACCTCATACACACCACACTGGCATGGCACAGCCTTAACCTCATACACACCACACTGGCACGACACAACCTTAACCTCATACACACCACACTGGCATGACACAACCTTAACCTCATACACACCACACTGGCACGGCCTAACCTCATACACACCACACTGGCACGGCTCAACCTCATACACACCACACTGGCACGGCTCAACTTCATACACACCACACTGGCTTGGCTTAACCTCATACACACCACACTGGCATGACACAACCTTAACCTCATACACACCACACTGGCATGGCACAGCCTTAACCTCATACACACCACACTGGCACGACACAACCTTAACCTCATACACACCACACTGGCATGACACAACCTTAACCTCATACACACCACACTGGCACGGCCTAACCTCATACACACCACACTGGCACGGCTCAACCTCATACACACCACACTGGCACGGCCTAACCTCATACACACCACACTGGCACGGCTTAACCTCATACACACCACACTGGCACGGCTTAACTGCATACACACCACACTGGCATGGCTTAACCTCATACACACCACACTGGCACGGCATAACCTCATACACACCACACTGGCATGCCTTAACCTCATACACACCACACTGGCACGGCTTAACCTCATACACACCACACTGGCACGGCTCAACCTCATACACACCACACTGGCACGGCTCAACCTCATACACAAGACACTGGCACGGCTTAATCTCCTACACACCACACTGGCACAGCTTAACCTCATACACACCACACTGGCACGGCTTAACCTCATACACACCACACTGGCATGGCTCAACCTCATACACACCACACTGGCACGGCTCAACCTCATACACACCACACTGGCATGGCTTAATCTCATACACACCACACTGGCACGGCTTAACTTCATACACACCACACTGGCACGGCTCAACCTCATACACACCACACTGGCACGGTTTAACCTCATACACACCACACTGGCACGGCACAGCCTTAACCTCATACACACCACACTGGCATGGTTTAACCTCATACACACCACACTGGCATGGTTTAACCTCATACACACCACACTGGCACGGCACAGCCTTAACCTCATACACACCACACTGGCACGGCACAACCTTAACCTCATACACACCACACTGGCACGACACAACCTTAACCTCATACACACCACACTGGCTTGGCTTAACCTCATACACACCACACTGGCATGGCTTAACCTCATACACACCACACTGGCACGGCTCAACCTCATACACACCACACTGGCATGGTTTAACCTCATACACACCACACTGGCACGGCTCAACCTCATACACACCACACTGGCACGGCTTAACCTCATACACACCACACTGGCACGGCTTAACCTCATACACACCACACTGGCATGGTTTAACCTCATACACACCACACTGGCACGGCTCAACCTCATACACACCACACTGGCATGGCTTAACCTCATACACACCACACTGGCATGGTTTAACCGCATACACACCACACTGGCACGGCTCAACCTCATACACACCACACTGGCATGGTTTAACCGCATACACACCACACTGGCATGGTTTAACCTCATACACACCACACTGGCATACACACCACACTGGCATGGTTTAACCTCATACACACCACACTGGCACGGCACTCTCATTCCTGTGAGGAATGCTTATGACTGGGACCACAAGCCGGGACGTGCTGGATAGCGCTGATTCCTGATGGGCACCTGGCTCTACGTGTGTGTACGTGTGTTTGTGTGTGTGTGTGTGTGTGTGTATGTGTGTATGTGTGAGTTTGTGTGTGTGTGCGTGTATGTGTGTGTGTGTACTGTATGTGTGAGTGTGTGTATGTGTGTGAGTGTGTATGTGTGAGTGTGTGTGATAGTGAGAGAGATATGCAAACTGCTTATGCTCCATCCAAGGTTTGCGCTGCAGTTAATCATCAGACGGCGGCATACCTCCGGCTTGACTCAAATCTCACCCCCTCATTGTCCATCTTCACTTGTTTTGCCATTCTTTTCCTGTGACTCCTTCCCCCTACCCCCCGTAGCTTCAGGGTAATCATTGGTACTGTATAGTGAATGTCTGAGGGTCCTCTGTTACTGTGTGTGTGTGTGTGTGTGGGGGGGGGGGGGGTCGTGTAGCGCGCTACCCTCCGGTGACCAGACGAGTCCTAAGTAAACACCAGATAGTCATCCATAAACATGGAGCAGTGGCTACATTCTCCCTCAGATTATCTGTCAGATTTGACCCAGTGAGCTCAGTCCTCCAGGTATGCTGGCCTCAAATATGAATGCTATAGTGTGCGTGCGTGCGTGTGTGCGTGTGTGTGTGTGTGTGTGTGTGTGTGTGTGTGTGTGTGTGTGTGTGTGTGTGTGTGTGAGAGTGAGTGAGTGCGTGAGTGAGTGAGTGAGTGAGTGTGTGTGTGTGTGTGTGTGTGTGTGTCTGACTCTGTGAGAGAAAGACACTCACGCATGTCTCCTTGAATTCAAAACAACTGTCAAATTTCCCCAGACCGACATTTGGCTTGACTTGTACAGCGGTCGTTGCTATACCAATACACTTTTATCATTCGTGACTAGGAATGCACGATATTGGATTTTTTATTTATTTTTGGATATGCAGATCTTTTCTTTTGGACGATTGCCCATCCATATATGCGTGGATTTTTCCCCCCACCTAATTTCAGTGAAACATCAAGTCTCTCCTCTAGTGTAATGAACACGCTATTCTGCCTCCTCTTATTGTCTTATCGGCAAATGCAGACATAAATACAATGCTTTTCAAAATGTACATATTCACTGGGCAAAATAAGATGACTACCGTACATTCTGCAAGTTTGGGCCAAAGGAGTCTGAGTCTGAGCTTGAGTCTGCCAGGCCAGGATACGAGAGGAGTTGACTGTGGACGCCTGTGCCAACTGGAGGATGGCCGTCATAGAGTTCCGCAGCTCGGTAGCCACCTCGGGGGGAACGCTACTCTGTGTTGTGGAGGAGAGCAGAGATGGCGAAGGCCAGCAGCACAATGTTATTTTGTGCCGCCGTGGTCTGGGAGACACACCGGTGAGATTTGTCTTGCATATAAGTTACATCACTCTTGGCGGGGGGAGTCGGTTTTCGCCGCCCGAAGAACACCATGCCGGGGTGGAAAGTGGCCGCCAGGCTGGGTTCAAGACGTGGGATTGAGTGGAAACCAGTGTCGGTCTCGCCCAGGGGCGGTTTTAGCATCAGAGCTTTGGGTGGGCTCAGCCCACCCAAAGGTCATGGACCGCTGAACCCCTAGGGGGGTCCGGGGGCATGCCCCCCCGGAGGAAAATTTTGTACAGTTTCAAGTAAAAATGGATCAAACTGGCGCACTTTGAGATCAAAATGAAGAGACTAGATCTATGAAGAACTACACACATCAATATCTTCTTTACCGTTCTGTGGTTTTACAGCGATGAAAAAATAATTGTTTCCCTATATATACTATATATATTCTGCATACAGGTTCTATGGTAGAATTATGCTTGCATAAATAATACCAAAATCACTTCAGGGGAGTTTCAAGTAAAGTAACATTTTGCTTTGTAGGCAAAACAAAAGTAAAATTATATCAAAAGGGAACTTCCTAACTTATTGGCTGGAATAATATTCCGACAAGATAATAATATACTGTAAGCACTAAAGCAGGAGTTTGCAGTCAACTAGTTGAAATTAATATGTGGCAGTATTTGTGGGGGTCAAAATCTATGTAGGGTGTACCACCACAAATAGATCAGTGTATGGGAAACACTGACTATTAAATTGTGTGACTAGAAAGACACCAATAAATCTGAGAAAATGTACTTTAATTTTGAACAACAGCACTACAACGGTGGCATTACAAATGGTATTATGAAATTATTGTGGGAAAAAACAAGATCTGACTGGTTGGAAGTTGGTAGGCTACCACCACCACAGCGTGCAAAAATAGGGAAAGAAGGAAAGAAAAGGGAATAGCATGCCATGCACGCATGTTAAGCTATCATCATCATCACATCAGACAGGCTGTGTAAAGCAGCCACTTGCGATTCTGAAGGGCTTAATTTCATTCAGATAACAAGGGACCCGTTTGAAAATATGTTTGTCACTTATGCCCATATGTTTCTCAAAAAACATTGCATCCATTTACACCCACTTTACTGCGAGCTAGCATGACATGGCTGGCTGGTGCCATGGTAGCCTACCTACCTTCCTCCAGTCCACCTGTTTGTCTGGCAGGCACAGCCACAAGTTCTTTTGTTTAGCCTACGAAACAACGTTACGCGCTAATTTGCATATCAATATGCGCTAATTAAGTAACTACTAACGACTCTGACTGCTCAATGCTCACCTCACAGTTTCATTGATCATGAGTGGGGAGAACGATTGTGTGGACTGTGGAGGACCACTTCGCTGCTGTACTGTGTGTGACCTGTGTGAAGTGATGTGGGATTAGGCAGATAGATGGAGGAGGGAGCGCCTGCGCAGCCGCGGTTCTAGAAACTTTTCGGGTGGGCTGAACCCCCCTAAATGTTTGTCTCAGCCCACCCTAAGAACATAGAGGGGGGGGGAAACACGCACACAGCGCATTGAGTGTAGTCAGAAACTGCTACTAATGACCACCATGGATTTGGAGAGGGGAAAAAAAAAAAAAAAAAAAAAAAAAAAAAACTTTTTTTTTGCCTCTATTTTTTGGGTGGGCTGAGACTATTTTTGGGTGGGCTAAAGCCCACCCAAAAACGGCCTAGAACCGCCCCTGGTCTCGCCGGCCACCCTGGTGATGTCCTCCCATCGGTTCGCCGGACCCTTCTCCTTACTGGGCTCCCTCTTTCAACTGCCTCAGCTCTGGAACGCTGGGCCAGAGTGGGGGAGGAGGACGGGCGCCAGCGGAAGCCGGGGCCGCTGGAGGAGGCTCACGCTCTGGTGATCATGCCAGGGAGGTCCAGCAGGAGAGCCCTGGCAGTGAGCGAGCCTGTAAGCCTCAGTGGTGGAGGGAGTGGAGAGAGAGGAAGATGGAGCCGGAGAGAGGGAAAGCTGCGGAAGCAGGGCCCCCTCGTCGGCGAGGATATCCCCAAATCCCAGGCTTCCCAATGGGGAAGAGGGGGAAATGAAGACAGCGTCCTCATCTTCGCCCACTGCAGCCGCAGCGGGGGAGCCTGCCGGCAGGGCAGCATTGCCTCACGGTGACGCTGCGGTGGCGACAGCTGAGATGTTGGGGATTTCTTCGTCCATGGTGATGAAGAAATCAACAAGCCGGGAAAGCTCCGCGTACGGCAGGTCTCGGCAGTACAGGCAGGTGATCTGCGTTGAGCTGAGGGAAATCCCCGCGTGGTGAGGACAGAGGCAGACGAAGCACTTGTGGTGCAAGTCGTCTGGGTAGATGAAGCACTTGTGGTACAAGTCGTCTGGGTAGATGAAGCACTTGTGGTACAAGTCGTCTGGGTAGATGAAGCACTTGTGGTACAAGTCGTCTGGGTAGATGAAGCACTTGTGGTACAAGTCGTCTGGGTAGATGAAGCACTTGTGGTACAAGTCGTCTGGGTAGATGAAGCACTTGTGGTACAAGTCGTCTGGGTAGATGAAGCACTTGTGGTACAAGTCGTCTGGGTAGATGAAGCACTTGTGGTGCAAGTCGTCTGGGTAGATGAAGCACTTGTGGTACAAGTCGTCTGGGTAGATGAAGCACTTGTGGTGCAAGTCGTCTGGGTAGATGAAGCACTTGTGGTACAAGTCGTCTGGGTAGATGAAGCACTTGTGGTACAAGTCGTCTGGGTAGATGAAGCACTTGTGGTACAAGTCGTCTGGGTAGATGAAGCACTTGTGGTACAAGTCGTCTGGGTAGATGAAGCACTTGTGGTACAAGTCGTCTGGGTAGATGAAGCACTTGTGGTGCAAGTCGTCTGGGTAGATGAAGCACTTGTGGTACAAGTCGTCTGGGTAGATGAAGCACTTGTGGTACAAGTCGTCTGGGTAGATGAAGCACTTGTGGTACAACTCATCTGGGTAGATGAAGCACTTGTGGTACAAGTCGTCTGGGTAGATGAAGCACTTGTGGTACAAGTCATCTGGGTAGATGAAGCACTTGTGGTACAAGTCGTCTGGGTAGATGAAGCACTTGTGGTACAAGTCGTCTGGGTAGATGAAGCACTTGTGGTACAAGTCGTCTGGGTAGATGAAGCACTTGTGGTACAAGTCGTCTGGGTAGATGAAGCACTTGTGGTACAAGTCGTCTGGGCAGATGAAGCACTTGTGGTGCAAGTCATCTGGGTAGATGAAGCCAGTCCGGCACTCTTGGCAGCACCGGACCCCGGAGGAAAAATGGCCGTGGATTAGCTGAGGCCGGGCGCCGGTGCTGGAGGGACCGTCGCCGGCTGCTCCACGCCGCTCGACTCGCTGGCTGCTCATCTTGATTGTAGTTCTCTTCGTGGGAAGTCTTGTCTCTTCGAAGCGGTGAAGATTGTGGGAGCAGATAACAGGGCGGGCGCGGCTTATATAGCCCGCTTACAGACCTAAATGAGGAACACCTCAAAGGGGCGTGTCAGTGGCAAGTACGCTAATATGGAAAAGTCTTCAGTCTAACGCTGTCGCGTGGGGATATATCCAATAAGCGAAGCCTAAAAGGGCGGAGCTAATTGAAAATGAACAACTTGGAGCTTGATTGACTTCAAACTCAGGGAGTGCGCATAGGGGGACCTGATGGAGTGCTGTGTGTGTGTGTGTGTGTGTGTGTGTGTGTGTGTGTGGGGGGGGGGGGGGGGGGCACAGGGTGGTGCACGGGGGAAACGGGCACTGCACTAGTTACATTTTAAAGCCTTTAGGGGCCAATACCGATCGTGACCCATCTGTGTGTGGTACATACGTGAAAAATGTGCTTGCATGCATGGCAGGGGGTAACTGTACCGTTAGGGCAAGTTACTCAGGAAGTGTAATTAGTTACTCATTACTGATTAGTTATTTAAAAAGTTATCAAATGACTTTACTTATTACTTGATTTCAAAAGTAATAATTACTTGTTACATTACTACAACCTGTTCAGCCAGCTCCTTTTAGAATAGAATCCACTTTATTGGAACAATAATTAACCTTACAGGAGGAGTCAACAAACTGCCAAACTGCATACTTTTATTTATTTGTCTACCTAGGACAAAAAACGAATTGCCTTCTGGCAACGCAGTAGCCTCGCATAGCCAGACCTATCCACACTTGTTTTAGTGCTGTCCCAGCACTGGAGAAAGTAATGCAGTAACTTGAAGTTACTGATTGATCGGTAACTGTAATATAATTACTTTTGGAAATTGCAATAACTTACATTACTAGTTACTGGGAAAAGTAATACAATTACAGTAGCTAAGTTACTGCCCAACACTGTTAGCGGGGGGCTAATGATCCTAGCTGATGGGCTGATTGATAGAGAGAGAGAGAGAGAGGGGGAGAGAGAGACAGAGAGAGAGTGCACAGGCGGAGCGGTTGTGAAATCCCGCTGTAGTCTCTTGCTGACAATGGAGGAATTTCCCTCCGTCGTGAGGAACATTTTTTTCATACCAGGCATGGAGGGGCCCACGAAAGAAAACAGTCTGTCAAGAAACACTTTAGCAAGGGAAAGTTACAGTTAGTCTGTGGCTGAGCACGCGCGCGCGCGCGCGCGTGTGTGTGTGTGTGTGTGTGTGTTTGTGTGTGTGTGTGTGTCAGAGGGGGGAGGTATAAATACACACACATGTGCGAAAGTCCTTGTGTGCTGACCCCTTCAAATGCTCATAAATTCTCATAAATTCTGACGTAGATATATGAGCACGCGCGCGCTCTCCAATGGTCATGCATGTCGCCTCGTCATGTGACTGAGGTGGCATTGTAGTGGCTGTTAATGATTTATGTGTGGAGGCTGCTTTAATGCTTATGTGTGTGTGTGTGTGTGTGTGTGTGTGTGTGTGTGTGTGTGTGTGTGTGTGTGTGTGTGTGTGTCTCTGTGAGTCTGTGACTGTGACATCTTTATGAGTCATGCTGATATCGTGCGATTCCAACTAAAGGTACGGCCTACCTTATCTCCGTTGCCCCTGGCGATTAGTCTGAAAAAGACGACAATCTGTCTGGGAGCTTCCAGACAGCAGAGCCAGTGATGTCATCACTGTGCGGCCAAGCCACACCTGATAGACAAGCGGGGGGGGGGGGGGGGGGGCAGGGAGAGAGGAGAGCGGGGCCTCTAGGCCCACAGTAGTTTGAGTCCTTTACTGCCAGTAAGTAGGGGGGATAAGTGGGGAGACGGGGGCTTCAAGCATCATTAAACAGCAGAAAGACGGCCCCTAACTACGCCCCCCCCCCCCACCCACCCCCCGTTCCTTTCTCTGGACTCGTCTTTTTGCCCCTCCTTCACCATGCCCCCCCCCCCCCCCCCTCCAGATAGGGACAGATATATGGGGGAGTGCTGGGGCAGGTTGCTGGGTCTTGGTATTCACAACACTAAAAACGGTCAGCACTAGTTTTCTCAGATGAGTGGACACATAGGGTGACTTATTATGGGACACTTTTAATTAGGGGCCCCAGGAAGAATAGTCTGAGTAGTCAGACTAATGGGGATCCATAATAAACAAATAAACAAATACACTTTTTGACTTCAGGTATTGTGGGATACTTTAACTATAGAGGGTATATTTTCATGCCTGATGAGTGAAAATCAAATCTTTTTTGCTGAGTCCTACATGTAGTTTCACAGGTAGGGCTCAGTAAAAAAAAAGTTTTAATTTTCACTCATCAGACATGAAAATATACCCTCTATAGTTAAAGTGTCCCATAATAGGCCTACCTGAAGTCAAAAAGTGTCCCATAATACTATAGGATGTGTGCATGCATGTGTCTGTGTCTGAGTGTGTGTGTCTGAGTGTGTGTGTGTGTGTGTGTGTGTGTGTGTGTGTGTGTCCGTGTCCGTGTCCGTGTGTGTGTGTGTGCACTGGTACATTGTTTTTGAGCTGGAGGTTGTTTAAAGAACACACTATCGGTGCACAATTAGAGGGGACATGAGGGGAGGAAGAAAATTGTGGAGTTGTTTGTGTGTGTGTGTGTGTGTGTGTGTGTGTGTGTGTGTGTGTGCGTGCGTGCGTGTGTGTGTGCGTGCATGGGTGTGTGTGTGGAGGGTGCATGCCATGATTGCCATCTGATAAGAAAATGACAGAGAGACCATTGTATTTCATGCTCCGGCAACATAACCTGGACTATCTCAGTATACAAGCAGTGTAGCACTGTTAGTATACGCTCCATAATCTCGCTTGCCAGACTATCTCCATTTGGCGCTGTACCAGCGCAGGAGAGAGTCTGGCTCCTCTTACTCTCACTCTGGTATAGCGGGAAAAAAGGCTCCCTTATCTTTACAACCATCCACTGAAAGTACCAAGCAGGCCGACAAGCAGGCCGACTCCCTTGACCTCTCACCTCAAGATATCTGAATGAGAATGGGTTCTATGGGTCCCCATGAGTCTCCCCTTTATTGACATGTCAACTTTATGTTAATCCCATGCAAGTTCTGGCAAAAAACCATGCCGTTTTTTGCATGCAGTATAAATATGTTATTTTCGCCTATTCTAATGGAATATTTCTACGTACTGGGGTATGTGATGATGTTAGTCCCCTCGTAGCCATTTCATTGTAGTTTTTTTTTTACTTGACGTCACTGTATAAAATGACCTATTGTGATCTCTAGGATAATCACAGCCTCATGATCTTTACAACTACAAACTATAGACCTAGTCCATTCAAATGTATGGGGTGTCTAGGTACATTGAATATAAGTGGGTTTTTGTTAACCATTTTCAGAATATAGTGCTCATCAATCAATCAATCAATCAATCAATCAAATCAAAATCACACAAATCTCAAAATTTCAAGTGCAGTTTATGTGATGCAGTTCATTGATACTGCATCACAGCATCAAGTTTTCTAAATAGGTTTCTCAAGGTCTTGAGGTCTTCAGGGGTGTTTTGGGGGAATTCTGAGTGACAATTTTTGTAATCAAATCTCGAGTCATCAAAAATGGTCAAATCTGTCTAACAATGGTAATATGACGTCATTATAATAGACTTTCTCTCAGTGCCCCCGACTCTGAAATGAGACCATGCCCTCTTTCTCTCCCAGCATGCGACTGTCACCCCCTGGGCTCCATGCCCTTCCACCAGGCCGGTGGTGCGCTCTGCGACCCCACCAACGGGGACTGCATCTGCAAGCCGGGCGTAGGCGGGGCCCTCTGCGACAGGTGCATGGTGGGATACTGGGGCTTCCACGAATACGGCTGCCGACCGTGTGACTGTGCCGGAGACTGCGACCCCTTCACCGGAGACTGTATATTTGGGTGAGTTGCACGTACGTGCTCTCTCACACACATGGCCTGCACACACACACACACACACACACACACACACACACACACACACACACACACACACACACACACACACACACACACATGCACACAGACACTCAAACACACACATGCACACACACACACACACACACACACACACACACACACACACACACACACACACACACACTGATGTTTCCTCAGACATTACACACCATT
>NC_139624.1:28667784-28670284 GCF_964638095.1 Poromitra crassiceps | reverse complement strand
GATCTTCAGAGCAGACGAACTCTTCTCTGCCCTCCACTACTCAGGTACAGACATACAGAGACTGTGGGCTCTACTCAGGTACAGACATACAGAGACTGTGGGCTCTACTCAGGTACAGACATACAGAGACTGTGGGCTCTGCTCAGATACAGAGATACAGAGACTGTGGGCTCTACTCAGGTACAGAGACTGTGGGCTCTACTCAGGTACAGAGATACAGAGACTGTGGGCTCTACTCAGGTACAGAGATACAGAGACTGTGGGCTCTACTCAGGTACAGAGACTGTGGGCTCTACTCAGGTACAGAGATACAGAGACTGTGGGCTCTACTCAGGTACAGAGATACAGAGACTGTGGGCTCTACTCAGGTACAGAGATACAGAGACTGTGGGCTCTACTCAGGTACAGAGACTGTGGGCTCTACTCAGGTACAGAGATACAGAGACTGTGGGCTCTACTCAGGTACAGACATACAGAGACTGTGGGCTCTACTCAGGTACAGACATACAGAGACTGTGGACTCTACTCAGGTACAGACATACAGAGACTGTGGGCTCTGCTCAGGTACAGACATACAGAGACTGTGGGCTCTACTCAGGTACAGACATACAGAGACTGTGGGCTCTACTCAGGTACAGACATACAGAGACTGTGGGCTCTGCTCAGATACAGAGATACAGAGACTGTGGGCTCTGCTCAGATACAGAGATACAGAGACTGTGGGCTCTGCTCAGATACAGAGATACAGAGACTGTGGGCTCTACTCAGGTACAGACATACAGAGACTGTGGGCTCTACTCAGGTACAGAGACTGTGGGCTCTACTCAGGTACAGAGACTGTGGGCTCTACTCAGGTACAGACATACAGAGACTGTGGGCTCTACTCAGGTACAGAGACTGTGGGCTCTACTCAGGTACAGAGATACAGAGACTGTGGGCTCTACTCAGGTACAGAGACTGTGGGCTCTACTCAGGTACAGAGATACAGAGACTGTGGGCTCTACTCAGGTACAGACATACAGAGACTGTGGGCTCTACTCAGGTACAGAGATACAGAGACTGTGGGCTCTAATCAGATACAGAGACTGTGGGCTCTATTTTGCGCCCAGTGCAAGGCACAAGGCGTTGTCATTGCTAGTTTCTAGCATTTAAAATCAACTTTTCTATTATTACTACTGGGTCGCTGAAACGCGTCCGTTGATGTTCTGCAGTGGTTCCCAATCTGGAGTACGTGTACCCCTAGGTACACGAGAACGGGGAAAATGGAAAAATGGAAATAAATCATGAAAATGAATGAAACGTTAAAATAAATCTGCTCAGGAGGCACTAATTGCAACTCTTTCACAATTTTTTTTATTTTGTAATGTTATATTCTTCAAAAGGTGGGTTATCATTCGTTCACTGCATTTTATAAAATGGCTCTCTCAAATCAAGCAATCTGATTGGTTCACAGCTGTGGTATATTTAGCATATACCACAGCTAGAGCCGCATTCCCGGAACACTCCGCCTCTGAGAAAACAAATGGTAGCTAGCTAGCCATGACCCGCCACCGTCGCCATCCTGAGGAAAGAAATATCGTGCTCCTAAGCCAACCCGTGTCACCATAATACCCAGAGTGCCTTGCGATAGTGTTTACTGTCGTCTCCTGCTAGTAACGTCATCAGTATGCTACAGCTGAGCTAGCAAGCTAACGTTCATTCGCTAGATAGTAGCTACCTACCGAAATGGAAACATTTAAGGTGAATTTTGCCGGGGTGGCTTATCTATGAACGACTGGATTGAGCAGTGCCTACCGGACACGTTATCTCCAGAAGAAAAGCCAGCTAGCTAGCCTCAGACCTAACGTTAACCTAACGTTAGCTGTCTGTCACTAAGCCTGTCTAGCTGATGTTACGTTCAGCAACTGCATCGGTTCAGGGAGCCAGGGACTATTTTAGTACGTGGAAGAGTATGATTTATGAATAACAGCCATTTAAATTGGAGTTGTTTATTCCTTTCATATTGCCATACTTGGTAACCGTTTTATAAAAGCAATAGCTCACTTCAGGCCATGATGCTTATGCTTATTATACCACACCCAAGGTGCTTATATTATGCTTATTATACCACACCTAAGGGTGTTTTCTCCCTCCGCCTACGGCGTTGGGCGAAGCACGACCCTTAGGTGTGGTATAAAAGCATATACCGCAGTCTGTCGTGAACTATTGCTTAAATATGCTATCCATGTAGTTTTATTGCAGCAGGTAAGCAACATGTTGTAGTCGGGTAACGGGGGTACTTGGGTTCAGAAAGCAGGGAAAGGGGTACTGAACCCAAAAGGTACTGACCCAATGGGGTCCTCCTGACCCAAAGTAAGATTTTGAATACTATAAACTAGCAATGACAACGCCTTGCACCTTGCACTGGGTGCAAAATAGGGCCCTGTGTGTGTGCGTGCGTGCGTGCGCTCTGTGTGTGTGTGTGTGTGTGTGTGTGTGTGTGTGTGTGTATTTGTGTGTC
>NC_139624.1:28660284-28662784 GCF_964638095.1 Poromitra crassiceps | reverse complement strand
TTACCCCCACGTGAATGTATTTGCCTGTTTGTGAACGCGCTTGTGTGTGTGTGTGTGTGTGTGTGAGAGTGAGAGTGAGAGAGAGAATGGCGGAATGCAAGGTATATTACGAGCACAGTCCAATTTCAGTCCAACTCTTTAGCTTTTCCTTTAGGTCGCCACCTAATGGTTGTGTACACGTTAATGCAGTGGTTCTCAACGTGGAGTCCAGGGACCAGCAGGGGTCCTTGGGGGGGTTCCAGGGGAATGAACACAATTAGACGATGTAGAAGAATGACTGTTCTGAGAAAATCATATGTAACAATAAAAATGCTCTCAGACTTGGGCTTGAGAGACAAAACCTCATCAAACGGGGGTCCGTGGCGCTAATGTGGACTGAATGAGGACTAATGTGGACTAAATGAGGGGTCCTCAATATGATAAAGGTTGAGAATCACTGCTTTAATGCATTAGAAACAGCACCTACAAAGACTATGATAGAGCGTTATGTCTATAGTGATTCATCATCATGATACACTCCACCGGGTAACTCTGCTGCATCCACCATTCATGATATTCCTTCCTTTGTGCTCTTGTACAGTATTATTTGTGTATATCTATATAAATATTATTGTTCATCTCGTTCTCCCTCTGGTGTCTTTTTGTTGGCGTATGGTCATGTGGTCAGCTTGCCGCAATCTGCCTTTGGAGTTGAAAGCTTGTTGCAGAGGGGAACTGTTGGCTGACACGCACGCCAAATCATAACGCACGCACGCAGTACACACACCAAATCATAACGCACGCACGCAGTATACACACCAAATCATAACGCACGCACGCAGTATACACACCAAATCATAACGCACGCACGCAGTACACACACCAAATCATAACGCACGCACGCAGTATACACACCAAATCATAACGCACGCACGCAGTATACACACCAAATCATAACGCACGCACGCAGTATACACACCAAATCATAACGCACGCACGCAGTATACACACCAAATCATAACGCACGCACGCAGTATACACACCAAATCATAACGCGCGCACGCAGTACACACACCAAATCATAACGCACGCACGCAGTACACACACCAAATCATAACGCACGCACACAGTATACACACCAAATCATAACGCACGCACACAGTACATACACCAAATCATAACGCACGCATGCAGTACACACACCAAATCATAACGCACGCACGCAGTATACACACCAAATCATAACGCACGCACACAGTACACACACCAAATCATAACGCATGCAAGCAGTACACACACAGACTCAACGCGCACACGCAGTATACACACCAAATCATTATCGGCCCCCCCCCCTCTCTCACACACACACACCCCAACACCAACACACACCTACCGTCCTCTCCACGTCCCGTCCAATGAAGTAATCTATCACTGTCACTCCCAAAACACTCTCCCCTGCGTTCACACAGCGCCATAGAATGTCGACCATAACAGGGAGGCCCGGGGTGACTGAGCACGCACTCTGTTTGGGTTCAGGGAGAGTGAGTGTGTATGTGTTTGTGTGTGTTACCATCACACGCTTTCCTCCACGCTCTCTGTGACGTGGTTGGCCAGGACGTGCGGACACATTCCTGACGCGCCGAGCTGGGTCAAAGGTCGTTCACCTGTCTGCCAACCCCGCCCACGAGGGCCTGTTGCAGGGAAAGTGAAGGGGGAGCGGGTGTCTCTCTCTGTCGTCCGCCGCAAAGGGTCCCATGCAGCTCCTAGTTTGCGTTTCCAGGCAATAGCAGACCGGGGTGAGCGAGGCAGTAACAGACCGGGGTGAGCGAGGCAGTAACAGACCAGGGTGAGCGAGGCAGTAACAGACCGGGGTAAGTGAGGCAGTAACAGACCGGGGTGAGTGAGGCTGTAACAGACCGAGGTGAGTGAGGCAGTAACAGACTGAGGTGAGTGAGGCAGTAACAGACCGGGGTGAGTGAGGCTGTAACAGACCGGGGTGAGTGAGGCAGTAACAGACCGAGGTGAGTGAGGCAGTAACAGACAGGGGTGAGTGAGGCAGTAACAGACCGGGGTGAGTGAGGCAGTAGCAGACCGAGGTGAGTGAGGCAGTAACAGACTGAGGTGAGTGAGGCTGTAACAGACCGAGGTGAGTGAGGCAGTAACAGACTGAGGTGAGTGAGGCAGTAGCAGACCAGGGTGAGCGAGGCAGTAACAGACCGGGGTGAGCGAGGCAGTAACAGACCGGGGTGAGCGAGGCAGTAACAGACCGGGGTGAGTGAGGCAGTAACAGACTGAGGTGAGTGAGGCTGTAACAGACCGGGGTGAGTGAGGCAGTAACAGACCGGGGTGAGTGAGGCAGTAACAGACCGGGGTGAGCGAGGCAGTAACAGACCGGGGTGAGCGAGGCAGTAACAGACCGGGGTGAGTGAGGCAGTAACAGACTGAGGTGAGTGAGGCTGTAACAGACCGGGGTGAGTGAGGCAGTAACAGACCGGGGTGAGTGAGGCAGTCACAGACCGGG
>NC_139624.1:28587784-28655284 GCF_964638095.1 Poromitra crassiceps | reverse complement strand
GAAAGGTTGGGAACCCCTGATCTGCAGCGAATGTCACCAGTATAACCTGCATGAAGCTATAATAGCTAGCTAGACCCACACGTCACACCAGAGTAAAAAAAAAAACCCAATTCATAGAAGGTACAACCATAGACTGTAGCCTATAAAAAGGTACAAACTATAAGGCCATTAAAACATCTAATATGGTTTAGTGAACACACACGCACACGCACGCACGCGCGCATGCACGCACACGCACGCACGCACGCACGCACGCACGCACACACACACACACACACACACACACAAATTATTTTTATAACTAGATTTTAGAAATGTTTTATTATACATATTATTTATATGCACTATGTTATAGTAAATGTTTTGAAGCCAAATAATTTTAATCCATATGATAAAATGTAGTGGGTTTCTGAAATGTTACATTTTCTATGCTGTTTCTGATACACAGCCATGTTAATAAAATCATTGAGATGCTACACTGGCATGTGCATGGTATGCACTGCCCTCTAGTGGTGAATATAGTACATTTTATAAATCGTTTTATCTAGTTTGGTAAGCAGTGATTTTGTCCTGTCCCAGTCTTTTATTGTCTTTTACAGTCTTATTTGGCTTGTTGATCATTTCCATGCAAAGTTTTTGCAAGTAATATTACAATTTATCAAGGATTAACTGTTCAGGTTTGCAAGGTAAGGACAATTTGGGCATTCAGAAACAACATTAACCAAAGCAAACATACATAACATGCATACATGCATGCATACATACATACATACATACATACATACATACATACGTACTGTTGTTGCGTGTCCCTAGATGGCACAGTGCCAGCCAGCTGTTTGTCAGTGTAGGTATACCTACATTTATATATATTTCTCCCCCCCCCCCCCCCCCCCCCCCCCAATTTTTTTATCCCATTTTATCCCCAGGATTTCTCAATCCTGGTTGCTACTCCACCCTCTGCCGATCTGGGGAGAGCCGAGACTGGCTCCATGCTTCCTCCGAGACATGGGCAGTCAGCCAGCCGCTTCTTTTCACCTGACAGAGGAAGCTTCACCGGTAGGACATAGCACGTGGGAGGTTCACGCTATTCCAACCAGTTCCCCTCCCTCTGAACAGGCGCCCTTAACAACCAGAGGAGGAACCACATTAGCAACCAGGATATTGCATGTTTTTGTGAAGGGGGTTCCTATGTGAAGGAAACCCCCGGGAGGCACGGGGAGAACATGCAAACTCCACACAGAAAGGCCCTTTTGCCGACCCCACCCGGGCGGTGGGCACTCGAGGACATGCGGACGGGCACGCATTCCTTCAGCGTTCACCTCGTCCCAGGTGGGAATCGAACCCACGACCTTCGAGCTGTGAGGCGATAGTGCTTACCACTGCACCACCGTACCTCCCATGTATACCTACATTTAAAGCACTTTTAAGAAACCTCATGTACAGATTTATGTGTCGTCTAGAGATGACTCGATGAACAGTGTTATTGTGGCCTTAAGTAATCCTGTCAAAAGTAGCACCAGGTTCAACTCAACCATGTGGCAACATTGGCGAAAGAGCCTCTATGTATGACTGCAATCTTGATATCAAGGTCTGTTTTTATATTTTTTCTACGTTTTGTATTGTATTGTATAGTGTTATGTTCTCCTATGGACCTTCCTAAGTGTCTGGAATAAAGTTGAATTGATGATACATACGCATAATATGCATGCATGCATGCATACATACATACATACATACATACATACCATGCATAATCATACATACATACATACATACATACATACATACATACATAATGTACATACATACATACATACCATGCATTCATACATACATACATACATAGATAGATACATACTGTACATACATAGCGTTACATACATACATACATACGCATAATATGCATGCATGCATACATACATACATACATACATACATACATCATACATACATACATACATCATACATACATACATTACATACATCATACATACATTACATACATACATACATCATACATACATACATACATACATACATTATACATACATACATACATACATACATCATACATACATTACATACATACATCATACATACATTACATACATACATACATCATACATACATACATACATACATACATACATACATACATACATTATACATACATTACATACATCATACATACATACATACATACATAATGTACATACATCATACATACATACATACATACATACATACATACATCATACATACATTACATACATACATACATACATCATACATACATACATACATACATCATACATACATCATACATACATACATACATACATACATCATACATACACCATACATACATACATACATACATACATACATACATACATACATACATACATACATACATACATACATACATATACATACATCATACATACACCATACATACATACATACATACATACATACATACATCATACATACATCATACATACATACATACATACATACATACATACATACATACATACATACATACATACATACATACATACATATACATACATCATACATATGTCATACATCATACACATACCATGCATTCATACATACCATGCATGCATACATAGCCTACACAACATGTATGCATGCATGTTGTGTATGTATGCAATGTATGTTTTGCGGTCTCGTGACGTCATGCTGATTCCTCGTGTAGCCTAGGCTACTAGTGTAGCTACTACTGTAATCCATCCTAACATTACATTTCAACAATCAGTAGGCTATAACTACTACGGTTAACAGTACTAGCGTTGTCTCTCATTAATGAGCCCTTTTAACGTTAGACTAACCTGACATTGAACCAACAATAATGTCTTCGTAATCATGTAACGTTAGTTTAAAAACACAAACATATTTTAAGAGAAGCTAACATTTTACATAGCCATATTTCCTAACGTTATGAATCACCTTTACATAGCCATATTTCCTAACGTTATGAATCCCCATCACCACTACCACCACCACCAACAACAACAACAACAACAACAACAACAACAACAACAACAACGTCACGACGTATCGAGGACGCGCTCACCAACACCGCGCGACAGCGTCAGTGACTGACAAGATGGCGATCATTTTAGAAGCAGAGGAGCTGCGGTGAAGCAGAGCTCGGTATGATATTTTCGTATTACTTGGAATTATTTATAACACACACGTAACAATGTAGACGACGACTCACTTGTTGTGCTTTATACTCATGTGTATGTTGATTTAGAACGCTGAACGTGACGTTGGAAACTGACCTCTGGCTAAACGCTTGAACTTGTTAGGATTATCGTAGGCTAGCTAATCGTATGCTTGGGTAGCTCATGTTAGCTAGCAAGTGGCAAGCTAGTTGCGAGCCTAGCTAATGTTAGCAGCAAGGACAGAAAGCGACTCGCTAGTCCCATGAACAAGTAACAATATCACCCAATGTAGCTGGCGTCTATTTATGTTTACAGCACTTCTATGTCAAACTATTATAACATTGTTATTGGCTTCGATTTTCTTGGTCTATGATCCCAGTATGTTGTAATCGCAACTAACGTTACTTATCGCTGTGTGATAAGTAGCTAAGCTAGTGATATCGCTAACGCTAGCTATCCGAAAGCTAACGTAACCTTCCACTAAACTCCTCGTATCTCGTATTGACATTGTGCGGAGAACAGTTTGTTGGACAGCCGTCGCTAATTGATTGTGTTTTGTTGTGTGTGTGTGCGTGCGTGCGTGATTCTTTTTTGTAAATATATATTTTTTTTTACCAGCGTGCTAAACCAGCCTAGTGCTAGTTAGCTGTTGGGCTGAGTGCCCAGCCACTTCTAGACCATGCAGTCACAAGGACAAACCAGGCAAGGCGCGCTAACTGACTGCTAAAAACTTTGGTACTCCGAAATATATGTAATAACACAGTCTCGGCACTAATGTTCATATTTGATACCGTTCGTTTTTACACGTGACTAGTTCATTCGTAAAAGGTTCATAGTGGACGTGGAACAATTAACGTTACATTATGATGTGGATTAACGTTAGTCTTCTCGTATCGACACTGATCTGGACCGTGGACAACATTACTGACTGACAGACAGTAGAGTGAGACACGCTATTCTGTATCCGCAACAAGATACAACATGAAAGGGTTTGTTGTTCCACTTCTGGTATGATGTGATAATCTTCATGATGCATTTAGTCATACTTTAGACCGTTAGTCTGCCCTGCAGAGCCTTCATAGGAATGAGGACTTATTTATATCATCACAGGGTAGCCGTCTGGAATGGTAACATGGTGGTCTACTCGTAAACACTTATTGGATAAACACATGACTCTTGCATTTGACTGCTAAACAAACACCTACCTACTTAGCCCAGAATACTATTGAGTCAAACTTTGATAGTGATATGACATGAAGGGGTTGTAGAGCTGACAAATCTCAGACTAAACATTTATGAAGTTAGAAGCCCAAAGGATTTGTCCTTTCCTACACTGTTATGTGTACACATCTCTCTTCTATCTCGGTCTCTCCATCACATTCCCTCCCTGTTATCTGGGCTTCCTAGCTCTTGTCTTTTCTTTCCTCGGCTCATCCTCTCTTCATTCCTTGTGAAGGCAGTCCTGTACAGACAAAGGGTGCACCACCCTCCAAGTGCAGCCCACTTTTGTTGGCCACTTGGTCCTCTTTTGCCCCCAGTGGGGGTTGATGGTCCAGACCAGACCATAGACTGTATACGGTTCAGACCCACTCAAGGATCAACAGTTTCTCACCTGTGGTACATGTACAATACACCAACCCCCAGGCAGGGATATGTAAACATGCAGGTTTTAAGATGAGATTTTTTTTATTGCATTTTACCCCTGTTTGTTTGATTTGAGTTCAGCTTTCTGTGATGTTTTCTCTCTCATTGAAGCAAATAGCCATAAAGTAACATTTAAAGTTGCTGTTCTTATGATGTCACGTGTATTTTTGCACAGGTTTTTACATTAACATGATCTGTACTCCACAGTAGTGCCAATGAGTTTGGAGGAATATGTCCATGTTCATGTAAAATCACCCAGGGCTTTGTCACTGTGCCTAGTGCAGTGCTACCAAGTTCTGATTTATTATTCACTATCAATGGAGAAACTCCAAGATTTATTTTGATTGTGTTTACAAATCTAGACCAAACAGTCCATGATAACTTCAACGACAGACTCAGTAGGCATGTTTATCAGCCAGTTATTTTCCTGTTTGGGCATGTTGCTATTGGGAAATGCTAAAGCTTGCTTGTCACCTGGCAGTTTGCCTTTGTTTATCATGTCCAGCTATCGCCTCATGAACCTAATACAGCTGTTTCCAGATCAATTTCACTGTTCTTCAAAACAATCAACTCCCTGCTCCTCTCTTTCTATGCAATGTATTCATCTTGACTACCCGGATCTGTTCTCTCTCCTCTCTAGATAAAACCATGCCCTGGGAGGGTCCCATTTCTCAGCTCACCATGGTCGCCATGGTGATCTGAATCTAGTGTGAAGCGCTGACACACACGCGCGCAGACGGTCCATATTGACTGACACAGCCAGCCAGCTGGGCAGGCAGGCTTGTGTAATGGACAGGTGTAAGCATGTGGGGCGGCTGCGGCTGGCCCCAGACCACTCCATCCTCAACCCCCAGAAGTGGCACTGTGTGGACTGCAACACCACGGAGTCTGTATGGGCCTGCCTAGGCTGCGCTCATGTGGCGTGCGGGCGCTACATCGAGGAGCATGCTCTGCAGCACTTCCAGCAGCAGCGCCACCCGTTGGCCATGGAGGTTAATGAACTTTATGTTTTCTGCTACTTGTGTGATGACTACGTCCTGAATGATAATGCCACTGGAGACCTTAAGCTGCTCCGAAGTACACTCAGCGCCATTCAGAGCCAGAGCTACGAGGTCACCACCCGCAGTGGGCGCACCCTCCGCTCGGCCAGCGCCGCCCCCTACGCCCTCATGCCATCCGGTACCCGCGCGCTGCAGCTGAGGGACGAGGACAGGATGTTCACGGCCCTCTGGCACCGCCGCAGAGCGCTTATGGGACGCATTTTCCGCTCTTGGTTTGGACTGACTGAGGGTGGAAAGAAGAGGGAGCAGCAAGAGAGAAAGCAGGAGGAAGAGGAGGAGGAGGCGGAGGAGCGGAAAAGGGAGGTGAGGGAGAGGAGGCGGGCTTTGAAGAGGCAGCAGCAGGTGGAGCTGGAGAGTGCCCCTTCCAGGAAGAGCCGCCGCCTACGGAGGAAGAGCCAGAGAGTTGTGGACTCGGCTGTCATTATTAAAACCTCTTGCAGGACACGCAAAAAGACAAAAACCTCTCTGCCCTCCCCCCTCACACGCAAGGCAAGGACTCAAAGCCCTGCCCCTGCTACCCCCAAGAAATTGGAACGACCCAAAAAGGTCCAGCCAACCCCCAAGAAGCGCACCCCTTCTTCCACCACCAAATCTAAGCCCAAAGCCTCTTTAGCACCCACCCGTACTGCACACCACACCCCTGTCCGCCGCAAGCAAAGCACCAAACAGGGCGGCTCACAAAGCACCAAACAGGGCGGCTCACAAAGCACCAAACAGGGCGGGTCACCCTTCAAGCGACGTCCCATAGTCACTCGTGGAGTGACGGGCCTGAGGAACTTGGGAAACACCTGTTATATGAACTCCATCCTGCAGGTGCTTAGCCACCTTCACATTTTCAGGGAGTGCTTCATGCACCTGGATCTGACCCAGGCACTGGAGCTACTGGCTTCTGCCGTCCACGGCCAACTGGCGGGGAAGGCCTCGTCCCAGTCCCCTCCAGCCCAGAGGAAGGGGCTCCAGGCCAGCTCGGGCTCCGGGGCCGGGCTGAGCGGCGGGGCCTCGCGGGCCCGCAGCATGGAGCTGATACAACCTAAAGAGCCCAGTTCAAAGTACATCTCCCTCTGCCACGAGCTGCACACCTTGTTCCAGGTGATGTGGTCGGGCAAGTGGGCGCTGGTATCGCCTTTTGCCATGCTCCATTCAGTGTGGCAGCTGATCCCAGCTTTCCGGGGCTACGGTCAGCAGGACGCCCAGGAGTTCCTGTGTGAGCTGCTGGACAAGGTGCAGCGGGAGTTGGAGAGCACTGGCAGGCATACACCCACCGCAGGTGTCCCCCACACACAGAAGAGACTCATCAAGCAGGTGCTCAACGTCGTCAACACTATCTTCCATGGCCAGCTCCTGAGCCAGGTATGACACATAATATATTATCACACAAACACACTAGTGTTGCACGGTATATAGACATTTCTATACTTTTTCGATACTTTTTGCTAAAAACGGTTCGGTATTAGAAGTTCAGAAAGTTCGGTACCATCACTTTAACTAGCCGTTGTTGTGCCTTTAAAAGGAAGTTGCGGATTCCCTTGTTTAAAAATGTTACACACGACGCAGCAAATAAACAAACTCGGGTTTCCCCGTGTCTCTGCCATCACACTGGACATCAACACTAGCGGGAGACTTCTCCCACTCCCTCAAATATACAGTCATGTTACGTAACATTAACAGTAGAACCCGACCAATATGGATTTTTGTGACCGATACTGATTTTAGGGGGGGGGGGGGTCACAAATAACCGATATGGCGGGCGATATTAGGGATGCACCGATCCACATTTTTTCACTTCCGATCTGATTCCGATACCTGAATTTGGATATCTGCCGATACCGATATTATGCCGATACCAATATTTTTCTTGAATATACAGTATAGGTAAAGATTTGGCCAATTAAAGATTTTTTTTTCAATATACCTTGCTAAAAGCAGACAAAATTAAGAAAATATACAAGTCAAAGAAGGATACTATTATACATCGGCAAATTACGGCCAGCCCCCCCTGTGCTGGAATTGCAAAAAAAAATAAACGATTCCGATCCGTGAATTAGTGCCAATATCAGCACCCGATATTGGATCGGATCGGCCCCATCCCTAGGCGATATAGTGAATTTTTTTGCTTGAATGAAAATTTACCTTTTTCTATGGGGTGAACTGATTACATTTTGGTGTCAAAGGTCACTGTGATCTCATGGACACCATTTTCAGCTCGGTAACACCCTATCTCAGTAACACCGTGACGAAATTTCTTCTCATTTGGCTCAAACGTCAAAGTCTGGACAGACATGCATGTCGACCGCTCACTTGGTGGTGGAGGAATATATCCGCGGTGCGGTCGTACATTTTTTTTTTTTAAGTAGCTCCCATCCTAAAAAGTGTGGGCACCCCTGCTGCTCTATGGTCTTTATTAAAGTGTGGGCACCCCTGCTCTATGGTCTTTAAAGTGTGGGCACCCCTGCTGCTCTATGGTCTTTATTAAAGTGTGGGCACCCCTGCTGCTCTATGGTCTTTATTAAAGTGTGGGCACCCCTGCTGCTCTATGGTCTTATTAAAGTGTGGGCACCCCTGCTGCTCTATGCTCTTTATTAAAGTGTGGGCACCCCTGCTCTATGGTCTTTAAAGTGTGGGCACCCCTGCTCTATGGTCTTTAAAGTGTGGGCACCCCTGCTCTATGGTCTTTATTAAAGTGTGGGCACCCCTGCTGCTCTATGCTCTTTATTAAAGTGTGGGCACCCCTGCTGCTCTATGCTCTTTATTAAAGTGTGGGCACCCCTGCTGCTCTATGCTCTTTATTAAAGTGTGGGCATCCCTGCTGCTCTATGGTCTTTATTAAAGTGTGGGCACCCCTGCTGCTCTATGCTCTTTATTAAAGTGTGGGCACCCCTGCTGCTCTATGGTCTTTATTAAAGTGTGGGCACCCCTGCTGCTCTATGCTCTTTATTAAAGTGTGGGCACCCCTGCTGCTCTATGGTCTTTATTAAAGTGTGGGCACCCCTGCTGCTCTATGGTCTTTATTAAAGTGTGGGCACCCCTGCTGCTCTATGGTCTTTATTAAAGTGTGGGCACCCCTGCTGCTCTATGCTCTTTATTAAAGTGTGGGCACCCCTGCTGCTCTATGGTCTTTATTAAAGTGTGGGCACCCCTGCTGCTCTATGGTCTTTATTAAAGTGTGGGCACCCCTGCTGCTCTATGGTCTTTATTAAAGTGTGGGCACCCCTGCTGCTCTATGGTCTTTATTAAAGTGTGGGCATCCCTGCTGCTCTATGGTCTTATTAAAGTGTGGGCACCCCTGCTGCTCTATGGTCTTTATTTTTGTGCTCCTCCAGTCGTCGTGTGCATCACAAGAGACTGAAAATCTGCACATTTCAAGCGTTCAATGTGCGCCTCTCAATCTTTTCATTGACACTTATTATGATTGGAAAAATTGCCTTTGCACCCCCCTGATGATGACAATGATCACTATACCTAGTAAATCTTCAAAAGTCTGTTGGTTGAAGTTTCTATCAGACTTCAAAATAAGCTCACTTCTAACAGATTGTCACCCCAGAAGCTGTCTCTCGGAGCAACACCTTCACAGCAATAGATGTGTGTACATGTCAGAAGCAAACCTCAGAAAAATCGACCTTGGTCCGAAAAAATAAAAGCCACAGTATCGCTCAGCGAAACTTCGTCGTTGGTATGCACGGTTGCATTGACTAGGTTCGAAAAAATACTATTGATGTCCAATTTAATCGCACAGAATTTTTTAAATTCTGGTATTGATTCAGAGTCACTGCCTCACATTGCATGGGAATGGGAACTCTATTATGGATCCTTGAAAAGTCATGGGAAAGTTTTGAAATGTTATCCATGCAAATGTGTGGGAACCCTGGACTGTAGTAGTTACTAGTGGTTGTAGAGGCGGGGATCTGGACCACTACACCCATCTCCAGTGATGTGCTCATGTCTTGATCTCCCTCACACACATTCAGGTGACGTGCCTGGCCTGTGACCATCGCTCCAACACTGTGGAGCCGTTCTGGGACCTGTCACTGGAGTTCCCTGAGCGCTATCACAGTAACAGCAGGGAGTCTGCCGCGCAGCTTTCGTGCCGGCTGACGGAGATGCTGGCCAAGTTCACGGAGACCGAAGCCCTGGAAGGCAACATCTACGCCTGTGACCAGTGCAACAGTGAGTTAAATTAATACATACACTTTCTCGTTTTCAAAACGTTACCTTAAAGACTCAAATTCGATGAAATTGTCGATAATATTAGTTTAATTTCTTAGGTAAGAGACCTTGTATAAGCCCATTAGGGTTTCTTGTCTCTACCCGCGCAATCTTTTTATCCACTTATTTCCTTTTGTTTGTTGTTGTTTTTACTATGTGCAAATAAATAAACTAAACTAAAAGAAGAATGACAAGGTTGGATACCTGGAATTAATGTGTCTTATACCCAGATTGTGGCTAGCTAGGTCTGATTTAGCTACACCACGTGACATAAACAGGTGTCTCTGGTGTACACAAATCTGACTACTCTTTCCATTGCCAAAACAGGGATTGTCGCTCACCTAATCTCTTCAAATAAAATTTACATCTTTTAAAATTGACAGTAAACACCATGTCTCACTTGTTCCTTGGTTTATTTTTTCTTCAGTAATGTCAACATGAGATTGAAAATGAAATGTTGATTAATGTGTGTGTTGTTCTTATTAAAAAATAAATAAACAAAGAAAAAAAAATGAATTCGAGCAAATATAAGTTTCGCACTTTAGATATTGACTTGCACATTTGTAAATCCTTGGACCTTTGTAAATCCTTTCTGTGAATTAAAATGTAGGACATGTGTGCAAGCATTTTCTGCTAGTGTAAATTGTAACATAAAAGTTTGGCGTTAGGGGGAGATCAATGCTGGTTGAAGCATGTGTTTCTAGCAGCTTGTGCAACCCTCTGTCTGGAGAGTATTTGAAGGCCAAGGTGCACCCCAGTGGTGTAACGTGTTAATGCTTTCCCTCTCATGTGTGCAGCTATGCGCCGGCGGATCTCCTCCAAACCAGTCATCCTGACCGAAGCACAAAAACAGCTGATGGTCCACAAACTGCCTCAGGTTCTGCGGCTTCACCTCAAACGCTTCAGGTACGATGACGTCACACCAACAGCTGATTGACCTATTCACCTTATCATTTGCCCATATCATGACACTTATGCATAACGTCATTTTGTAATCATTGTTCTGTTTTAGACACGGAAGTAGATTACTCCTACCTTTATCATTTTTAGAGTTGCCAAAAAGCAAGAGTTGTTTTCAAGCAAAAAAAACAAACTGTTCATGACAATTCATGATTTTGCACATCTCTGTTATGTGAAAACCATATACTCTAACTACAATTTTGTTGATTTTCGTTTGTTATTTTCAATGGTCCTCTATGGATTGAGAAGATTCTCTGACCCTTGCTTTATAAAACCCTTTCAAAACACTGGATAAACTCAGAAATACATGGTGGTCAAGCTAAAGAGAAGGAATGTTTATGTTTTGACAGTGACGTTATGTTAATAGTTTACTAACATGAGTAGATATTGAAATCAGTGGTAATGATTATCATGTTATTCATTTTGTCCATATTGCCCAGCCCTAGTAAAACGTATGCACCGTTGCGATCGGTCTAACAACTTGTCCGTTGACCGGCCCTCTGCTTTGCGATTGGTCCTCAGGTGGTCTGGTCGGAACCACCGGGAGAAGATCGGAGTCCATGTCAGCTTCGACCAGCTACTCAACATGGAGCCCTACTGCTGCCGAGACCCATTGCCCAGTCCCACCAGCTCGCCATGCCCAAAACACTTCCTCTACCAACTCTCCGCTGTGGTGATGCATCACGGGAAGGGCTTTGGCTCCGGCCACTACACTGCCTACTGCAAAAACACAGAGGGGGGTGAGTAGTTGATTTAGTTTGACTGTTTATTCATTTGCCCATAGTAAAATCAACAACAAAAGCAAGGAAATAAGTGGTCAAAAATCCTTTATTTATCCCCATGGGGAAATTCATCCTCTGCATTTGACCCATCCTCTACTAGGAACCTTCCTAGAACTGCCCATTCTTTGTTTAAATAGCCTAGCCTACATAGTTTGTCAGTGCTGAAAAGCAGGGCAGGAACAGGTTGGTCAAATGAAAGAGGATTCCTTGATTTAGAGAGTCGACCACAAGACATTTAAGCAACCTGAATTCCTGCAAAAGAGTGAAAGTGGGTGATTAAAATAGGCATTAACATTGTCAACTATGGGAATCACTTTTCACCATTTTTGTTTGGTTATCAGTTTGTATAAGCACACATACTGTATAAATAATGAAATATTAATCATGGAAAAAAGGTTATAAGCAGGTGTACTTGTGTATGACTCTGTGCAAAGTGAAGTGGTGCGAAAGCGTTAAGCCCAAAACTCACCGAGCCTCTGTTCACTCTTCATATGATGTGCAGGACGTTGCGGGTGTGGTACTCAAACTATTTCCCCAAGGTTGGCAGGTCTGATAGCGAGCCTTGACCAGTGTGGGCTTTTTGAAGACCAATACAGATATTTTCAGATTGAAGAAGATGATGATGATGATGATGATGATGATGATGATGATGATGATGATGATGATAATGATGATAACCCCTCGCCTTCCTCTCCTGCAGGCTTCTGGGTTCACTGTAATGACTCTAAGCTGAATGTGTGTTCTGTGGAGGAGGTTTGCCGTGCCCAGGCCTACATCCTCTTCTACACGCAACGTGTCACTCAGGACAAAGACCGGCCGCTATAGGACCATCCACTGACCCCGCCTCCACCCGCTGCATCCTGACCACTCAGCGACAAGATATCAGCACAGCCCCCAATTGCTCTCTCTCGTTTCTGGGCAATCTATATTCTGAGAGGATAGGTCTCTGAGTATATTTAAAAGAGGAAAAAAGAGACTCCTTTTTAAAACATGGTTCTGCTTTGTGAACCTCTTGTATATGGTGTTTATATGTTGGTATTTTTTGAGTCAGAAAAAAACTCGATTGTGTTTTGATTGTGTACAGCTGTATTTTTTAAAGACAGTATCAGCCAAGGTGTGTCCCAGTAGCAGCCAACAGACTTGTGCCAGGTGTACTGTACTGTACTACGTCCCAAGTGTCCTCGACTAGTACAGGTGTATCCAGGTGTCTGCCTACCTGCACTCATTGGCTCGTCAATTGTAAATGCTGTTCATCAATTTGAATCAACTGAAATGTGTCTCAGTCACTTTAGCAAAACTGGATGTAGATGGCACTAGGTTGTAAAATGTCATTCGCTATTCCCAGTTTAAAAATGGCCTCCCTGTTCCCTAGAGTCTAGACATATGTGTGTAGATGGCTAAAGCTTGGATAGATATCAACAAGCTTATGTTTACATAATCATGGTCCTTGTCCAGTCCTGCCAGAAATGCACTAATGTCTACGGAACAGGTTGTCAATGTTGTTTCTGCTCAGACCCAATTTTGGTGCTAAAGTTAAAAGGAAGGTGGTGTAGTTTTGTTACTTTAAGGCTCTTCTGGGTCTGTCAGCAAACACATTGTGATTGGCGCACCTCAAGCCAAAGCATGGGGCAAGTGTTTGGATTCTCTCAGCTTTCCCAAAATCGTTCAACTTTCTTTTCTTTTCTTTTTATCTAAATGCATCTATAAGTCTCCAATGTGATGTTTTTGGCTAAATGCTGCCCCCTATCTGCTTCAGAATGTAAATTGTCTTCAGTCAGTCTGAAGTTTTCCCCAACAGATGCTAAGTGTTCTAGAAAAGTGCCCTTTTTGTTGAAAAAGCAAATCTATTTTTATAGTTCCTTTCCTAGGAAAATAGTTTATATGGATTCAGCAACATATCAACACCGCTGCAGTCCCACCCAGGCCAGCATTTAGAATGTATTTTTATACAATCCTCAGAGGTTGCTTTAGAAAAGAGGCCATTGACTGTTTTTAAGAAGTTTTATATAGCAGCTGATTCTTTCACCCACTTGATTGTTCAACACCACCAGCAGATTTCACTGTTCTCCTCCAGTGTGACTTTGTCCACCAGAGCATCATTGTGTGTACATTACAGTATGTGTGCATACTCTGATTCAGTATCCCCCTCAAGTAAATTAGCCAGACCGATTCAACAGGATGTCTGCAGTGTATACATTAGGGGTGTAACACTACGTGTATTCGTATAGATCCGTTCAATATGCATTGCTAACTGAACCCAAGTATTCTACAAGGATATGGTAAACTAAAACAGATGAAAAAGACGTGTTAAAAAACATTGTCATAAATTGAAATCATTTTAACTAGACTGAAAATAAAAATATGTAGAATAAATAAAAAATAAATATATATTTTTTAATCAAGGACATTTCTCTGCATTTCTATTACTTTGCTGTATTGAAAACATTCTGAACCGTGACACGGCCGTATCGAACCGAACCATGAATTTTGTGTACTGTTACACCCCTAGTATACATGATTATCTCCATACTGGAGAGAAGTGTAATGTTCTCCACCTCGTCCTTGTTCCTTCTGATTTGTCTAGCAGAGGGGAATTCAAAGCACATTTCATCTTTTGTTTTTCCTTCAATGTCAGACACATGTTGCTGTTTGATTACACCTCCTTGGATGTGTGTAAAGTTATGGAAGATATACTATGCAAATTCTTACCTCAAAAAGAAATTTCTAGAGAAAATTACCTCAATAAAAATGAGAATATTTTTTCATTTTTCTAAGAAAACTATGCTTGTGTTGTCTTTGCATTTTCTTATTCCTTGTGTAAGAAGCTCCAGTCACTTTGACAGCAAGTTCTGAACCAGCACCAAGCAATGTTAGTCCAAAGACTAGGTTTGGAGACTTTTTGGAGGTAGTCAAATGGGTAGTAAGTTACTATCACTGAAACTACGTTTTTGCTATGTTGGTAGCTGTATTTAAATACCTTGAGAGGATAGATTTCTCATAGAATGATCCAAGAAACAGGAGGGAAGCCCATAGTGAGAGCAAAAGTATTTTAATAATTTCTTACAAAAACATTTTCAGGGAGTTCAAAATGAAGCATTGAATTTGGAACATACAGTGGCGGCAGCCATTTCAAAGATATTTTACAAATATCAAAGAAGCAATGACTTGAGGGCCAGAGTGCAAATACCCTCACATAGCAATACAAGCCAAAAGTACAGCTGAAGATGTATGGTGTCTTTATTTAAAGATGACATTATTACAAGAGGTATTGTATGCTTTCAGAGATTTCTGACTGTTCATTGGCCTGACCACTTCTTAAACCCAGCAGTATTTGTGCTCGACTAACAGCACTGGGTACTGAAGGCTCCGAGTGGTGCCATAGAACTTTGGCTGCAAAACAATGACCAAAGGGAGATGCAGTATGAAAGGACTTCCTACTTGATTTCCTACTGTTTGAATACTGGGGTTGTAATAAATGCAGCGGCAACTTAAATAAACGTAACTGTTTAACAGTTAACTTTTAATATGTAATATGAGGTCCAGCAGGAGATTGGCAGGACACACCAGTGTCAGTGCTAAATAAAAGCATACTGCAACAGTTCTTCCAGCAGAACCTTTATTTAGCTGTGGTTTGTCACCTGAAGAAGAAACGATACAAAATTCAGCCCGTCAAGAAAGCCAGTCTCTCTTTCTTGCTAGCTGTAAGTGGTGCTTAAATGCATTGTGGGTAGTGTACAGAAGCATTTGGCAAGGTAACGAGACAGCCAGATCCTGTTTCAGAGAGTGCAGGCCATGTTTGTGTGGTGTTTATTCTCTGGCAAAGGAGTTGGGTTTGGAGGTGCTGTGTGGTGGCGGGGTTGGGGGGGGGGAGGGGGGGTAGTGGCAGAGGGGTCTCAGTAGTCGTCGCCCCGGCTCACCACCTCCTTGCAGGTGGGCCTGAGCAGGATGGTGTGCTCAAACTGAGCGGTGTAGCAGCCCTTGGAGTCACAGAGGGGGGGGTAGGGGTCCACGATGCCCAGGTCGCAGAGGTTCTTCAGGGCCATCAGGTACTTGCTCTCGCCCAGGCGGTCCAGCCAGCGGCGGCAGAAAGCAAGCGTGCCGAAGTTCTCGTTGACCACATTCAGCAGGTGCTTCGCCCTGGGCAGCCTGGACAGGAGAGAAGTCGGCATCAGTGAGTTGCAGCGGAGCGCTGCCCGGAAAACATGGTTTCAATATTCAAAATGTGGAATAGTGAACAGTTCTGTCAGCCATCATGGAGGTCTGCTGGAGAATGATGGTGCTTTTCGGCGAATCTCGCCTCACTTTTGGTCAGAGTCCTGGACAGATTTTCAGGACTCGTGACTCGACTTGGACTTTTAATACAGAGGGGATTTAGTAAAGTCCGAGGTTTTCATTTCTCGTCTGTTTTTGGGAAATCCTACATGGAA
This sequence comes from Poromitra crassiceps, assembly GCF_964638095.1. Taxonomy (NCBI): domain Eukaryota; kingdom Metazoa; phylum Chordata; class Actinopteri; order Beryciformes; family Melamphaidae; genus Poromitra; species Poromitra crassiceps. The sequence continues at coordinate 28,639,007 of NC_139624.1, read as the reverse complement.
TAGGGGAAGCTAACCTCGTAGCTAGTGTTAGCATATGTGTGCAATGACGACGATTCTCTCTGACCAATCAATCAGTTGTCTGCAGTGTTTTCACGTCACCTTTTGGTATCGCCTCAGCTCGCTTGGAACCTCGATGAAGTTGGTACTAAAACCAGCGTGAATTCGCAATAGCTGCGACCACACATATGCAAATCCCAAATGCAGGATGGCAGGGGCAGCCCACCCTACTCTGCCACCCTGCATTTCAAACCCCCCCCCCCCCCCCCCACCTAGGGATGGGAATCGAGAACCGGTTCTTGTTGAGAACCGGGTCCCAGTGGATCGATTCCTTGGAATCGTTAGCCAACGTCCTGAACGATTCCACTATCGATTCCATGCGCGATGACGTCACACGCTGCGACACGCACGCAACACAGCCTTGTTTTGTTTCCAGCCACCATGGCTCTAGGCAGAAGCAAAACGATGACCACAGTGCCACTTGCAATGCTTGCAAAACCTCTATTTCGTCAAAGGGGGAAATACTAGCAATATGCAGAAACATTTGTCCACACAGCATGCAATAATTTTGGAGGAATGTCACGTTTTTGATGTGCTACGGAGTGACGATAACGCGGCTAACAGCAGCGCGGCTAACGTTAGCGCGTCATCTGTTAATATGGAGAGTAAACTCCTCCAGACCCTGTCTATTGTGTAAACCAGATTTCACCAATACTCCATTTCCATCCATTTAATTGAGAGGATGATGACGTTCAGAGTCAGACTGGTTCAGGGGCTGGTAGTCGCTTTGGGTCAGAGGCTGCAGCGAGTACTTCTTGTGCAGCTCTAGGCTAGAGCCTCTAGCCCCTCCATTCACCCAGGCAGGGAAGAGTAAAATGACCGAGGCGAAGGTAAACGAATGTCCCCGAGCAGTGACTAAGTTTGTCTGACATGCCAGCTAAAGTAAAATGTCCAAAGTTGCATGTTGTCATTCTAACCACTAGTTCTGTTTCATTCATTCCCACTATATATTTTCTATAGGGAGATGACAAAGATGCTCAACCCAAAATACAAACCCCCAAACAGAGCCAGTTTAACAGACACACTGATCCCTGCTTGGTATGGGATTGAAAAGAGCAATCTGATCTCAGAGCTGAATAATAATACATAATTATTATAATAATAATCTAAAAGAAAATGAATGTTAATAAACCCGTTTGTACTCTTTCCCCCCCCCCCCCCTTGCCCAATGAGAATCGATAAGAGAATCGATAAGGAATCGGATCGATAAGCAGAATCGAAAATGGAATCGGAATCGCTAAAATCTTATCAATTCCCATCCCTACCCCCACCTTCACACACATGACCCCCCATGCCAAATTTCAGGCATCTGCCTGATGCATTTCAAGATTGCCCCCCCCCCTCAGCCAATTGGCATGAACACACACACGACCACATGGCTCTCCCGTCCCGTCTAGTGTCAATTTTGTCGGCTATTTTTTTATTTAGTCTTAGTCGGGGGGACGGGACTCTCTCTCATCCTCTCCGAAAATAGCTGGTAAGTGTCGGTATTTTTTCCATTTGACTTTTATAACGTTGTCGGACCATATTTAAATTACAAGCTTGCTCTCCTCCTCTCCCCATGTGCTGATAATAGCCTGGTGAAACTTCCTGTATTTGGTCCTCAAGTCCGAACTATCAAAAAAATGCTTTCACACTGCAAGCATTGCACACCATGGTGCAATTTGATCCGGACCGAGACCATCTATTTTCCTCGGACCAAGGTTAGGCTGTTTGGTCCACACCGTGGTCCGAGGGGTGTTTCACACCTGTCATTTCCAGACCAAATGGGGTAGGTGTGAAAGAGCCCTTATAGAGCTGCTCGTTGCAGCCAAACAGTAGGGATGCACGATATTGAACCAATAAATTATCGGCCGATAATGAGAAATGTATCTTTATCGGCTATTCGTATACAAAATGAGTTGTTTCGACGGAAAACTGCTTTGGATATCTTTAAGCATAAAATACCATAGGGGCCAGTCTACTATATGCCTTTTTTACATTGTGTTTTATCTGCAGTCCATTCAGTCAGCCTTTATTCTTGACTGATGCACTTTACTGCTAATAACCTGTATTTAATGCATTGACATGTCTGATATGACAGATTATGTCAAAAAGTTTAATTTGGATTCTGAGGCAAAATGCTCTATAAAAGCCAAAGTTTGTTTATGAAGTTTTTTTTGTTGATCTACGTTACAAGAAAAAATAAATTAACATTTGAAGAATCAGAAGTGTTCACAATAGTGATGTCAGATTTGGTTTGGTCAGAGTCAGGGGCTATTGGATATTACCATCATCCATCTTTGCTCATTATCAAAAAACACTCAGAAAATACCCTAGCAAACAAGTTAGTACACCCTTGCAACTGCCTAGAGACGTCCTAGCTACACATTCCCGATTGGGGCTGTATTTATACTGGATGGAACGGCGGGGTCGAGATCAGGGGCGTTGCAAGGGAGGCGCAGCAAGCACAATTAAATTTTCTTTAGGAGATTTTGCCCATTCTAATTACATTTTGGCCTTTCTGTTTCTCACCCTCATCTGTGCATAAACTACAGGTTATTATGAACTTCTTCTTAAAATACAAAAATGTGAAATTATCAGTTATTGTATCGGCCATGAGAAGCAGGTAATTATCGGTTATCTGTATTGGCTTAAAAAAATCCATATCGTGCATCCCTAAAAAAGGCGAGTCGAGTTGAGCCGGTACCTTGCGGTGATCTGAAGCTCTTACCTGATGGGAACATGGCCGATGTCGAAGTTCTTCATGTAGTGAGAGCACTCCATGTCATCGTGCACCACACCCTTCCCTGTGCTGCCAAACGTCTCAATGGCGTATACCTCTCCCTCCTACAGGAGGCAACACAGGGTCAGATGCAAGGCTCCCAACAATCAATGAACAGTCAATACTAGGGATGCACCGATCGATCGGCACGTGACCGGAAATGGCCGATTTTCACGTGATCGGCCTTGATCGGTGATCTGCGCCGGTCACTCTAAAATGCCGATTCTGTGAGCCGATTTTCAAGTGACGTGCGCGCACCCAAAAGCAGCGAGACAGAGTGGATGAGTTGCAGCCAGAACAAAAGCTGCCACTACACAGTACACACACAGCCACAGCATGTCTTCGTCGGTGTGGAGCCACAGAGGGGCCGGGTAGGTTGGAGTCCACAGTACACTACAGTCTGAGCGGCTCGCTTCACCTCACCGTCCCCTCTTCCCCGACCAGCCTCCACATCACCGCTTCCTGCTGCTGCTGCTATCTGTCAGTCACGTTGTAACCCTAACCCTAACGTGTACAGCCAGGAGATGACTTTTGTTTCGTATTGCGAATAGAATGACGAACATAATAATAAAACGCATCGGACCAGTGTGCAAGGTTTTCTGTGAGAGATGATTTTTTTTCGAATGGCGGATTAAAAAAAACGCGCTCTGTGTGTAAACTACGATATTCAAACTGAGTCAACTCAAACTCATTTCCTCATCTAGGCTACTCAATAACAGCCAAATCCACAACTGTAGAGTGGGCATGGCTTCGAAGGTCTCTGGGCTCCAGAGCTATAGGCTATAAACTCCTTGTCCATGGATAACATTTTGACGTTTATTTATTTTATTAGTTTATTTGGCAGGGACATAGGCCTATACAAAAAAACATTAAACCCCATAGGGGAAGAGATGCTTTGTAACAGATTTAGCCATAGGCTACTTTCCATCTGAAGCCCCTGTTCTGTTGCACCTTTTTTCTTTTGGAAAAGTAAATGCATGATAGCTGTGGGATATACTGGAATTAATTGTTTTATATTCATTGTATGTACACAAAAAAGAAAAGCTCTGTCCAGGAACCTGGAACACTTTTATTTTGAGATGTTTTTGAATGAGATCATCCTACCTCATGCAAATGATAAGAAATGTGACATGAATGTTAATTTTCTATTAAAGCAAAGTAAAAAAGTAAAAAAATAACCTGCCAATTATTGTTCTTAGAAAAAAAATCGGAATCGGCAAAAATCGGTATCGGCAAGTCAGACTATTCAAAAATCGGAAATGGCCAACAAAATCGCAATCGGTGCAGCCCTAGTCAATACTCTTCAGTGAACAGTCAATACTCTTCAGTGAGCTCTTTCATCTATAATGAACAGTCAATACTCTTCAGTGAGCTCTTTCATCTATAATGAACAGTCAGTTCCTCGCTATCAGAGGGCCAGATTGTGACCGTGCACTTCCACCAGTAGCCTACTGTAACACCATCACTCCCAATTATAGCTACTAATTTGATGAAAAGGACTGGTAATCAAAGTTTATTATACCAACATTTATATTTTTCACATTCAAATTTAGTAATTCTTCCATTCAGATGACACCAAAACTTTGCTCTAGCTTTAAAACAGCCCACTACAGCAATTTGATGGGGTACATCACCCAAATATGTCATATTAATCAGATTAGTAACGTTGCATGTGCAATGTGCATCCTGGATATAGTTTGTTACAATAGCGTTAGCTCATGCTAATGTTAAATAGTATGTGGATGGACAATGCTAACACCATTAGCGCCATGTTCTGGGATGTACAGTCAAATAAAAACACAGATTTGGGTGGTCTAACCTAACCAAAAACGTCCACCTTGTAAAAATAAAATTGTATATATATATATATATTTATGTGTGTGTGTGTGTGTGTGTGTGTGAGAAATTGACCCAGGGGCCACACTAAGTGAGGTCGGGGGCCCGCCAGTTGCCCACCCCTGTATTCATCTATAATGAAGTCAATACTCTTCAGTGAGCTCTTTAATCTATAATGAACAACAGTCAATACTCTTCAGTGAGTTCTTTAATCTATATAGTGTACCAATGAGCCAGTGTTGGTCATTAACCCACCTCCATTTTGGTTGCCTCTCCTCCTTTAACAATGGGCACAGTCTTGCCAGCATGTATCCTGTACTGGCCGATTGAATGACCGTTCAGGTTTCGGATTGGCTTCACTGGAACAGAGTGAGCAAGTTTCATAAGTGGACAGGTAATGAGACATTCAGGGTTGGCACTCTTTTGTAATGATAGATTTCAAGCACTTTTCAGGAAATAAAATATTCGCCAACATAAAGGACGCATGGAAGTATGTGGGCAGTGGCGGTTACATCGTTTGAAACAGACATTTATTTTCGGACGTAAAGGGTGCATAAATGAGCCTTTACATCTCAGGATTCCACTTCTCCATAGGAACTGTGGATTAGATGACAGTGAAATACTGAGCTACAGTTTGTTTGACATGTAAAACACGGGGTCTGTGGAAAAGTTAGACTGCTCTTTATAGGCACATCCCTGACATATCACAGAACAGAATCTGTACCACCACGACTCACCTATACATCTGTAATCAAAGCTCCGCTGTACATACAGTGTGTGTAGCTAAGAAAAAAGTCAAGTACCTTGGTATGTTTTGCCGTCAAGCTCAACCTCATAGGACTCCATCACTTCCTGAATTGCCTCTCCAACGTCACACAGACGCACATCGATTCCAGCGTTCTGCGTCAAGAAAGAGAGCATGAGGGTCAGGCACTCTACAGATCAACCACATTAGAGCGACTTGGGAGTGTGTCAATGTCATACTTTGATTCCAGTATTGGTGGCGTCTCTCACAGCCTCCAGCAGCTTGTCATACTTTGGGTTAAAGGTGACAGTGAAGGCACAGTCAATGATTCGCCCTGAAAAAAGACATTGATGGAGAGCAGAACGACTTTTAGGATTGACTGGCTGGTGGAGGATGAGGATGATGATGATTAGTTGATGTGTTGTAAGGCTTTTTGCAACCTGCTAGGACACGCCCTCATGCTTTGACATGTGGATGTGTGTCCGTGCCGTACCGTTGATGTGCGTGCCGAAGTCGATCTTGCAGACGTCGTCGTACTGCAGGACGGTGGTGTCTCCAGCGTTGGGGGTGTAGTGGGCTGCACAGTGGTTCAGAGAGCAGCCGGTGGGGAAGGCCAGGCCGGCGTTCAGTCCGTTCTCCTTGATCAGCTTCCGAGAACAGTCCTCCAACCGCTCGCTAGATATGGAGAGGACAGAGACAGAATGAAGGAAAGAAAACTGAAAATCCAATGAGAAATATTGAGGTCAGAACTAGAACTGCAACAATTAGTGGATGGACAGAAAATTAATCCTTAACACTTTTGTAATCAATTAATCGTTTAGACTTATTTTAAGGGGGGGGGTACACAAATTATCTCGTTCCAGCTTCTCGAATGTGAATATTTTCTGGTTTCTTTCGTCTTCTATGACAGTACCGTAATCTGATTATATTTGTGCTGTGGACTGTTGGTTAGGACAAAAGACATTTAAGGATGTCATCTTGGGCTTTGAGGAAAAGTGATTGAAGTTGTTCACTAGTTTGTGACATTTTATAGTCCAATAATAATGAAAATAATCGTTAGTTGCAGCTAGGGCTGTGCAATAAAATTGATACATCAATATATGGCGATACTTTTTTCTGCAATACTGTATCGATATTTCAGAAAAATATCGTGATATATCACCATATTGATTTTTTTGCACAGCCATGTGCTCAGTGACACAATAAGAATCCTTTTTATTTCAGTGCGTTCAGTAACACACTCAACACTCAGTAGTTTTGACTCAATTTGTCCACTAAGTTATCAATATAAAGTGATGTATATATTATTACACTAACTGGGTGGTACACAGCAAATTACATTTTCAGTAAATTATGTATAGTATTGCAATATATCGCAATATGTATTGTATCGCAATGTATCGTGTTTCAGTAAATTATGTATAGTATTGCAATATGTATTGTATCGCAATGTATCGTGACCCATCTATCGTGATACGTATCGTAAGGTCCTTGCCAATACCCAGCCCTAGTTGCAGCCCTAGTTAGAACGCCGCAGCATTCGGGTCCATTACATTCTAGGTCAAATACACACTTTATATAAAGAAATTTCCCAAAGTGGGATTAATCAAGTGCTACTACTACTAAATTATATAACAATATCAGCCGGGCATTAGAACCGAAACAGAACTACCGGTACTGTGTCCCGTTTTCTGACTTATTCCCTCTCCCGCACACGCACACGCACACACACACACACACACACACACAGAGAGAAGGGAATCCTCACCAGATTTCGATCATGGTCATGCCGGGTTTGAGGAAGCTCCGGACGTGCTGGCGGACCTGTCTGTGGGCCTCGGCCGCCTGTCTGAAGTCGCTCCACACCTCCTCGTTGGCTTTATCCAGCACCCGTTTCTCCTCACTGCTCGTACGCCATGCTGCGCTGCGCCTGGGAGGCACACACAAACACATCCCGCTCTTTTCATTAAGGGGAACTGCAATCATGACAACTAAAATCAAGACTCATCTGCTGGTCTATCGCCTGACCGAGGCCAGTGAGTTAGTGCACGTTCACACCATACGCCAAAGCCACGCAGTTTCAATTCAGCGTCCTTGTTAACAGTCGAGTCCGTTCACACCGGCCGCACCCCACGCCACGCCAAAGCCACGCTGAGCCGATAGTTTCAGCTTCTGTTCTATTTTCCAAGCGTGCCACGTGCTGACCCCGAGCTGCCAGGTAGGCAGTCAATGCAATTTCTGAGGGGTGGGAGTCGCAGCTCCAAGCCAGCCGCTGAGGAAAAGAGACTGTTTCTGGTGTGACCGCTTTGGCATCAGATCAGCTTGATGTCTGCTTCAAGCTTCAGTTTGGCATGGCTTTGGCATATGGTGTACTGGACTGAAGCACGACAATCCGGTTCAGCTGGTTTCTCCAAGCAGCTGGTAAGCTATACAGGGTTCAAACAGACATTAATAAATGAAATTCAAGTACTTTGAAGTACTTTTTCAAGCAATATTTTTTCATTTTCAGGACTTCACACAAAGCAAATAAATCATTTTCAAATGTAAATTTGCCCCAAAGGGGAACCGAATTTGCATTATATTATGGAATGTGTCTTAACAAATCAATTATACTATCAATGCTGAGAATAATAGATGAAAGGAAGGTTATTGCTATCAGTATCAATTGTACTTCCATGCAAATCTGAATCTGTTTGAACAGATCAAATTCAGGGGACTGACTGAGTGACAGCCAATTAAAGTGAAATGTAAAACCAGTTTCCCAACTGAAATGGAGTTATGGTTGTAATGAGTAGAGGTCGACCGATTTCAATGGCCGATGCCGATATTTAGAGAGCAGGGTGGCCGATGGCCGATATACAGGGCCCGAAATTAACTTTTTGACCCACCGGCCAGTGGCGGGTAGATGGAAAACATCTACCCGCCAAGCATATTTCTTACCGGCCAAAAAAAAAAAACGCATTTTTGTGTCACATATATCCATATATATCAATTTTTTTCAGTACATTTCAAGTAGATAAGGTATTACGTTGAAGAATACACACTTAAATAAGAGGCCAGAGTAAAATTTGAAGCAAATTATTTTAATATATTGATTGATGATTGATTACTCAATACATGTCAAGTCAATCTTGAGCTTAAATTGTTGTAAAAAAAACAACGCACCTAAAAGTAATAACTGCGACAGTCTCAGTGCACAGCGCACAACTTTGGCTACACACCTTTCTCTCCCACTCACACCTGGCACCTGCGTTAGCTCTCCTGCACTCGTTCTGCGCTCCGCTTCGGCTTTATTGGTGGGTAAGCATTTTGATTCATCTCCTCATCATAGCTCGGCAACAAGCGCGAGCGATTGATTCATTGATTAATTCGCCCGATGTAGGCTGGCAGAGGTTAAAAGACGCTTTTTACCTCCGCTAAAGTGACGACTGCATTCCATTCCACTCCAGTCATGTTTGGTAGCCTATATAAGGCAGAGCCAGAATGAAACAGCCTCACAAAGCACTCGTATTAGCCAGCTGCGCACCAAAACACACATAACTATTATCTCCTCATATATACTGTATCATACGAGTGGTGTCGGCAACAAGTGCGAGCGATTGATTCATTGATTAATTCGCCCGATGTAGGCTGTCAATTTAGCAGAGGTTAAAAGATGCTTTTTACCTCCGCTAAATTGACGACTGCATTCCATTCCACTCCAGTCATGTTTGGTAGCCTATTAGCCAGCTGCGCACCAAAACACACATGATAACTATTATCTCCTCATATATACTGTATCATACGAGTAGTGTCGGCAACAAGTGCGAGCGATTGATTCATTGATTGATTCGCCCGACGTTCGGCTGTCAATTTACCACCCGCTAAATTGAGACTGCATTTCATTCCAGAGGCACGTTTGGTAGCTTATACGGGAGAGCCAGAATGGAACAGCCTCAGGAAGCACTCGTGTTACAGTATACTACTGCACTGAACTAACGTTAATTTCAGACTGCTTCCTTGTATATTGTGGCTGGGATCAGTGCTCCGCAGCGCACTCCCAGCGTTTAACAGTCGGAAAAAGACGCTTGGTGGACACAGGCGGCTACACACAGTTTTAATATTACATGACGACTATTTTGCGACCCGCCACGTGGCGGAGAGACGCCAAACCTAACACGCCAAAGCTAAAATATGCCCGCCATTGGCGGGTGGCGGGCTCTAATTTCGGGCCCTGCCGATATATAATGCTGATTATTTTATTTTTGTGCATTCGATAAAATACAATGATTTAAATATAATAATGAATGAGAGTATTTGGGTAAAAAAACAAGTAGCCTATAATTCCATTATCCATTCAAGCACATTGAGAATCTAATATAACAAATACATCTAATATAACATGGTTATCTTAGGCAGTAACATGCTTTAGATTTATTTTATTAATGAAATAGAAAAATACATTGGGTTATGCAGTAGATGTCAGAAGTGACTGGTAGGCTATTTAAGGGAGAGCATGTATGTCAGAGACCCCATTCAACTGCATTATTTTACTAACAGAGAGTTTGGGAGACGATTCATCTCCCAAACTCTCCATATTATTACAAGAGTGTGGGCCTGAAATTCGGCGCAGGATTGTGGGAATCGCGCATATTTTCGTGAATTCCTGCATATTTTGAATGTATAATTCGGGACTAATCCCGTATCTGTTTGCGGGGGCCGATGTCTAATTCTATGCATGTAGTAATCGTGAACATAGAGTATAATGTTTTTTTCTTTATTAATATTTTTTTCACGATTTTTTATCCCATTTTTATCCCCCATTAGTGCTAATTTTTTATTTAGTTATCCTGGTTGCTGCTCCACCCTCTACCGATCCGGGGAGAGCCGAAACTGGCTCCATGCTTCCTCCAAAAGAGAACATAGAGTATAAATTGTCACGCTACATGTTTTTACCCTGCCGGCATGTCACGCTACTTGTTTTACCCTGCCGTAATAATCGGCCTTGTGAGCGCAGGCAGCGGCCGATGCCGATTAATTAAAAATGCAGATGTTGCATTTAGCGATTGTTGTTGTTTGGATCTTGTATGAAATTATTATAGCCAAACATTATGATAAATGCAACAGCAGCTGCAGGTGTACTGCTCACCATAGTGTAAACATGAGATAAATGCCACAGCAGCTGCAGGTGTACTGCTCACCATAGTGTAAACATGAGATAAATGCAACAGCAGCTGCAGGTGTACTGCTCACCATAGTGTAAACATGAGATAAATGCAACAGCAGCTGCAGGTGTACTGCTCACCATAGTGTAAACATGAGATAAATGCCACAGCAGCTGCAGGTGTACTGCTCACCATAGTGTAAACATGAGATAAATGCAACAGCAGCTGCAGGTGTACTGCTCACCATAGTGTAAACATGAGATAAATGCAACAGCAGCTGCAGGTGTACTGCTCACCATAGTGTAAACATGAGATAAATGCCACAGCAGCTGCAGGTGTGCTGCTCACCATAGTGTAAACATGAGATAAATGCCACAGCAGCTGCAGGTGTGCTGCTCACCATAGTGTAAACATGAGATAAATGCCACAGCAGGTGCAGGTGTGCTGCTCACCATAGTGTAAACATGAGATAAATGCCACAGCAGCTGCAGGTGTGCTGCTCACCATAGTGTAAACATGAGATAAATGCCACAGCAGGTGCAGGTGTACTGCCATACCTGCCAACACCTCCGATTTAGCAGGAGTCTCCTGATTTTTAACCCTTTCTCCCGCTGTGCTCCCGCTTGGTAATTTCTCTCGCTAATCTTGAAGTCTTTGTGAGCAGTGACTAAGGTTAGGGGGTGATGGACAGCTTGCCTGGTCGGTTTCCCGTGGACCCTCCCTTGGGTGGGATCCTATGCGTAATATCCCTCACAAGCACATAAGCACCTTTTGCGGCTGGTAGCGCCACATTACAATGCCAAATGTCATGAATGATGTATGTTTTTTTTCTTTCTTTCTTTTTTCTTTTCCTGTGTCTGAGCCTGTTTGTCTTGTTCGTTTATTGTTCTATTAAAAAAACAAAAAACAAATCTTGAAGTCTTCAAGCACCTTGTTTGAATCCTGACAGTCTATGATTCAGTCCATGTCGATCGCCGTTCATTGTTTTTACCCCTCCCGCCCTACTCTGCCTCTGACTGGCTAGCACTCGTAACCAATGACATAACCCTAACCCTGACAGGTCATGACAGTTGAGTAGAATTTTTTTGCTCAATGCAGTTCACTCATATGAGCGTAACAGAAATACACTGCAGGGATTGTTAAAGATATTCGTCCGTCAAAAAACTCTTTGTATCTGGATGAATCACAGAAGTCCCCCAAATTCACATGAAAAAAAGCGGCATTCGCCGAAAAGTGAGTTGTTTGCATCCATGGTGTGTGTGTGTATACTCATATGCACTTCTTACCCATCCTGTAAAGTGGGGTATTCACACTCCTGTCCGATGGGGAACACTCCATTTGGGTATAAATCACAGATAGGCACAGATGGGGGGTCAGTCTGAGTTTTGGCTGGGAAGGGGGAAGGAGAAGAAAAATAGCATCAAATAGCATTTGGACAATGTTGTTGTGAAGTGAGGGCAATTTGCTCCTTTTAACTGGGAGATTAAAAAAATGGGGGGGGGGGGGGGGGGGTAAATGTCTGCAGGGCTATACAGCAATGTGGCAGAGAGCCAGTCCTCTGCTCCCTACCGAACAAAACACACACACACCACGCCCTCGATGGGACGTCCATCACACGCTGCACTGCACTCCACTCAGTCCAGGCAGCTTCTCTGCATTAACTCCAGCCTCTACTTCACCACACTGCCTTGCAGCCTAAACAAATGAGATACAGCCAACTTACGTCCTTTCTTCTTCTTTTTCTTCTTCTTCTTTTTCCCTGCCGAGTTTTCGCCATCATCTCCGTCTGTGGAAGTAACGACACTGCTGTAATACGCTGCAATGCTCGGCCCTGTGCACACCGACACGTGATGTGTCAATACTGTTTAAATCACAGCGTTGTTGGAATTAAGCCGATGTCGTTCTTATGCCAATTACCTTCCTCGCCGTCCTCCTCTTTCTCCTTGTCTTCTATAGCCTGCTTCTCCAGCTGTTTGGTTACTTCGGTCACACCATTCCCCTCTGCCTCAGTGCCTGCAGCATTGAATAATGATAAACCCCACCAAGTATACTGTATATACAGCGCTACCAAGTATATATACAGTCCAGATGTAATTATCGGCATCAGCAACTGTCACTGGTAAAATAATATTTATAAATAATGAATTCAACATTCCTCCTGAGAGAGCTGCAAAGGAAATAAATACATAAATAAACAGATCTGTAAATTAGTTTATTCCTAAACACTATTAAAGGACTGACAATGGGGAATGTCAACACCAGACCTACTAGCCAAGACAAATGGGCACAAAGCCAGTGTCAATGTCACAATTTGACAATTTTTCAGCTGTCAAACGTTTAACCTGCGACCTTAGGCCCGATACCTTCTGTTCTGTCATATGGAGAAAAGTCCAGTCAGACTCAATGAAAAAAATATAGAAGCTTAATGTTGCATTGCATACACACTTCACAGAAGATGACCATTTACATATTAAAAATGACAACAAAATGTTTTGCAGTAAGTCTCGTCATGCAAATGGAGCATTAAAATACCTTTTTTATTTCTTTTTTTTTCAACTAAAGTTCGGCATGGCTTTATTCGAGAATGAAACGTATCCCAGGGCTACATGCAACCAACCAAATGCTTAGTTGGTTGATTTATTAGAGCAAACGTCATTTTGAATTGAATTGAATTGAATTGAATTGAATTGAATTGAATTGAATTGAATTGAATTGAATTGAATTGAATTGAATTGAATTGAATTAGCCTTTATTGTCTCCCTTGGGAGAAATTCTTTTTGGGCATCAAGAGACACAGCGTTAGACATATACATATTGACATATAGACAGTGCAATCAGACGACAATTAACATTACATTCCTACAGTGTACATATACATCAAGCGTACCCAGTGGTAAAGTATTGCACCAGCCCTCCACAAAAAAAGAGAAAAATGTTGAAATGAAGAATTATTAAGTATTGCACCGCTTCCCTAAGAATAGAACATGATGAGCTGTACTAAGTTGGTCTGCGTTATCTCTTACTATTGAGTGCTTTAATGGACAGTGGGACAAAGGAAAATTTATACCTGTTCAATTTACAGTTTGGTAACCTGTACCTTCTGCCTGACGGCAGCATCTCATACTCTTTATGGAGGATGTGATTGGGGTCGCAGGTAATTTTGAGGCCCTGCTTCCTCGCCGTCTCCTCAAAGATCTCTTGGAGAGGAGATGGGGGTTGCATACCGATAATTTTACCAGCCCTCTTAATTAGGTTTTGGAGTTGTGATTTAAGTTTAACGGACAGGTTACCAAACCATGTAGTGATGCCATAGCGGATGATGGATTCAATGGCTGCCCTGTAGAACAGCAGCATGATGTTTTTTTCCACTCCATGGACCCTGAGCCTTCTCAGAAAGTGCAAGCGCTGGTTAATACGAGAACATACAAAATCAACTTGGTTGGCCCAGTTTAACTGAGAATCAAAATAAATTCCTAAATACTTATACGATGTCACCTGCTCTACTCCATCCCCATGGATCAGGATCTGACTGTGATCCCCCACAGACCTAGGATCAAAAACAATTTCCTTGGTTTTTTTTTACATTTAGAATGAGGTTCTGCTCCTCACACCACTTCACAACCTCTGCTAGCTCTTGTTTGTACATGTCAACATTTGAAGTTTTAAACAATAAACTGAGTATAACTGTATCATCTGAAAACTTAATTATATAATTGTTGGGATACTGATTCTTCAGATAGTTTGTATATACTATAAAAAGAAAAGGAGAGCTTACGCAGCCTTGAGGGGCTCCGGTGCTTATGACCTGTATGTCAGAGAGAGTGGAATTTACTTTTACCTGCTGTTGCCTTTCTATGAGAAAAGCAATGTACCATCTAATTATGTAAGGGTTGACATCCATCTGTTTCAGCCTGTTTAACAGGATCTGAGGGAGAATAGTATTAAATGCTGAGCTAAAGTCCATAAACATCAACCTAGCATACGCTGAGGGATTCTCAAGGTGCTTTAAGATCAGGTGAGTTGTAGAATTTAGAGCATCATCAGTGCCTCTACCTCTATTATAAGCAAATTGGTGGGGGTCTATGAGATGTTCTACCTCCTCACGTAGTTTTTCTACTATAATACGTTCTAATGATTTCATCACTATTGATGTTAATGCTACTGGTCTGAAATCATTATTTTCCTTAGGACATGATTTTTTTGCAACAGGAATGATTACAGCTTTTTTCCATATAGCAGGGATAATACCTGAGTCTACTGACAGCTGGAATAGAGGACTCCAAGCTGGAGTCAGCTCCTCAGCAAACGTTTTCAGAAGTAAAGCAGAGATGCGGTCTGGCCCGCTGGCCTTTTTGATGTGCAGTTTTTTGAAAACATTGGTCACAGCACTTTGGTCAATTACGGTACTATTCTGTTCATTACCGGGTCGCACACCACTGTGGTGAGCAGCTTTCTGCATTCATTAACATTCCTAGCAGACTCAGAATCAAAACGTTTGTAAAAAATATTAAGTTCATTTGCCTTTCCTAGCTCATTGTGTACATACATGTCCTTCTTTTCTGAGTTTAAATTGGTCATTTCTTTGACAGAGTCCCACAGCTCTTTTGAGTTCTTGTTTGAGAAAGCCTCTCGGACGCGTAGGCGTTTGGGCCTTACATAAGAATTTTGGGAAAATGCAAATTACGAAACAAGAAAACTTGGCAGGGGCTACTCAGTGCTGTTGGCACGAAAAGGAGTGCCTGCCAGCAGTACCAGTTGACCAGACACCGCCGCTAGTTTTTGGTTCTCTGTGCTTTCCAACGGTTCCCGTCTCCATTTAGGCGGACAGTTAAACTTTCTGTCGGGTTTGTCAAATGTCACCTGTCCTTGCTGTTGCGCTGACCAAAGCCAGGCGTGTTTCAAAGGCCTGACTGGCGCTACAGCTCCAATCCGCACTGCTCTCAACCCGCATGGCTAATGAGTACCAGTGTCAAGACAGACAGAATACACGACAGTACTGCCGGGCAACTTTCAAAATAACACCCGAATTGAGGCGCAATCGTTTTTGCTAAGGCCGTCTCAATCAAGTGCCACAGTCCTGAAAGCGGCTACTCTCACACATATAAGAGGGATGGGTTGTGCAAAACTAAAATATCAACTGATATTTTTATAAAATGTTTCATACGCTCAAAAAAATGCAATTACATTTGCTTGTCATCAATTTAAACGTGTGTCGTGTGTGGCGTTAACCAGTAAAAAACAACGAATAAAAATGCCAAAATACACAGATATCAAGATCAACCAAACAGATAGCCACATTGGAAGGATGTCTAGCATCTTAAAGTCCATAAAACCCCGACTCTGTAATGGTCCACTGACAGATTTGATGCTCCCCCCTTGTTTTCCCCAGTGACAAATTTGACACTTATGACACCTATTTTGAAGGCACTCGTGATTTCCTGGTTTATTCTGGCTAGCTTGACGCAGCTCTAACGAGTCAGTTAGCCTTACTAGCCTGTTAGCAAGAAAGAAATGGGAACTATCTTGCCTGGCGTTGTGGACTTGCTCTTCTTCTTCTTTCTCTTCTTCTTCTTGGCTGTCTCCTCTGCTGGGTCGGCCTCCTCTTTCTCCTCCGCCTCGCCGTTCAGGTTGTGGTCCAGGTCGGGCTTCTGCTCCGCCAATGTTACCACATCCGCCATGATCGCAGGCGCTGCTGGAAAAGGAAGCGCAAAGGTTTGTGGGAGTGCTCAGTGTGATGCTGCGTTCACTGGACGTTACAAAAACCGAAAGAGTAGCGCCAGAGTTTTATCCACCAACTCTGACAGAGCTACTAGTACCGAGTCTAAAGAGTACCGACGGTATTGCAATATAACAAATCAATGGAATGTATTGTGTAAATATTTTTACGTAAATAATTGTTGTATCTGTCTATTTACATTATTTAACATCTGTCGTCTATTTTTGCAGTCAAAACATCAGCTGCATGCTTGATGCACACTTTCTCATATTCACTCTGCCGCTGCAGATCAAAGTGCCACTTTATTTCTGAAATAATAGCTACTTTTGCCACAAGTCTTTATTTTTATTATTTCCGACCATAAATGGAAACACTTGATTTTACAAATTTAGTACACGGAGGGAGCTTATGGGGAGCCCTTGAAGGCAGCACAAGGTGAAACTTGCCGAATCAGCGAGAAGGGTCCAGCTCCGGCTGGAGCCAGTACAGAGCATGCCCCAGAAATACAGAGCACAAATAACTAGTGCAGTGCCCGTTTCCCCATGCACCAGCCCATGAGCGCTCCAACTCCCCGCCCGCCACACACACACACACACACTGCACTCCGTCACTGAAAGTCCTGGAATTATTGTATAAAAAGAAGATAATATAGGCCTGGTGTTCAAAGTCGAACAGACGGACAGTCCTGGAGATACATATGGCGTGATCTTATTGGTCGAATTGCACAAAATTCAACTGCAATCTCTCAGGTTCCCAGCAGCACGTTTGAGCATGTCTGGTGTCATCATTATGTACAGTCAAATAAAAACACACATTTGGGTGGTCTAACCTAACCTAACCAAAAAGGTCTGCCTTGTTAAAAAAAAGAGAGAAAAAATAAAACAAAATTGCAAATTGACCCAGGGGCCACGCTGAATGGGGTCGGGGGCTGCATGTGGCCCGCCAGTTGCCCACCCCTGATGAACCTAACTTTCGTTTATTTTCTGCGGAGTGCTCAAAAGTCTCATACCATAAATCATAATTAACGTTTGTCTCGCAATATCCATGCAGTGGCATCTCCACACTTAGTTTTAGCGCTGGTCTGGTCTCTGAGTAACGTTATGGCGTAGTGCACAACTTCGTGCAGCCGTTTTACCGTTTAAATTGAAATGTGACAATCGTAACGTTTTTTTTTTTTTACTTAATCGTAACATTCAAGTTTTTACTTAACTTAACATTAACAACTTGCCCACTATCGTCTAGTTTCCTACATCCGCTTCAGCAGCCGTAGCGAGGGTCTGACCACGTGACTCGTGAGACAATGTGATGATGACATTGATTGGTCCCAGCGAGCACAAAACGTTTTTTCAACGTTGATTTTTAGTTGAAATCTGGGTGATATTGGGTTTGAACGTCTAAGACCTAATTTCACCCTCTTTTCAACCGGCTAAAATGCGGTTACAACGTCAACGTGTAAAAAAACACAATTTGGTGCATCATATTGTTAAAACATTTGTTGTAGCTTGGAATAGAGGCAATATTGATAGTGTGTGAATTGGCATTTGTCCATTTTATTGTGTAACTGAGAGTTGAAATCTGGTCTATACGAAAACTACATTTCAACGCATTTTATGTCACATGATATATCATAAATATGGGACTATATAGGCTATGTGGTGCCAGCAAAAAGCTTCCAGGACACAACTATGGTTAATAGTTTAGCGCAATACTATAAAATAATGAATTCCGTTCCTGCAGCAACGCGCATGCGCAAGTACTTACTTGCTAGCTATACTAACCGTGACTGACTAGACTAGACCAAAGCAAGTCTGCACCGGTCTGCACCAAGTGCGGAACGAGGTGCTCTGGGCACGCTATGTATACGAGGCTCTGTGTACCTCCTCAGTCTGGTGTTAAATGAAGTTAACCTCTGAAGCCATAGGCTACAGCCTATAGACAACACACACACACACACAACATAATTTTAGTCTGTTACATTAATATAATAGTCTCGTACACATCACATAAAATAACTTGTCCTCCGATCGTCGACAATCATGTAGTCTACAAGTTGTGTGCGAGATAGAGTATATATGTGCCCAGCTCTCTACAGAGTATAAGAAAATGTATAGCTCAGCGCCTGTGCGCTGCTAAATCTTTAATTTAAGATCCTGGTGAAATATGGTCTAAATCTGAACGTTCAATAAACGTCTGCAAATAGTGGGTGAAAAAACTTTCACTTTCAAACCTTCCTTGCACGTTTTTTCAACGTTGACCCTAAACGTTTTTTAAACGTCTTTTCAACCGAAAAATGCTCGCTGGGGTTGATTGATTGATTGATTTATTAAGGTGTCATACACATTGCTGTGCCCAGCCCACATGGGCTTGCAGGACACACAGAGAATACAGCAGTAAGAACAATGTATAAAACAATACAATAAAAACGTCACAGCACCAATACATTCAAAACAACATAAGACGCGGAGCAGCATATTGCTCAGACCCCCCAAAACAGATCCGTACATCATTCTCCAAACAAAATGTTTTGTCTTTGCTCCCAAGCCTGGCAGATAAAGTTTGCAGTGAAAAAGATACCTTTTTTAAAACATAGCTCGAGTTTCTCATAGTCGTCCAACTCAAAAAAGTCAGCATAAATTGAAGACATTTTAGTAAAAAGTACAACCCTTGCCTCATCATAAGCTGTACAATAGAACAAGAAATGAATCTCGTTTTCAATTTCCTGTAGTTCACATACTAGACAAAGTCTATCTTCTTCAGGGATAGCTTTGAGTCTACCAGTTTCTAGTGCTAAGGGAAGAGTCCCCGAGCGTAACTGTGCACACAGAGATCTTTTTCGTCTGTTTAAGTCAAATTTCACATATGTTTCCACACAGTAACTATCTTTTATGAGGCAATAGGTTCTTAGTTTTGGTTTATGCCATAGGTCGGCAGACCATTTGTCTTTGTACAGCATAGCCTAAACATGTTATTCATAGTCACACGTGTGTCACAGATTAACCTGTTATGAAAAATAAATGACAGATTGTTTGAGTAAAACAAGGCTTTCAATTAATTTGCCCATGGATGACCATGAGCAATGTCCCAGTTGAAGATCTTTTTAGTTAATCTCTGGTCAGACATTCTCACCAGTCTATTCCAGAGTCGGAGCATTTGAACTTTGTGTCTGATGTTTGGGGGCTCCCAACCCATGTCACCACTAATGGCCAAAACTGGAGTGAGTTTATGGACTCCTAGAAAATATCGGATGGCTCTGTGATGTATAGAGTTACAGCTTGGGTGTTCACGGGAACCCCAAACACCAGAAGCATAATCTGACACCGGACAGACACATGAGGTATACAATTGTGTATAAGTATGAAAACCTAGATTACCGCAGTGTTTAACTTTGTTTAGTACAGAACCCAATGCTCTTCCCGCAGATTGAGCTAGGACATTGACTCCCTCCTTAAAGGTCATATGCTCATCTAGCGTCAAGCCTAGATATTTATAGTGTTCCGTATATGAAAGTACTATAGAACCAAAGTTAAATACAAAAGAGCTCCTCACTTTTGATGTGGGTCTAAAATGTACTATTTGTGTTTTGTCTTGGTTCACCAAAAGTCTCCATTTCCTGCACCAATCAGCAACAATGTTCAGCATGATCTGCATGTCGTTTTCATGCTCAGCGAGCAAGACTATATCATCTGCATACAGTAATATGCTCACAATCTGGTCGTCAATTTTAATTCCCCTGTTGCATGCCTTAATTTGAAGGGCTAAATCATTGACAAAGATTGAAAATAGTGTTGGGGACATAACATCCCCTTGTTTGACGCCGGATTGTTGGGGGAACCATCCAGTGAAATATTCGTTAAGTTGAACACGCGCTACAGGTGCTTGGTAAAGAGACTTAATGGCATTATAGAATTTCCCATTGACCCCGCAGTCCAACAACCTATATAGAAGAAGATCTCTATTTATCCAGTCGAATGCCTTCTGAAAGTCAATGAAACAAACAAAAGACGACGTCCTTTCCTTAATTCGTGCACGTATAATAGAGCTGACTGTATATATATGGTCAATACAGCCTCTGGCTTTCCTAAATCCATTTTGCTCATCCACAAGCACCCCCGTCCTCTCAAGATGCTCGGTAAGTCTACTATTTAATAATGAGGAATACAATTTATATACGCAACTAAGAAGACTTATACCCCTATAGCTAAGAGGCAGCTTGGGATCATTTTTTGATGATTTCGGAATAGGTACAATAATACTTTTGTGCCACTGGGTCGGAATGGTGCCACTATCAAAACAAAACTGGAATAACTCACATCAGACATTAAAAAGCCTTGGCGACTTCAGCACCTCATTTGTAATTTCATCAATTCCGGTCGCTTTTTTCGTTTTGCAGTTTACTATTGCATTTTTTATCTCGTCCATAGACAAATTTACATTTAGGTACTTATTACAACTGTTTATATTAGTAATCATATTATTTTCCATTACTTCTTTTCTGTTAGTTATTTCCAACAAAAAAGTTTCGTCGAACGAATGATTACAGACAGAAAACAAATCGGCAAAATCCTTTTCCCACTTTAATAGTACCACTCCTAAAGCAGAGCTACAGCCACCATTTTCTAATGTTACCTCCATAGGTATCTTATTTGCTTTTCTAGGGCCTAAACTATTAATTTCCTTCCAGAACTGTTGAGGATTATGAGTTTACAGGTGGTCGATCTGTAATGAAAGGCCTCTATCAAATTTGCGCTTTATGGTGCGCAACCTTTTATCAAATTTGGCTTGGTTTTCTTTAAAATTTACTCTCAGCTCCTCCCTCTGTTTTTTATCCGTACATTTTAAAAACAGTTTCTCAGCTTTTCTTACATTAACCCACAAATTCTGTAGTTCGGGGTTCCAGTAAGGTTTGAAAGCTTTTCTAAAACCCTTATGGTTATTACCTTTCTTTCTGGTACAGTTGTTCAAAGCAGAGTAGATACAACCGCAGATTATCGTACCAGGTGTCCAGACCCTTTTGGTTGCCTTTAGTGCAGCCCAGTTGTTTGATGAGGTCCCCCAGTATGGTATTGTATTGGCTAGAGACCAAAAAAGAATCTGGGAGTTGCCTCACTGGTGCAGATTTGGAATTATATGGTGGATGTGATTCATCCTTGGCCACATAGGGACTTACTAAAACCTTTGCAACCAAAAGAGAGTGGTCGGGCAGTTTACATCTGTCACCCAGTAGAGAGAAACCCTCTACTCCCATTCTCTCAATTAGCTCGTTTGGAGTGAAAACATTAAAGCTAACACAATTATTTAGTCCATCATGTGGTACAACAATATAATCTACAACTGCTTTTCCCTTACCTGAGATTGAGGTGAAGTTATCCCTACATAGAGGGATTCTTCCGTTGAGTACACAACATTTTACATCTCTCATAAATTCAATTAATGTTTCCCCATAGTTATTTACTGTGGTATCTAAATTGGATCTAATGGGGATATTATCCACATCCCTTATATAATCCTCAAGTTTACCAATACGGCTATTAAAGTCACCACATAAGAACACGGCATCCACATCAGACAAACTATATAACTGGGTTGTTAAGGACCCAAAAAAGGAGTTGGACCCTGCAGTTCTAGAGCCGTTGTATTGTTGCGGTGCTGCTGATCCACTTATCCCTCAGTCATAACCTAGAACATATTCCTCCATCCTCATGAACACAGTAGGGCCTACTGTGTAGGCTATGCTGCCTACTCTCATCCTCGATGGCCCGCTGGCAGATGCAGACATAAATACAATGCTTTTCAAAATGTACACATTGGGCAAAGTAAGAAAACTACTTCAACTTAAGGTGAGCGCTGTTGTAAAAGTGATTCTGAAATCTCTGTGTCTCACTGGCTTCTCTGTGGAGGCAGTATCCTTCTCCCTGTTTCCCCCAGTGTTTCCTTTCACATTTATTAACTGTCAGCATTGGTCAGCATCAGCATTACATTTTCTGCCTGTATGGTATTGGCAAAAACACAAGCACTAGCCTATACAAATAGGCTGTAAAGGAACTACTGGTAGCACTTTACAATACAGCTTAGTAACATGGTAATAGTGTGATAATAAAGATGTAATAATTATGATATACCATGTAGGCTATATAGAAATGTAAAAGCTGTGTTTCGTCTTAAAAAAAGGAACACCTCACCCTATAAGATCAAACATAGGCTACATTTTTCTCTCACCTGCAGTGCTATTTATCCATCTAGATCGCTTTTATTGTGAATAGCATATGTAAAACATGCCATATTTTTCTTCATTTATTGTGTAACATTTTCTTGTTTGGGAAGGAGTGCTTTGGACTGTTGTTTGTTTGAGGTGCTCTTTGGATAGAGGGATTCACCTATGGGCATGCTCTGAACTTAGAGGGGCGTGCTCTGTACTGGCCCCGGCTGGAGCTGGATAATATTGGAATCAGCTTGTGTGGTGAGCTCATGAGCTTCATGAGAAAATGATGCTGTCGAATGGCAATTTTAGAAAAAATAATGTATTCATGTTATTGACTTTGGTTACTTGCTTTCGCTCTTTGGTCAGCTTGTTCTGTCTAATTCCACTGCCTGAACATTTCGAATAAAGCAAAACTCAAAACAAGGAGCATCAGTAGCAGTAACATAATTGACCGCTAGTTGGCAGCGTCACACTATAATCGAAAGCTGAGTCTGGTCATTTTTATTAGCTGCAAATAACACAATGTGTGCCATTTGCTGGATAGGCTACTTATATCAGAGAGCTATAGTTACTGAAAAATCATACTCCCCTTAATGGGTTTAAAATCCCGGCTCATCTCAGAATGGTGGCACATACAACAGACACACTATACATATTGACTTTGGTCCACAACAGCAGGTCTGGTTTTAAGTCTCAAGCGGACAAGAGGCTCTTTAAACAGGGCAGCAGCTGTTGTGGGGTCAGACAAATGCAGAACCCCACAAAAGATATCAAGTAACCCTTCCACCAGCCTGACCCTCACCTCTCAACCCCGCTCGATCCTACCTCTGCTCCCCGGGGATCAGAGTTGGGCTGTGAACAATGAGAGGAACTATGTGGAAGATTACACTGAACACACACACTTCCAGAATGGCATTTTATTTCACATTATGAAATGCAGGAGGGACAGACCTCACCCCAAGGAAGGGTGCAGGAGGGGCCAGGGCAAGGCAGACACGGTGACAAGAAAGACTGGGAGGGAAAATGGTGGGGAACATCAGGGCTCTCCCGTGAGAACTTCATTTGAAACAAGGTTACAGCTCGCCCTCGTGTGAGAGAAAATGCTGATTTATTTACCACCCTCCTCCTTTGTTACTATACCTGTGCAGGCATGGCATTTGATTTGAAACCTTACAGCAGTGCAGCTCTTTCATGCCATCCACAATGTGCGTCGTCAAGTCGGGACAGGGCCTCGCAACCTTTCTGCGGAGCGCGCCCCCTGTAAACACAGATGCTGAGAGAGCTGGAGTGGTGAAGTCTCCACGGATTGTTCCTACATACAAGACAAAAGTGTTCAGATAAATTATATCCCAAATAGATTTCTCTGAACTGGGAGTGTGATGCTGTATCTGGGAGTTTTGCTCTGGTGGAATAATCTTGACGAAAGAACGTAAACAACTGTCCTGGGCTCGACTCAGGACGGGTCACATATACTGTATATATCCACTCATCCAGCACAAGACTTCACAGTAACACGGCTTGGAGCGGTTTGAGCAGAAGGGTTTAGCAATCTGCACGAGGCAACTGCAAATAAAATCATTTTCTTTTTTTTAAAGGACTCTAGCTGTTACATGTTTTTGTAAATATGAAGGCCAATCACTTGTAAAACACAGTTGCTCACAATCAAGTTTCTTTGCTTCCACAGCCACTACATGTGTGTGTGTGTGTGTGTGAACAATATACAGGTGGTTGATGGACCGAGTAAACCGTAGACATTCTGGTCTTCTGACCTCAACACTGTAAGGTCATATTTTGTTTTAGTGGTTCTGGTACCTGAGTTTGAACAGCAAGAGAGAGCACTAAGAATTGTGGGCAATGTAAGAGAGATGGACGGATCAGAACAGAACAGTTAAGATGTAACAAGAGACCCATCGACAAAAACACCCAGACAATCAAGACATAAATACAGTCTCTGCTCAGTGCTTGGTTAAAGCAGCGGGTTTGAGGTTCTAGTCCTCCTCGGGGGTTTGTCTGCCGCCGTCCTCCTCCTCTTCATCCTTCTCGTCCTCCCCGAACGTCTGCTCCTGCATGTTGAGGAGCGAGTGCGAGCGAGCCGCCACCTGGGCGGCGAGGGCTGAGCTGAAGCTGAGAGCCTGGGAGCCGTGGATCTCTGCCAGTCTGTCCATCACAGAGAGGGCGGGGACCCGGGGCTTCAGGAGGCAGTCCAGCCCGTTCTGCCCCTCCTCTGACAGCCCGTCGTATTGGTACAGCTCAGATCGTCCTCCCGTGCCCCGGGTCCCTCCCGCCGGCCCCTTCTCCTCATCCAGGCCGCAGCTGAACTCCGTCCCTGGCTCCAGGGAGGGGTCGGCCCTCGCCCTTCCTTCCTCTGCTTGCCCGTGGTTTCCTATAGTGCGCTCCAATAGGTGCTTTGCTTCTTCAGCGCCCGCTTCTGCTGAACTCACGGGGGTCAGAGCGGACGATGGCTCAGAGGCTGGACAAGGCTCTGAAGTCTCCTCATCATGACCCAAAGGCGTCAGAGCAGCTGGAAGATAGAGGAAGAAACATGTCATCTAGCCTCAGAGCAATATACTGGTTTGCTGATCATAGTGGGCTTTTATAAATCTAGATGATCAGGTCACTACTTCAGGAGGCAGTCCAGCCCGCCTCATAATCTAGTTTGGTGGGACTCGTGTGTGTGACTGACAGACAGACAGACACCGCCTGCCCACCTAGGCCATTTTATTATAGGAAATCTAATCTGGTCCAGTCAGTGTGTCCACCTCTATTAAGATGGTTGTGATGCAGTCTGTTTGATTACCGTATATATTTATTCTAGAATTATACTGGTTGTCTATGGGAAACCCATAACCTGCAACATTTTGATTCGATGCCACACAAATTGTATTTTTATCAAAAAATGTGTTTGTCCCATGGTCTAAATGCTGTTTCAGGGCTTTGCCAATAATAGAATTCCGGTGGGAATACTGAATCCTTTAAGAATACTTAAAGGAACACTCTGCCCATTTTCAACCAGCTTTGTATCATTAGAACATCAGTAGTATATCAGAAAACTGTAAACTGTTTTGAAGTCTGTCATTTAATTTGACAGTTATTGAGTGTTAAAGTGTGGACCAGTGACATCACTGGTCCACACTAACTCAAATTAATAACTCATTAACTCAAATCAACTCTCAATAACTGTCAAACTAGATGAATGACAGAATGTTTGACAGTTATTGAGAGTTGATTTGAGTTAATGAGTTATTAATTTGAGTTAGTGTGGACCAGTGATGTCACTGGTCCACACTTTAACACTCAATAACTGTCAAATTATGACTAATGACTTCAAAACAGTTTACAGTTTTCTGATATACTACTGATGTTCTAATGATACAAAGCTGGTTGAAAATGGGCGGAGTGTTCCTTTAATCCTTGGGGCATCCCGGTGGCTCACCTGGTAGAGTGCATACCACAAAGGCTTAGTGCTTCGCGCGGCCGACCCAGGTTCGAATCGGACCCGTGGTCCTTTGCCGCATGCCATCCCCTCCCTCCCTCTCCCCACCCCCCCTGTCTGCCTACTGTCCTATCAAATAAAGGCAAAAAATAAAATAAAAAATCTAAACAAAAAAACAATTGTATTGGATTATTTTTTGGTCATGAAAATGGTCAAATTTAAAAATATTGACACAAAATATCAGCTATCCGCAGTACCAATCCAAAAATATCAGTATTGGCCTTCACAACCCATATCAGTCACACCCCAATGTTATCATGTCAAAATGGTGACTGGGGAGGGACGACATGGGTCAGAGCAGACCTTGGTCATTGAAGAGCAGCTGCTTCCGCTTCATCCTCTCCCCCTCTGAGGCCCGGAAGCCCAGCACAGCTTTGAGCTCTGACAGGACGCGGCGGGACTCCTCCCTCTCCCTGCGCTGGCGTTCCCGCTCCTCCGGTGACAACATGTCGCACCAGGACCCTTGGCCTTCGCCCTCCGAGTCCGAGTCAGACACGTAGGCCTCCAACTCCTGGTCAAGCACAACGGGAGGAGAGATTGACAAAGGGAAATATAGACAGACAGACAGGTCCCAAGTGGAAACGGGACCTAAGATACACAGATGGATATTCCCAATTACCAGCTCCTCTGGCACAGGGTCTCTGTCCAGGATCAAGGGGTAGGATGGTGTAGGGGTGGGAAGTTGGGGTCCAGGCGGGGTACACTGCTCCAGGCCCTCAGCATTACCTGTAGGGATGACATGGACTGAAGTGATCGGACATAACAAAGAATAGACAACATCACAATCTCAGTCTAAACTGAAACTAGATCCAGTTTCTCAGCCAAGGACCCCTTACAAGATAGAAAAAATACCGGGGACCCCCTCATTCTGATTTGTGATTTTGGGCTAAGCTTAATTGTTTCCACGGTAACGTGCCTGACTTTTAAATTGATAGGATTGCTAGATTAGAATGTAATCCATGAACCATTTTAGATTTAAAGCATACAATATTTCTGTTGAACTATGAAGCTTTTGCACACAAAAAAAAGGTTTTATTTGTATTTTCCTGAAAACCTTTCGCGGACCCCCTGGCACAGACCCCTGGGGGTCCCCGGACCCCCATTTGAGCCATTTGAGAACCACTGAACTAGATCATGGTGTCTGTCGTCCCCCTCTGGTGGCTGCCTCCCTTTCTCTGGTTGCTCTGTTTCCTGTTCTATATTCTCAAGGAGCTACTTCCTCCATGACTGGGAATTTTCTTGGGGCAGGGCAGGGTAAGGAGGAAGTCCACACTAAAAATAGCCCCACTGTAACTGCGGAAACCAATAGAAACCACTGAATGTGTGTTTGTGTGTGTTTGTGTGTGTGGTGGTGGTGGTGGTGGTAGGGTATCACTATTCTGTTTTTGTTATAGTTACTATTGTTGTTTTTATTAAACATTATTGTTGTTCATTGTTGAATTGTCTTTTTCTCTCTCTCATTTAATAAAAAATAATATCTTCCGGTATTTTTAACATTAGTTGGTGGTGCGTGTGCATGATGTTTCACTGGCTCACCGGGGGAGGCGTTGGCCCGTCTCAGCATGCGTTGGACCTGGCCGACGGTGTCTTCCCAGCAGCCGGTGCTGGCCTGCATGTGAGGCTGGAGGTGTTCCAACCGGTCGTTGAGCTCCTGGTAGCCCTCGCACCTCAACTCCACACACTCCTTAGACACCATGAGCTTCTCCAGCTCGTCCTCCAGGATGATCATCCTGACCGCAGCAGACCGAGAGGAGGAAGAACCATGATGGCAGAAATAAAAAATCCAGGTGACTGCCATGAGACATGTTTGCATTACTAGAGTCGATCTCTAGGGAGGAGACTTCTCTCTCCCTTTGTCCACTTTGACACTTCTTGTCTTTTTCTTTCCCATCTCCATCCTCCTTCCTCTCCTTCTTCTCCTCTCCATCACCCCTCGTCTCCTTTTCATCCGAACAGCTTGACCGCCCTCCATGCATACCATCCACCCAGCCTCCACTTAGCCAAATTGCTCGTTTGGCTCACTACTGAGTGACATCATAGTTGGCCTAGCGAACTTTTGTGCTGTATCACTGGACATCCACGCTACGTGCACGTGAGACCTCTAGGCACACCCACCCACTTAGCCATCACAACTGACTGATGACATCACTGAGGCCCACCCACTTAGCCATCACAACTGACTGATGACATCACTGAGGCCCACCCACTTAGCCATCACAACTGACTGATGACATCACTGAGGCCCACCCACTTAGCCATCACAACTGTCCTCATATCCAGTGGTATTGGGCTATGATTATTGATCATCTCTGACTTGCTTGCTGGGACTGAATAATGAGCTGCCTGCTAAATTGGGGAACAAAACCCTTTGACATATTCTCCTCCACTCTGCTCGGAAATGTATTCTGGTTATATGGATTACTGACAAAGCTCCCACTCTGGATCAGTGGCTGAACATGGTGACAAGCATCCTCCTTCTTGAAGCTTTCTCCACTGCCTTAAAGGATAAAAACCCTTTTGTGTTCTACCGGATCTGGGACCCCTTCTTTGAATACCTGGGACCCACTAAATCTCAAACGATGAAGTCGGGTCTCATAGACCTAGACTGGAAAAAGGATGTGGAATCATAGCTCAGTATGACATGTAACCCTCCCAACAATGCTCCTCATTCATATATTTCACTGTAGTATATTCTAGTGTTGTAGTTACCAAATGTGTTGTTTACCCCCCCTTTCCCCCAGCTCCAAATTGCTAAATTCTTATTTTCTTTACTGTATCCTATTTCTACTTTGCTGGTATAACGACCCAGTTTCCCTTTGGAGATAATTAAATGTACACCTTATTCTATGGGAGGTGTCGAGTGAGGCTGTTCAGAGAGTGGTGTGTGTGTGTGTGTGTGCACATGTTTGCGTCTCACTCGCTGAGCAGGGCCTTGAGGTGCAGCTGCAGGCTGCGGATGGAGGTGTGCAGGGTGTTGAGCTCTCGGCACTTCTCCCTGGCTCGGCCCACGTGGTCGGAGCCCGTGGTCCGCGGCTGGGTCTGGAAGTAGCGGTGGAAGTCGTAGCTGCGCTGCACCTCACAGAGGCAGCCGGCCAGGGCGCGGTGGAGGGGCTCGGTCACCGTGGCGATGGCCCGGTGCAGCGCGGCCGGAGGCGGGGCTTTGCCTTGGGCCCCGCCCTCGGCCGGCTCCTCGAGACGCCGCGGCGACAGCAGGAGAGCCAGTCGACGGAAACATTCAGAGCTCTGTCCCACCCACAGCTGGAACAGCATCTACAGGACGGCAAACAAAACGTTAACGTCAAATTCAAGGACTTTTCAGGCCCCATTCCCTATAATTCAAGGACCCAAACGGTCTCAAACTATGGATCAAGGTTAATTACTGTTACAGCAATAATAATTTTTATAATAAGCAGGCTTTACAGAAGCTCACAGACAACAATTAAAAAGAGTTTGGGTGAAACAGCGCATGACACAAAGGCACACAGATGGCGGGAGACACATGCAGACAGCAGAACTTAGCCTTAAAATTCTATAATAAGAGTTGTTTCTATTCTTGCACATATGACGCGTCTTGTATATTTTCAAAAATGTTCAAGGCCTTGATTTTTCTCGCTCAAATTCACAAACTTTCAAGGATTTCAAGAACCCGTGGGAACCCTGATCCACTACTCTGCAATTGCCCTACATGCCTACTATGTCTACTTCCTCATTATATTTTTTATTGCCATCGTTTCCTTTCTTTGATGCAGGCTTTTAGCTGTGAAGTGTTGCATCATTCAGTCTTATTATTTCATAATTTTCTTTTAATGATCACAAGATCATTAAAAGGCACTGGTATTTTATAATACATCATAGAAGTCACGCTTCAATGTATGTATGTGTGTGTAATGTATGTGTGTGTGTGTAATGTATGTGTGTAAGCACTAAGCAGTTCAGTTGCTTACATCAACTAAAGGCTCAATAATGCTCAACGTTAAATATGGATACAGATGGAGCCTTCTGTCCGTATTCTGCGTTTATTTTGTCTATATTTGTGCACATTTTCTGAAAGCTTACGGATACGGCTGAAACGGACGAGTACCACTGGAAATTGTGGATTTCTTTTTGCTATTGTCCCAACGTGAAGGACGCACTGAAGTATGTGGGCACTGAAGTTACACATGATCGTTTGAAATAGACATACAGTATGCGTCTCTCCCCCTCTACTCCTCCCACGCGGCTATCTTGTTTCTGGTGTCTCTCAAGCCTTACTTTCAGGGCGGGGAGGCTGTAGTCGTCGGTCAGCTCCTGGGCCTGTTCGTCACCCAAATGCTCGATCCCCAGGCCGAGCCCCAGCTCCTTCAGAGGCACCGCAGACACGTAGTTGGTCACGTTGTCGATCTCCGAGTTCAGAGGGAACGTTGGCAGGCGTTAAGGACCCAACACTCTTCTGTGACAAAAATGTGTGTGTATCTACACATTGTTTAATAAATAAAACATTAAGACGGGCTCATGGCACAAGTCATTTGACATCAATCTTAGTTTACAAAGGACTATTTTATATTTCGAAAAGCATGCTTTTTATCCCTTTGAATGGCTTCAAGGTATCAGCTTTGAATGATCTCAAGAGGTCCTAACCCCAACATCAAGGAAGTAACGTTCTCTTCATGCTTACTCACACCAACCTCAAGAGACCCCACCCAGACTTTCCCCCCTTAAGACCTTCCCATTCCGCCCTTGAGATGCATGGATGACTGCCATTTGATTTAAGCCATGATCACACTGTTCCACTTTTCGCAAATGTGCCAGAGACTATTTTTTACATGAAGTTTACATTTTTAGGCAGAGCGGAACACTTTCTAAAGTTGAGAACTTTTGAAAGTTTTTGGTGTTCATGGCTTTTTAGTGACCCAACTACTAGTATCAAGGAAGAATACAGGGGGGGGGGGGGGTTCACTGTATGTAGGCAGCTGACAGTTTGTAACAACAAAAGTAAGGCAAAAAGGAAAATGGAGAAAGTAGCGGTAGAAAAGTTGGTAGTAGTTGTTAGCAAATTGATCATGATGAGTATAGAGTATGTTGCCTGTATTGTGGGAGTTTCCAATAACATAAGGATGATACCGAAGCACTCTTTGCTAATAGTGGCAGGCTACTGCAGCTAATCCTTATGGAGAGAAAGTGCAAACCACTGCTCATTACAGCACAACATAAAGCTTTAGTCTGGCCCCGTTTCCACCACAAAAAAGGCAGCCCATTGTGAACACATCCTAAAGGTCAGTGGTCTTTGTATCCAGGTAAAGGATATGCCTTGAGCATGTGACAGGTGGCTCTACGTGAGGCTCTGAAGGCTGAGCGGAGCGCCCGGTACAAGGCCTTCCTCAGTCCGATCAGCTGCTGGCCTCGTGGCCCCGCCCCCGGCCCCGCCCTGCTAAAGGAGCTGGCCGCACTCACCCTGTCGAGCAAACTTGACAAGTGAAATGTGATACAACTGTGCAGACGTCCCAGAGAGGCAGGGGAGCACACACAACACCAAGCAGCACAAGGCTAAAGATGATACGTCGTACGGCGTCACATACTCAAATGACTCGGACATGTGCACTAGATGGGACTGTTGAAACACATGCCATTATCAGGAAGGAACAACACAATATGACATGCTTTTAAATCACTTGGTGACTCAATGAATACAATGTAACAATGTTTTTTATGTGATGCTAGTTATGTATGTGATGAACAACACAAACACACACAGATGGTGGTGGTTTGAACTAGAACAGGCTGGAGAGTGTGAACATAAATAATAGAAAGCCTATAGACACACTAAGTGGGAAGGTAGGTTAACTGGCAGTTTGCACGTCGCTGACAAAGGAATGAATTTAGGAGGCAGGCTTGCAACAAGAAGCAACTACATGTGTTTGGGTGGCAGGTAGGTGGGTATAAAATGAGCACACTTACAGTGTGAACCCTCTGGAGATGACCTCGGTCTCCTGCACCAGGCGCAGGGCTTTGCGTGACAGACCCGTCAGTGCCTTGCTGTTCTGGACCAGAATCTGGATTTGGGTGGCCTGGGTGTGGACGGCCCTCTGCATGCAGCCCTGCCTCCACAGGCGGGCCCCCCTCAGCACCACCCAGCCCAACACGACCAGGCTCCAGGGGGCTGCAGCCAGCGACCACACTCCCTCAGAAGCGGAGCAGAGACCCAGCAGCACAGCGGCCAGGCCGACCAGCCTAGCCATGTCCCTGGGTTGAGAGAGGAGGAGAGGATTTTCAACATTGTAACCAGTGTGTTTCCATTAGTTCCATTTTGTTTCTTTATCGTATTAACATTAAGGGAATGGCTAATAATAATGTCAACTAATCAATGGTGATACTGTATTTTAATATACTAGGTACCGATTCCTAGTGTCAGTCAGTAAGCGCACTCCGCGAGTTTGAAGTCGATCAGATAAACGGTTCTTGAGATATGTGAAGGACAGAGGGACAGAGAGACAGACACCGCTGCAATTATAGTGTGGTCCACCCCCCATAAGCGCACTCCGCGAGTTTAAATTCGATCAGATAAAGGGTTGTCGAGACATGTGAAGGACAGAGGGACAGAGAGAGAGACAGACACTGCTGCAATTATATTGTAGATATTTTGTATTTCATTAACAGAGTATGTGTACTTGGGCATAAGGAAAATTAATAATCCATCCACATACAAAAACATTTCTGGAAAATACCCAAAAGCAGATTGTCAACATTTTCTCCCCCCTTACTCATCAGAAGTATTTACATGCATAACAAATTTGTTGAGACAAAATGTGATGAGCAACAACAGAAGAAATCAATCCACAAGCTATTAATGCTTGGCTGTGAAAAATGCTACCTTATCTGTAAAGGGGAGACTGGTGGGTACCCACTGAACCAATTTTCATTCAGATAAATTGAGCTGAGAGGTCAAGGGACCACTTTGAAATAGTTTTCCCTCGCCCAAATGTAACCTATGTTTGGAGCTTTATTTAGCCCCCTTCCCCACAAGCTAGCATACTTATGCTTGGTACCAATGGATGTCTTAGGTCTTCTAGTTTCTTCTGATAACAGGATCTCCACTGTAGCTTTAAAAATGACCCTGGCCTGCTACAGCCATTTGTTTGCCCGCGAAAATCGGGAGTATTGGCAGACCACTCGCGGCCCACCTGCAGTACCTCCACGGGCCAATAGTGGGCCGCAGCCCACACTTTGGGAATCACTGGTCTATATATTACCTTTATAGCACCCCAGCAATTCTAATTCTGATGAAAATATGTACTGAATTTATTTAAATTATGCTACCAATCCCAAATTGATTGAATCAAAATTATATTATCAACTGTCATAGCATACTCTTTTGTGTTATTTCCAATACCTTTGACCAAAATAACTCCAGCCTACAAAACTGGACACACATTGTGTGAAAGTTCGCACATATGCAAATAAGTGTGTGTGTGTGGCTGTCTCTCTCCTGGTGACGTACCATAGTGAAGGGCTGGCAAGGAAGTTGGGTCTGGGCAGGGTGCTCGCTCGGCTGGGGGAGCCGGAGGGCGAGGAGCCCAGGGTGAGCAAGCTGGGGTCCAACAACTCGATCAGCTCCACATCCTCCTGAAGCAGCACATCCTGGTCCAAAATGCATTTCACGGAGTACTGGCCAAACACACAGTCCTGCAGGCAGGGAGGAAAAGAGAGGCAGAGTGAAAGAAGGCTTAAAGAGAACAGATTCCTATAGTAGCAGGGTGAGATGTTTTGTCTGTATCTTTGTGAGACTACCCGTTTCGGTGCCAGGATTCCTGTCACTCTTCCATTCTAATGCTTACCAGTTGCTGCTCCAGCTTATGAGATGCATCAGCCGGGTGAAGCGGGCTCCACCGCCACAGGACGTCAGCCAGTCTCCATAGGCGTCCTCCCTGCCAACCGGGGGGGGGGGGAGGGAGGGTTACATTTCAGTCAATAATGTAAGTAAGGGCTACATTCCAGTTCCATGCAGGACATTTCATTATTCCATGCCCTGCTATGGCCCCGGTGCAGGTATCTATTGCCAGATTGGAATGCATTTAAGAGTAAATAAAATCATTCACCCATTGTTGGTCATTCCACTGTGCTTTCTCTAGCATTCCAATAAAGCTTGAGTATAGCCCCCTTCCCAGCAATCACAGATCCAACAACAATCGTCCACACGCATGCACACACACAGATGGCGGGGGAGGGGGGCCAGGGGGGTGTTTGTAACACTTTCCCCTGGTCTTATATAGCAGTGGTCCCCAACCACAGCGCCGCGGACCGGTACCAGGCCGCAACGCATTTGGTACCGGGCCGCGAGCCCAGTCAATTTTTTTTTTTTATCTTTTTAATAAACATAATTTAATAAACATAATATAATATAAACAGCTATAATATTATAGGCTGTGTGGTAGTTGAAACATAGTTTCAAGTTGACGTTTATTTATGTTTGTATTTGAAACAAAAACATAAATACTGTAGGCTACATACAGTACAACACAAAAGGCTGTTATTTACCCTTTGTCGCCACCTGGTGAGTAAATATATACGTATGTAACTAAAACCATTAAAATTGACAACTCGTCCGTGATTTTTTTCCCATGTATCTACCGGTCCTTGGCACAAAAAAGGTTGGGAACCCCTGTTATATAGTGCCGTTTCATGATTGTCCATGTTCTCACTCTATAAGTTTACATGTGTCGGCACCCATGAAACTCATAAGAATCGTATACAACACTACAACATCAAAAATGCATGGGTGTCACTGTCAGTTGGAAGGATTGCTAGTTGCGGAAAAGGAAACCGGGATATGAGGCTGGGTTTCACTGGAGAGCAGCAGCAAACACATACAGACTTCTACAACTTTCTAGCGGTCTCTGCTCACGCAGCACTTTTTAAAGTACCATTTCAATGCATTCCAAACTTGAGGCTATTCATGTTGCATGTTTTTCTCACTAGTACTAAAGAGACTAAATAAATCCCCAACATTGCGTTGCCTAATCATGATTCATGAATAGGGCCTACTATTCACTAATCTGCTTAGAGCATTTTGCTGGATCTATGATGCGTTATACTGAGACTCCTAAAGCAGCAGCATCATAATGTGTGTGTGTGTGTGTGTGTGTGTGTGTGTGTCTGTCTGTGTGTGTGTGTTCCAATCAGTAGGGAAAGGGTTAATTGATCCAGACTGGGCGGCCTGCACACTGACCCTGTTCTGGGGGTAAAGCACAAGTGTTATTAGTGCAAAGGCCACAGCCATATTGATTACTGGTCGTAGGCCGAGCTGCAGGGCGGGGCATTCACACGACACTGGTTGTCAAGTCAAGTCAATTTGGTTGATATAGCGCCAAATCATAACAAAAGTTATCTTGCGACACTTTTCATATAGAGCAGGTCAAGACCAGCCTCTTTATTTTAGATCCAACAATTGAAACAATTCCCACACATGAGCGGCAAGGAAATACTCCACCTTTAACGGGAAGAAAAGGGTTGTAAGCTTCCTCCAACTCTGTGTGTGTGTGTGTGTGTGTGTGTGTGTGTGTGTGTGTGTGTGTGTGTGTGTGTGTGTGCGTGCGCGCGCGCGCGCACGCACGCACTTGTGCGCTTGTGCATTCTAGGAAGTCAAAGTAGGCCACAACTATGCTTGGTTGTTCTTCTTTCTGTTAGGACAACACAAACACAGAATAACACACGATATGCACTGCACACACTCTCGCATCAAGTACAGTTCATTTCCTGCTCCAGTCTTGTTCTTGCTCTTTAGTATTCTGCAGGCATCACACAGGGACACTCCAGGCAGCCTCCAGCCCGTTGTCTGATGGCTACTATGTGATTACTGCCCAGCCCTTCCTACATGACAGCATGTAAGCATACATAATGGATGTTATGGACAGACAGTTTAAGAGAGACCGTATTAGAGCAGGTAAGATCTGCTGTGTATCCTCTGCATCAGCTTACATTATGGTGCCAATGCCATAATGCTGTAAAACAATTTGCTAAGGTGCAGTTATTACTGCTTACCGTACTTGTTTATACACTATATGACCAAAACACGTTATTGCAATATTCACTAGCATGGAAAAGACTAGAAGACACCATTCCTATTTCTCTTTGAAGTTTTAGCCATACTTTTAGTTTTCGCGTTTATTTTTCCAGGGAAACTCAACTGATACTCTTTTCAGTGCTTCATACTGGGGATTTCAACCGGCAACCTTGCAGTCACCATGCCACTCGTTCTCTCTCTCTCTGAGCGGCAAGGACATACTCCACCTTATATATATATATATATATATATATATATATATATATATATATATATATATATATATATATGTATAGGAGTAAGTGGACTCTGTCATTGTCGATGTGTTTATAGGTGTTGCCCCATGCCCTATGTACGTGAGTCAAATTTATTATGGAGTTAATATAATGTAGGCTATAAAGTAGTCTACTTGACTTTTCAATAAAAAAATATATAAATATATATATGCCATTTTCAGGGGAGCTGTGTGGACAAAGAGAAGGATTAGTGTAGATAGAATGCTTCAATTAACATATTCTGCCTGTTTTATGCGAAACGGCCTAGTGAGGATGTAGACATACTGTAGTTCTCCTGACAAGGTCTGTTTGTTGGCTCAGTGTTTTTGCTCATGTCATCCTCCATTCAACAGCTTCGCTTTGAGTGACTGCCTGAATGCAAACTAACATTGGTTGGATGGGGCGGAGGCACGTTACTGAACACACATTTTTTAAAGGGGACAGTTCATGAACGCACACATTGGGGAAATTATTATTAACCAAATTAAAACAAATAAATAAATTGAATTAATTGACATGAGCAAGATGAAGTTGGTTAGAGGCTCCACCATTCTAAATGTCGGTTTCGATACATTTTCGGTCTACCCAGCCCTACAGCCAACCAGAATCACACAAATTCAGGGGCATTCGCACACACCTGCTTACACTACAAATGGCCCATGCAAGTTGTGTCCAAGTATGATAACCAGTGTTTTTACTGGCTGACAATGTAATGAAAGCTAACCTGTGTTCAGTGAAGCAATAACATAGGCTAATATGTACAAGGTGTTTGTCCCAGCCGGCTCCGGCTCTATCTGGGGTTCAGGAAGCTGGAAGAGGGACGACCCAAAACCTTTCCTGTCTCATCTGAATCCCTCATTCTCCTTAACTCCTTGGAATAACAGAGGAAGCATGACACAGACGGAAAGTTCCTGAATGAAGCAAACACAACATTGTTTCCCGATGCAAGAGGAGGGCGAAAAGAGACAGAGAGGCCAAATCATGTTATCAAGAGCTACCCAGGAGCATTTCTTGTCTGACTGAATCATAAGTCTATTCAAACCAGTCTCATGAACCGTTAGATTTCTGCTAAGTTCTATGAAAAATATGTCAATATGACAGACAGGGAAATTACCATGCCTGGAGTGAGAAGGGTCTGGTTTCCATCAGAGACCTATACATAGATAGTAATTTCACATCCTTTGATCTTCTGAGGAGGAAATTTGAGTTGCCCCCAACACGCACTGGCTCAGATACCTACAAGTCAGGAACTATGTTCGATCCAAGATTCGTGATTTTGTAGTTCTACCAAATGAACATGCTTTTTTTGATGTGATGTTAATCCCCCTCAATCCAGGCATTTTATCTCTAGATGTGTGTGTCTATTTGATGACTGTGTCAGGGAGGGGGACTGTACTGGAAGGATTAGGGAGGCGTGGCAGGAGGAACTTGATGTTGACTTGTCTGAAATTATATGGGACAGGAGTCTATCTATAGTCCAGCTCTGCTCAATTAACAGCAGACACCAACTGATCCAATTTAAGGTCACTCATCCTCTTCATTATTCCAAGTCCAGGTTGCACAAGATCTACCATTCTGTCTCACCACTATGTGATAGGTGTCGGGTGTCAGAGGGTACACTATCCCATGCTTTTTGGTTTTGTCCTCCACTATCTGGATTCTGGGCCAAAATATTTGATTGGTACTCTAATGGCTCATTTCCACCACATTTTACTGCCCTGCACAGCTCGTCACCAGTCGGCTCTACTCGTTTCGGCCCGATGGATGTTCTGCTTCGACCGCCGTTCATCTGCCCCCGCCCACAGCTGGTCGCCATAGCGACCGCATATCTGTCCTCCGCCTAATAGCCGAAGTAGGCTATAACATAACGTTACAATTAAATCCATCCACAGAACTTTTAAACTGTTTATGAAATACTGGTGCCTCTAAATGACCTGGGCAAATGTGACAATCGGCCAGGAGAATGGATATCACTTTGTAGTTAGTCAAACTCACAGGCATGCGCTGCGCGCGGACGGGAGAGGCGCAACAGAGTGAAGCCTGTACCCCGCGGCCTCTCACCAGGCAAGACCGCGGCTTCACCAAAGACCCGCTGCGGCCTAGCGGAGCGCTGCACTCAACTAACTACAGGAGCCTGCTGAGCAGCTGACTTTTTTCTCTCTCAGACAATTGCCGGAGGCGAAGGCAGCAACACAAAAGACTGATTGAAATATACATAACAGAAGAGAAGGTAAGCCCACTAAACTGGTATGCAGCATTGCATTGACAGTCAGTAGATAAGAGTAAACACGATTCTGCCTGACCAATCAGTCGTCAACAATGTTTTCACGTCACCGTATGGTACCAGGTTCACAGAATAGAACCCCGACGAGGCAGGTACGAAAAGTAGCACGACTCGACCCCAATACAACCCGGGCTGGGACAGTTTTTAGCGGTGGAATGAGACCATTTATCGAGTCGAGCGGAGCGGGACCGCACTACTACCTGCGATGGAAATGGGCCATAAGGCCTATAAAATAACCCTTCAGCCGGAGGGAGAACTCGCCATCTTCGGCTGCTCAGAATCCTCTCTGCTCCTCCCTAATGCTGTGCAACAGTCTCTGACGCAGGGGACGACTGTCGCCAAGAGACTCATTCTGAAGGAGTGGAAGTCCCCTTCTCCACCTTCTTTTCAGCTGTGGCTGACGGACATGGTCTCGGTTATACATATGGAGAGATTATCTGGGACCCATTTCTCGCCTACTTGGATGAGGTTAAGAATAACAAGTAACTTGCTCAGCTGACTTCTCATGGACCCCTTGCATGGGATTCTACGCACATCTCTTACTGTACAAGCACATATGCACTTGACACGGCTGGTAGTGCCATGTTGTAACATGAATGTTGATATATGTATGTTTTGGTTGTTTTTGTTTTTTTGTCTGAGCCTGTTTTTGTTTTCTATGTTCTGAAAATTACAAAATAAAATATGGGGGGGGGGGGAATGACAGACAGGGTTCATACAGACACTACAAGATGAAATTAAATTACTTTCAAGTACTTTTTCAAGCATTAGTGTTTCATTTTCAAGGACTTCACGCAAAGCAAATAATAAATTTTCAAATATAAATTTGAAAGCATGTCAAGCACACAAATATGTGTGTGTGTGTGTGTGTGTGTGTGTGTGTGTGTGTGTGTGTGTGTGTGTGTGTGTGTGTAATTGTCTGCCAACATGGGTCATTGTTGTGAATCAACACAATAGTCAAATGAATTACTTTCTGTCTGACTGAAGAGAGCAAATAGTGACAAACACACTCACACACTCACACACACACACACACACACACACACTCACACACTCACTCACACACACACAGCACCAGGGTTAGGGCCTACAGAGCAACATTTGAAGTGTGAAGTGAGAATAGTGGTGGTGGTGGGGAGGGGTGTCACTCACTGAACGTTCCTGGGAAGCATCCTGGGGAGAGGCCACGTCTCCACCATATTCCTCCTCCTGTGATACCGTCGGACATGCCTCGAAGTCTGTGTGCCCTAGATCATGCAGGTAGTGGAAAAGAGGAGAGTTCTAGAGAAAGAGAGAGATAGAGAAATGTGGAGATTAGGACATCAATCTGCTGTGGGTTGAGTTGTCACTTATCCTGATTTTGCCCCAGTTTCCCGGATTTACCGAAGCGGGCCGGTTCCCCTCAAGAAGCATCACCTCATGTTGAGGCTCCACCCTCTCTCTCTCTCTCTCTCTCATGCAGCTTACTAGTATTCTATTCTGGGAGGAATGCTGTGTAAAGGCTAAGCAGCTTCTCCTTATTCCAAGCCCTGCCATGCACCCCTGATCTCCCCCTTTTCTTCTCTCCAGCATGGAAACTGGCCACCGTCCTATGCAGCAGTGAAGTCAAAATCAAACAGTGGTGGAAGGACAAACCATCATCCCTTCCTGAAAAAATACATCTCACCACAGTCACGTCTTCCAACAAAAGGGATGTACAGTGAACTAACTCCCAGGCTATTTTGAGACGTCTCGGTCTCTGCCTGAACAAAGAAAGCTCAGCACCAAACAAGTCATAACAGAAGGGAAAAAACACCCCATGCTACAATTTGACCTAAGTACCCAGTTGTTGTCTGCCAGCTCCCAGCTGCTGACTCTCTGTTGCTGGCAAAGCAGAACAAGCATCTCTGGCGTGTCTTGCTGCATCTGGACAGCTGACAGCTGCATCTCAACATTCTCTGATGATCCACCTGCATGCCCATCACACAACCACTGATCACAACACATTTATGCCGAAATATATAAATGTACTCACTTGCATTGTCAGGCGAAGTCACCACGCATGTCGACCACTGAGCTAAATAAATAGGATGTTGACTGACACCGTGTGTGTGTGTGTGTGTGTGTGTGTGTGTGTGTCCGGGGGGTGGGGCAGAACCGACGCATAGGAGCTGGCCATCCCCACCCCAGAGACAGCCAGCTGCCTACCTGAGAGGAGGATTCTGGGGAAGACGATGGTCTAGTGATGATGAAACACCAATAACAAATAATGTACGCACACAGAGCTCAGCTCTTATGATCACCAAAGCTGCTTGGCAGACACATAACGTTAGCTAGTAGCAACCAGCCAGATATGTGCATTTGTTTTGCACCGCAACAGGGCAAACTGTAGCCTACTAGCATGCTTGCTGGCTTGCTAGTTAAATAGCTAGCTAGCTAACCCAAAGCATTCCGATTTTACCACGCAATTGTGAACCTGGGAACTCGGGTGGGATGACATCATGACAAAGCATTATGGTTACAAGTTCCGATCTTAAACAACGGCAATATTACAAACCTCAAATACCACATCTTCATCAAACTCCTCAGTCATTGCTCTCCGCCATCTATATGCAGGTCTTGCATATTCTGGAGTTGTAGGCGACAGAAAACAGACACAACAGTAGAGAAGTTGGGGACGCCGGTTGCTAGCTGCGCAAACCAAACTATGCGTATAACTCCAATTCCCACAATCCTGCTGCTGTCACCGCCGCTTCCTCGCAAGCAAATCTGGAACGAATCGTGCTCGTGCCAGCTAGTGCGCCTCTAGTGGCCGCGAGAGGCGGTGGCTCAACTACCAGTAGCCAGGAGAGGAAAGCTTAACAGTCAAGGTTAACAGAGACAACCATGGTTGTCCCGGAAGCATACCTTCAAAATAAAATCCACACATTTGCCACTCACGTGCAATAACAAGGGCATTTCGAAAAACAGCAGCAATTGTATTTTAATTTACTACAAATACTACTCAAAACAAAAAAGTAATGTTTATTTCTATACTTGGTATTACTCCAAAACAGTCTATGGTTGAAACACGCTTTTACAAGACGTGACCGGACGTGCATTCGTTTATTCTGTTTGACTTGACCACTGGAAGGAAAAGCACCGTGGCCGAAAACTTCTGGAAAAATGGGAAAAGTAATAGGCGTAAAGACTTTATTCACGCATCCGTCGGTAAATTAAGGAACAACGGCATTGAATCTGTACGTTTTCTTCCCGAGGCGGTTTTCAAGATGACAATGGTGCTGAAGGAGGAAAAAAGACCGAATTTCTTGCAATTCCATTGAAAGTAAAGTACTCATGGAGAAAGGAGCAAGACGGGAGTCATGAGCACAGGTTTGTTTCCTGGGGGAGCTAACTTTGCAAAATCCTACTATGCAAGTCCTATTGTGGTTAAAAAAATACCGTTTGCATTCGTCTCTGCTAACAGCAACCGAAAAACAATCCAATTTGAACGTTGTTACCCGATGTTAGCAAGTCTATTTTTACACGGCCCTGGTTAACGTTAATTACAGTTTTTCTTAATGATAGCTCTTAAAAAAGATATGAGAGGATATGCTCGACCTCATTCTCGTGCTTCCTAAAAACGCGTAAGTTATCATAATGAAGTGATTTCCCTTTCCATCTGTTATTGCAGCCACTGTCAGCTGGGGGGGGGGGGGGTAAATCCTTTGTCTCAAAACATCTGTCCTGCTGTTGATGCAACAATCAAAGTCGGTAAGCTTCAATATTAAAATCGAATGTAAAATAGTAACGCTAAACATGTGTCTGGATGAAGCGGGATACCCTCAATAAATCCGTTCCACCTAATGGGATATGTGCCAGTGCCACCGAGCTCTACAGATTTTTTCCACTGCATGAGCGGTTTTACCCCCGATATGTGGCTTTCACTCTTGTATAGAGAGCACATCACATCAGGCCAAATTCCAACATCTGGCAGTAACGTTATAATGCCTGCCTATCGCCAAACGCACATACCTGATAGATAGAACATAGTTTAATACCTTTTGTAGGCTATTTGGTCAATTCGGCACAACAACAAGCAGCATTTAATTTTGAATAAAAATGTAAACTTTTCGTCTGGTTCTCACTCGCCTGTGCTGTGCCAATGTCCACCACGTAACACACAGTATGTTGGTAAAAGTAGCTGTGGGCGGCGAAGTTCTTCAAATTGAGATTTTAGTGTAGCCTAATACTAGCCGGTGTATTTGTTTATATTCCGAATTGAAGAGTAGCTTCGAATGATTCGTAAAATACTTTTAAAGACATTGTTCTACATTGTATGTGGCTTTACCGATAATCAGGACCAGATTACGCCCATAGATTTTTGAATAGAGTTCGGCGTAGGTCTCTCCCAAACAAACCAGAATCGGGGCTAAAGCGGTTTCTGGTCATTGGCCTCTGGGAACATCCGCTAGAGATGACTCCGCTTCTCGTGGTGCCGGCCAGCCAAGAGTTTCAGGCAGTTAAGTGAGCGGAAAATATGCCCTACAATCTCACTTAACAGCTTTTTATGACTGGAGAGACTTTTTTATTCAACCTTTATTTTACCAAGTTTAGTTCCTGAGATTAGGAATCTCTACAAGAGAGACCATGGCCAAGAAAACAGCATCAAGACTAACATACAGGGTGGCTGCCCGCAAGAATGCAAGTGTATGAAGATACACACAGGCAAAGTCACATCAGAGAAAGAGCATGTTAAAACAATGTAGCAAAATAAAATCGTCTATAAGGACTTAAAAATATACACTGTCCAACCAGCAGGTTCGCAAACTTATTTAAATATCGACTAAAAAGTAAAGACAAGTCTGACACTAGATTAAACTATCCAAGAGAGACCAGCTCTTTCACCCCCCCCCCCTTTTCTGTGAATTCCATGTTGAGGGAGAGCAGAATACATAAACTTGCCTAATTCATTTACAGAAGAGTAGACAGGAGAGCATGCAGAGTAAATATCCTCATAAGACAAATCCACAATACCACAGACACCACCACCACCAACATTCACCAACTAAAATGAAGATTCATTGCTCACAAGTCACAATCCACTGTAACAACTAAAATATGTGGAGTAGAGGCGGTAAGCATGCCAAGCTCGCTCATGTTCAGGTAGGGCATCAAATTCTCTTGTGGATCTGTATTTATAATCCAGTTTTACAGTGTGAGAAGTGTCACCCATCAGGTTAGAGAGACAGTTATAGACTAATTACATTATAATAAATGAAAGTAGTTCTACAAAGACGGTGTGACAAGAGTCCAATTCAAAAACACTGAAAATGTATTGAAAGGGCTCATTGCGTTTGATCTTCTTGTCAAACACCTAATCTATTTTTGATCCCTAAATGTATGAACACACAACTCCCACCCTCGGTTCTTAGCTGCAATAGTCCCCTGTGACCCCAAGACTGACTTTTTGACCCCAGCCTTAAGCACATCTTGCAGCTGTCTACACTTATGTTGGGGGAGGCGAGGTGGAAGCATGCTTTCATGTGCTCTGCTAGCGATGTATGCTTCATTCAAAAATTAGGGTGGTTAAATGATTGTGGTCTGGTCTGCTGTGTAAATCTCTTCTCTTCCATCCCACAGGTGTGAAGAAGCCTCCATTAGCGCCCAAACCTAAAATCCCTGCTACCACCAAACCCTCACCCCCGCCCATCGCCCCTAAACCCGGTCTTCTCACCCAGCCCTCCGTTGTCTCCCACCCTTCACCTGCTACTCTGAAGAGAGCCAAACCGGTTGTTGCACCCAAACCATGCATCCCCAAACCCTCTGCCTCGCCTCCCGCTGTCGTACCCCCGCTAGCCAAACCCGGCACGCCCCACAACCTATCTCAGGAACACCAGGAGGCTTCAGATGACAGCCTGTTGCGGCTCAACTCAAAAAATGGCATTTTATCGGACTCTAGCAATCGTGAATCGTACTACATCATTCCCACATGCTCCTGCGCGCTCCAGGAGTGCCCCCAGTGCCAGCGCCTGGGCAACGGAAATGCGACCGAAATGTGTGATATGCATGATGACCGGTTGCAGAATGGGAATACCGCAGAAGGATGCGGGCTTCTGGCGGTGGCGATGAGCCCGCGAGACCGAGTAGAAAACTGGGAGGGAGTGGCTGTGGAGAAGGGCGGAGTTGGATTGATCAGCAACAAC
Organism: Poromitra crassiceps; assembly: GCF_964638095.1. Lineage (NCBI taxonomy): Eukaryota > Metazoa > Chordata > Actinopteri > Beryciformes > Melamphaidae > Poromitra > Poromitra crassiceps. The sequence goes on along the minus strand of NC_139624.1, from coordinate 28,594,294 downwards.
ATCCACCCTAAGCCCAAGGACAAACCCCAAAGACAGAGACACTTGGACAGGGGATTGGGGAGCAGAGAAGCGCAGAGGAACGAGGAGCAGCAGGGGAAGGGGTCGGAGGAGGTTGTAATATACCAGGAAAGTGCTTTGGGTCAATCATTTATGGTTTCAGAGATGGAGGTTCCTCACACACAAGACTCTAAATCCGCCTGTGATGTTGCAGGCAGCATCATTTCCCCGAGTCTCACTGCTCACCGGCCACCATCTCCATCGTCTTCCCCAGAATCCTCCTCTCAGGGAGGGAGTGGCATCTCCTGCGCTGATCAGCAGGTTCCCGCTCCGCCCAGTAAGCCTCTTCCAGTCCCTCACCCACGCAAACCCAAGAAACCAGTCTTGGTGAGGCAAGACTGCCTGGAGGACGCAGTGCCGGAGGAACCCAAACAGGGGCTCGAGACGGGGGACTCCGAGGGGACGCAGAGTCTAGCCGGTCTCTCTCTCAGTTCAGAAGGGGAGGAACTCAAACAAGATGTAAGCGACAACCCCCTGCATCAACAAGTCCCAGGTGTGGTAGAGGACGAGCCCGACGCCCCGGTGCCCCCCCCTCGACAGACTTCCCTCTCGCCCCGCATGCGCAGGACGATCCACGTGCCTCCATGTCTGTCCCTGAACAGAAATGCCTTGTACTCCTTAGACCTGCTCTCTCAGCCGCCGCCCGACTTGCCGAGCCACGATGGGAAAAAAGACGGCGGGGGGCATCATCGGGTGGAGGAGGACGAAGAGGACGGGTACGGCGACTTTGAGCGTTACCCCATCACGCACAGCCTCCCCAAGCAGATCAAGCTCGGCTGCCACCCGCCTCTGGCCAGCACCCGGAAAGCCTTTTCCGCCGAGGGCCAGGATTCGCCGAGGGCGCCCCCCCGGAAGCCCCAGAGACACAGCCTCCCCGCCCCCCCTCCGCCCTGCATCACCCCCCCTGCGCCGCCGCACGCCAGCACCCCCATGAGGGAGCTGCCCGCGCCTCCCCAGGAGAAGACGGCGTGGCGCTTTGCCCGGCCCTGCGTGACGTTCTTCAGCCGACAGATGCCCTCCAGGAGCAGCGTGCCCCCCCAGGGCCGAGCCCCGCTGCTGGGGGGCAAGCAGAGGGCACAGTCGTTTTCCACCGCCGACCTGGCAACCCGGGCCGAACACAAGAGGAGCCTGTCCTTCCGGAAGCTGCTGGAACTCCGGCTCTCCGTCAAGATGCTGCCAAAGCTGTTGGCCAAGGGAGGGCAGTCCCTGGACTGTACCAGCGCGGAGTCGAATAGGGGGGAGAAAAACCTGGAGCAGCCTAATAGCGGCACGGGGGAGGCTGACAGCAGCAGAGAGGGATCAGTGGAGTATGAGAATGTTCCGCTGTATGAGGAGATACCAGAGTATATGAACCTGCCATTTCACAGTGCACGACTGGGCTGGCCGCACGACCCCGACGACCCAGACGACCCCGATTCAGACATCTATGAGGTGCAGGATCCCTATCGAAAATCCCTGGGCGACGAGTACGAGAGGTGAGGAGTTTTATTCAGAGTGTAGCTGTCTGTATGAAACATGCTGCATTCTTTTATTTCCCTCTTTCACTCACACTTTCTATGAAGAATGTCCGATTTGTGTGTGTCTCATTTTGTTGTGTCTCAGTCCGTGTGCCATGATGAGGATTCATATTTCAAAGGTGACAGCAGTAACATAATGGACCATTCTAATCTCAGGTGAATGAGACGTCACCTGAGGCAAATAGCCTCAGTGAAGCCATCACTTATTACATTACCGCAGTATAATTGAGACTGAATATGAGACCACTGTGTGCCAGCCTTTCTGAATGAAATGGATTTTTTTTAAAGCTGTAGAACAATGTCACGTGTGTGTGTGTGTGTGTGTGTGTGTGTGTGTGTGTGTGTGTGTGTGTGTGTGTGTGTGTGTGTGTGTGTGTGTGTGTGTGTGTGTGTGTGTGTGTGTGCGCGCGCGCGCGCGTGTGTGTGCGCGCGCGCGTGAGTGAGTGTGAGGGGGGGGCGGTTGAGAGAAGGAAAGTTGATGTGGGCCAAGCTCTAGCCCTACTATTCAATATCTAACCCATGTTATTGCCATGCAATTTCAGGTAACGGTACAGTATGGGAGCTAGGGCTGTGAATCTTCACTGGCCTCACGATTCGATTCGATTACGATTCAGAGGGCTACGATTCGATTCGATAACGATTATCGATGCATCTCGATGCATCGCGATGCATCTTAAATCGATGCATCACTTTTTTTCCCGAATACATGATTTTTTTTCTCACTTTCTTTTTTCTCACTGTGTGGCTACTTTTAAAATAAAAGTGCATTTAGAATTGCATTGTATTATGATCCATAATTAAAATAAACAACTGCATGTACTTCCATTATATTTTATTTGATTATATAATTTTTTATTTTTTATTATTATTATTTTAATAATCGATTTTTGACATTTGTGAATCGATGCAGAATCGTGCAGGTCCGCATCGCGATGCATCTTATAATCGATTATTTTTGACACCCCTAATGGGAACCATTGTATGCTACATGGTGCTATGTGATATTATCACCAGTCTTCTTGTGTATAGTGTGAAAGTCAGTCTCGGAGCTAGTGTGGCATTGAATGTGAATAGAGCATTGATGTGCAGCAGGTCGGCCTGTTTTCCTGTGGGTTATTTTCAGTGGCCAGAGCAGGAAATGTCTAGCCTGACTCCACCAGACGGGGGCGGCATTGTTCCACAAATTCACAATCCACCTCAGTCTGGCCCTGGCCTCAGAGATGCATTCAAACCGGCCGCCACACAGGCGCACCAATCAGCGTGAGCTAGGGGCGGGCTGTGGCGAGACCGGGTGTGACGCCACCGAGAGGCGCCTCTGCGTTTGTAGTTCTTTCACTATTCAACATGGCGGCGGCTACCGAGGCTAGCTCCAGTGTGCTAGTCAAACATTCTATTCAAAACAATAAGCTAACATAAACGTTAAACACTTGATCTTACAGTGAGTACGAAACCGTAACTGTATTGCTGTAATGTTATCAACTATGAACGTTAGTAAACAAGACATTGTTGTAGAATTTGGGGAGATAGCCTTCAGACCGCTAATGGCTAACGGCTAGCCATTCACGCAAGTCACACAAACACAAAGCCCTTCTCACTCACCACAGCCCAGTAAACATGCAATCTGTTAAACCATAATTTTTGTTCCAAATCGAAATAAATCATAACGTTAATCAAAATGCCACTGAATTATTAGCTAATCAACACAGAACTGCAAAGATCAGTGTGATGTATTGTCCCTTTACTGCTAGCTGAAGTGTATTCTGCTATGATTGGAATGTTGGCTGCTGTTTAATAAACCACGTTAACTCACGTTGGTGTCCGAGTGACATATTATGTTATACAGGCGAGATTAAAGATCTCAGGATACAATACAACAATCAGTTTATCTGATATTTTCCCCCGCTTGCATAAATTATACTGTGAAGTGTGAATATAGCTCTAGCATATAGTAGTCCTATATGTCTGATATTTTGGAGCTGTTATTCGAGAAATTGGTTTATCGATAGAACATACCGGTAGTTTAAGATTTTGCACTTGTACTTTAGATAGGGGGTAAACAAACGTCATGGGAGCCAATACTAGGAATACGGTATATCAACAAGGAACCATTCTTAAAGTTAGAGATTATATCCAAATACATGCTGCATGGTATAACCAGGGTGTTTTTCCTCTTCTCTGTTGACGTCCTCTGGGCTCCAGGCAGCTCCCTTTCGCAGATTCATCTGACAACATCTTTATGCATTTACATCGTCTTATCATTTGACCCAATCGTGCCTCAAGACCAGCAGATTATGTAACAACAACACCACACACGGCCGTCATTTCTCCGTTTAGTTTATTATTACAAAAGTAAGCAAATAACATTCTCCAGTCATGCGTAAATATCTACCATTCCACTGACACATATGCTAAAATTCACCAGTTAAATAGTAGCGTTAAATCATTATATTGTATCAAAGCATTTGGTTGTTGCCATGATCATAAAGGCTAGAGAGCGTTGCGTCTCCATGACGTTAGCCGTCCAGGGTGCGTGCCACTCGGTGTCATATCGTGTCATCAGTTCCCTGAAGAAACGAACAACGATATGTGTTATGAATGAATCGCTGTTAACGTTAACATTAATCATCAATCATCAGACGTAGCACCCCAACCTCCAAATGTTGCTATCGTTAGCGTAACATCAGTTAATCCAATCAGTTACATTTAACGTGCAAAATGGCCTACCTGCACTTCATCCTCAGTCAGACATCTGCAGTAATTCTTCTTTCTTTTGGCAAATTGAATAGTCAATGGTTGCACCCAATATTCACCTTACAAAAACAGCAAAAAATCTGCGACCTCCATGCTAACTATTAGCAATTGTAGTCCTAGCTGATCAGGCGCTGCTACGTCATGAAGGGAAGTCGATCTGATTGGTTGGCGCTGGCAAGCCCAGACGGTGACAGACAGACGGTCCATCCAATCACCTGCCTAGTAGCTTGAAAAAAGTGACCGCCCTCTTCAGCAATGTAGCTTGGCCGAATCCAGATGGATGTTGTTTGTGAAACAGATATTTGAAGCAAACTCATCGATCTGGCAGCGTCAGGTTAGGAAATGTCTGAGAATGGCAGAAACGCCATACAGCACTCTAGAACAGGGAAAATAAACCTCCTGCAACCACTAGCCTCTCCTCCTCCTTGCTCCGCCTCCCGCCCTCTCACTGTGTCTAGCCTCATCTTAACTCCTCCTCCTTGCTCCGCCTCCCGCCCTCGCACTGTGTCTAGCCTCATCTTAACCTCATCACTCCACCCTCTCACTGTGTCTAGCCTCATCTTAACCTCATCACTCCGCCCTCTCACTGTGTCTAGCCTCATCTTAACCTCATCACTCCACCCTCTCACTGTGTCTAGCCTCATCTTAACCTCATCACTCCACCCTCTCACTGTGTCTAGCCTCATCTTAACCTCATCACTCCACCCTCGCACTGTGTCTAGCCTCATCTTAACCTCATCACTCCACCCTCTCACTGTGTCTAGCCTCATCTTAACCTCATCACTCCACCCTCTCACTGTGTCTAGCCTCATCTTAACCTCATCACTCCACCCTCTCACTGTGTCTAGCCTCATCTTAACCTCATCACTCCACCCTCTCACTGTGTCTAGCCTCATCTTAACCTCATCACTCCGCCCTCTCACTGTGTCTAGCCTCATCTTAACCTCATCACTCCGCCCTCTCACTGTGTCTAGCCTCATCTTAACCTCATCACTCCGCCCTCTCACTGTGTCTAGCCTCATCTTAACCTCATCACTCCGCCCTCTCACTGTGTCTAGCCTCATCTTAACCTCATCACTCCGCCCTCTCACTGTGTCTAGCCTCATCTTAACCTCATCACTCCGCCCTCTCACTGTGTCTAGCCCCATCTTAACCTCATCACTCCGCCCTCTCACTGTGTCTAGCCTCATCTTAACCTCATCACTCCACCCTCTCACTGTGTCTAGCCTCATCTTAACCTCATCACTCCGCCCTCTCACTGTGTCTAGCCTCATCTTAACCTCATCACTCCGCCCTCTCACTGTGTCTAGCCTCATCTTAACCTCATCACTCCACCCTCGCACTGTGTCTAGCCTCATCTTAACCTCATCACTCCACCCTCTCACTGTGTCTAGCCTCATCTTAACCTCATCACTCCGCCCTCTCACTGTGTCTAGCCTCATCTTAACTCGATCACTCCACCCTCTCACTGTGTCTAGCCTCATCTTAACCTCATCACTCCGCCCTCTCACTGTGTCTAGCCTCATCTTAACCTCATCACTCCACCCTCTCACTGTGTCTAGCCTCATCTTAACCTCATCACTCCACCCTCTCACTGTGTCTAGCCTCATCTTAACCTCATCACTCCGCCCTCTCACTGTGTCCTACGACACTCCACCCCCACTTCACTCACTAACCTCATCACTCCGCCCTCTCACTGTGTCTAGCCTCATCTTAACCTCATCACTCCGCCTCTCACTGTGTCTAGCCTCATCTTAACCTCATCACTCCGCCCTCTCACTGTGTCTAGCCTCATCTTAACCTCATCACTCCGCCCTCTCACTGTGTCTAGCCTCATCTAACCTCATCACTCCGCCCTCTCAGCTGTTCAAGCCTCATCTTAACCTCATCACTCGCCCTCTCACTGTGTCTAGCCTCATCTTAACCTCATCACTCCGCCCTCTCACTGTGTCTAGCCTCATCTTAACCTCATCACTCCACCTCTCACTGTGTCTAGCCTCATCTTAACCTCATCACTCGCCCCTCTCACTTTTCTAGCCTCATCTTAACCTCATCACAGCATCCTGTATAGCATCTTAAGCCTCATCACTCAGCTCACTGTGTCTAGACTCATCTAATCCTCATCCATCCTCCCCCCTGCCTCTCTTCCTGCTGTGACAACGTTTGAACTAGGATGTTCATCAAT